>NC_080632.1:3411197-3751067 GCF_027887145.1 Ammospiza caudacuta | reverse complement strand
TGGAAAAACCTCATTGGTTTAGTATCATAATGGTGATAAGTGAGGAGTAAGGTATGCCAGGGTAGATTTCTTTGCTGTATTTAGACATCTGGAAAAACTATTTGCACAGAGTCATCTAAACAGTTGACTCGGTTGCCTTAATGGGTCATCATTCTTTTCCTCCTGCGAGGAGGTCACCAGCACTCACAGATCACCCTGGCGTCACCATCACTGCTGGCACCTGGCTCCTCTGGCAGCAGAAGGCCCCAAGGAGGTGCCGGTCATGCCAGGAGGGAAAGAATGAGGGGAAGGAGTGCAACGCAAATTATAACTCAGGGAAAAGGCGGTGGAAGTCGCCAACGTGATTAAACCAAAGAATTCCTCAACCCAAGAACGGTCAAGGGTCTGCTTCTGTCACAAGCATCTGTTAGGACACTGGTGTGTCTCAAGAACACTTGCAGTGCACGGTGGGCTCTGCCTGAAACACCCATTAAAGAACAATATTGGCAAGTGTGTGACTGGCTGCCCAGCAGTTCCAACATGTGTCCCCCTCTCCGCGTGCCTGCGCTGCCTCTTGCTTGAATTTAGTAATGAAGAAGATTAAAGCTGTCAGTTACATATAAGGGTTAAGAACTCCAACAGGATTTATGATCCCTGTGCAGTCTCCAGGGAGAATAAGCAGACTGCTCCCTGCCAAAACACTCCTAAGCTGCCCTGCAGTGAGGAGCATTACAGGAAAAGTACCAGCTAGACAGGGGGAGGGGGAAAAAGTAAGGAATAGGGAAATGCAGCTGTCAGCACCTTACCTGCTGTGTGTATTCCCTGTTCTTACTTCACTGTACTTCCTCTTTTCTTTCAAGAAATGTATTTAATTGACTGAAATTTAATGCAAAGTTTAATTAAATCAAGTTACGGAGTATTCATACATCCTCTGCTGCATATAGAAACTTCCTTAGAATAATGAATTTAAGGAACTCAGAAATAATGAACTGCTAAGAATAGTGAGCTACTAATGAAGATAGCTCTTTTCTCAATTTGCTTATTCATTGCTTAAACCAATATTAATAGTTTACTACTGATGGATGAGACAATTATTATTGTTTTAGCACTCTCCTGGAGAATAGTGTTTATCAAACTGTAATGAAAGGTTACAGTATTTTAGTATCTGAAAATCCCAAAAAAATAATTTCCTTTCAGCTCTTCTCCTCGAGGTATTAATAAAAGCAAACCTTCTGGAATTATCACAGGTCAGTCTCTTGTCAAAACATAATCATATCATCTGCCTTTTTGCACAAATCTACTAGTCAGCAGAGGTCTTTCAATCATTTCTCAAAGTCATCGTGAAGGGGTTTTCGAGAGGACAGAAGCCTCAGATGAGGGAAAAAAAAAAATTCTGTGATTTGACTGCAGATCTGCAGCTGAGGCCAACAGCTTATGAGCCGCAGCTGTGTGAAGCCTCCAGCTGGAGGAACACGCATCTCTGCAAACATCAGAACCATCCCTCCACCGTGGCTCACCCCGCCGAGCAGTCCACGCTTCCACAGCTGCATCAGACTGTGGCAAAGGTGATGATAAAGGTTTACAAGAGCTTAAGCTCACCCACACGCTTAATCACACCGTTCGCGTAATTTGGGCTGGCGTTCCTAAAAACCGCCCCGTTGGCACCAAACCTGCCGCACACGGTCAGTGGGGGTCAGCCCGGCCTTGAACGTGGAGCTGGGACAGGGGAGAGGGGTGTTTTTCACTGCACAGCTTTTTCCCCGTTAGCGATGAAGAAGCAGAGTTTTGTCAGCCCCGAAAAAGAGAGGAGCACAAGCCAGAGGGAGGGTTTCGCTCTCTGGCACAGGGAAGGGCCATGACGACTGCAGCTGAGTAGCCTTTTCAGGCATAATGCTGCGTGTCCTCACTTGTGCAGCAATTTATATCTTGTTTGCATAAGGTGTGTGAATGAGATGCATCTTTCCTGTGAAACGGGAGCATTTCTGAACAGTTATGTAATAAAGGTATTAGCGTGCCTGTCTGTGTGCATAATGCCAGAGGAAAGGGAGAATTGTGGCTGAAACTGGAGGAAAAATTAAAAGGCTTCAAGCTTCTTATAACTCCAAATTTCTGTACATCTTTTGGTCATCTTTTGGACCTCTTCACATCATAAAACACTGGCATATAGGGAATGCAGTGGGGTACAAATTGTGCATAACCAACCAACTGTGGCTCTGAGCCCCAAACATTGCCAAAACTGGGTAAGGAGGGCAAGAATTTGATACCTGTGCATATTAGATTGACTCCAAAACATACACTCTTAGTATATCCTCAGTCTGAAGTAATTTTCTTACCATTTTATTGGGTGTTTTAATCAAATGACCATCCATGAGTTACAATTAATGTAACAAAAAACCCAGCAGATCACTTAGAGATGCAGCTCTACCTGGACTTCAGCACAGTTTGGGTTAAATTGGCTGCCAGAATGACTCATTGAACCTGGATCATTACATTGGAAAAGAGCTCTTCTGGAAGGAAATTAATGAGCTGAAGGTACAATCTAGCAAGACCCAGGATACCAGTATCAGTTCCAAGCAGAAAAAAGGCGGTTTCTTTATGGAATACATGTATTTTTGGATAGCACTAAGACAGTGCCATAAGGAACTGTAGGAGGAGAGCAGATTACAAGCCAGGATCTCAGAAAAAGTCAAAGGCAGGAAACAAGCCGAAGAAGCTGTGGGGAGCCTGTCTAGATCCAAAAGTCTCTTTGGAGAGACAGAAGTTAGAAACTGAGAAGGCACAGAAAGAGAAAGACAAGTTAATATATCTTCAAATTATATAATGCTTCTATTGTTATCCCCATCCTTTCCATGCCAGAGCTAACAACTTCATAGATCTTACGACCCATTTTTTGTGAGGAAATTAACTGAAGCAGTACTTCAGCACCCTCTTTCTCCTTTTAGCTCCAGTGCCGAGCTCCTGTGTCAGTCCTGCCACTCGAGCAGCCGACTTGTTCCTTTTCCAGGCAATGCAGGACATTTTAGCCTTGTGTGAATCCCTTTCCAGCATGGCTCTGCCTCCATGTGGCCCAGAAGCCCCAGGCAGATGGCTGACAGCAGCTCGCTGCGTTTTGTCTCTAGCCACTCACTGAATACCTAAAAAATTCAAAGCAAGAATAAATGCAGTGAAGTGACAGCAAAATTATCAGGAATAGAGTTCCTTCCAGCATCTCACTGTTAGACACTAAAATCACTGTAAAACAAGGCAAAAAATCTTATTGTTTCTTGTTTCCTCAAGCCTCAGGGTTTGGTTTTTTGCTTAAGTTTAGCAGTAGTCTCATAGTCAGGTGACAGTAATTCCCTGTAATCCCTGACAAATTCTTCTGAAGTTTTCCTGTTCTGGAGTATGTAATTAGCTTCTCTCAGCTAATTTTACCCGTTTGAAAGTTAGATGTCCTCCATAAGATTTAGGTGGCTTCTCCAATGGAAAGACAGGCACTTCCCATCTATCTGACATTTTTATCTTCAGGTGGCTGAATCATTCACTGGAGATGCTTATCTCTCTCCATTAGTGCACTGTGAGAATAGGCAGGTAATTTAAAATTGATGTTTAAATTTAGATGGTTAAAATTCAAATAAATCAGTCTGTTAGTCAATAGATTAAAAAAAAAAACATTGTGGACAAACAATCTTTATTAAAAGCATTTATCATTAACCCACTAGTGTCCAGAATATATTCAGAGTACATGGACTAGACCATTTTCTTTTTCTGGTCAATATTAAGACCATTCTGCCTATGTTGGCAAGAGTTGGAAAGAGGAATGTGATAATTTTTAAATCAAAGCCCTGTTTATTGGCAGTGCTCCATCTCAGATGCATGAGATTAATTTTCCTATGTTGAGTTCTGATACTACATTCCCATGTCCTTATGTTTCTATCCTAGGGTGCTGTGTTGAATTATGCTGAATTCTGATACTCTGCTGAAATGTACAGGAGCCGTGACTATCACAGGAATAACAGTTTCTAGATATCTTGACTTGGCTTTTCAGGATCAGGGGATGCTTTTGAAATCCCCTGAATGATCCTTTGAATGATAATTCGAGGTGATCCCCAAAGACAACAGCAAACCTAATAACAAAGCCTATTCTTTCTCAATTTGCTGTTTAAAATATGAGGGTTTTTTCCCTGTTTTCTAGGATTAGTTTTCTACCACAAAATTGGAGAATTATAATCACAGAATACCAACACCTTGTGACGCACGTATTAAAGGCAGCCCTGGATGCACGGATGAAATTCCCAGAGGCATTCACACACCAGCGTAATATTTGGTTAGCTCCCATACTTTACATATTTCCTCCTTTATTTTCATTTTTTTTCCCCCATGAATCATTAACTGAAAGCATTATTTTCTTACCAATAACAAAAAAAAAGCAAACTTTATTTGATCAGGACCTTGACTCATGACCTTGTCCAGGCAGCAAAGTGAAATCTTGGGGCTGTGGACTCAAGGAACAGAAAACTTCCGTGGCTTGATCCCTGCACAGAGATAAGCGCTGCAGCATCCAGGAAATGCCTGTCTTCCCCAAATTTGCTTGTTTGTGTTATTTGGAGCTATCTGCCATCTTGGTACAAAGTGATTTCATCCCAGAAACTTGCAACCCCTCACAGCCAAGTGTCAAAGAATGCAAACAGTAAGGCAGAGAGTGTGGAAGTTTAATATTTACTTAGTGTTTTAAAACAGAATATCTATTCCAACATACGTAGGGGTTCAGATGCTGTGGAAAAAGCAGAACTCTCATCTGAGGAGCCCCAGCTATTCTTATCTTGTACTTTCCCTCTTCTGTTTTTCAGCTTTAATGAGATTTCACAAGCAATTCTGTTTCCACATCAATTTACACACTGCCATATCCTTGTCAGAATAACTTTTTGTAATTTTTTCTTTTTTCTGTCTGGAACATTATGGAGAGGAGAGTTAATTGGAGGATGTGTGTAACTTCAAACACGTGTAGATTAGTATAAAGTTTGATAGTTTCTTGCTTATGTTTCCCATGACTTACAGAATTGGGAAACAGGCCCAAATCAATAAGTTAGGCACATGAACTGTGTAAATATGTCCACATCCCAATGAGAAGCATTAAGTGTTAGGGGATTGGACACTAGGCAGTTTTTTGTTGATATATTGCACATCAAAACAGCCTGTAAAAAGGATAATATGTATGTGGCAATCTCATGGTGCCTGTTTTCAGAAATTAGAATACTAACATTCAGTAGGTCTTTATTTGTAGTTAATCCGTGTAAGTACAGGTTTAGTCTTTTATTATTCAAGATCCTGGCACCAGATATTCAGACACTACTTTGTAAATCCATCCCTTTATGTTCCAGGTTGTAGTTCAGAATAACCCAAGCCCAAAGCACCATCTCAGGCACTGTCATTTTGATATTTCTCTTGGAGTTGCGTACAGTATTTGGGAAAGCTGTTTCTCAAAGGAATGGCCTTTCAGAAGATAAAGTGAGCACAAGCTTGAAAGAAAAGCTTAGGAGAGGAGCTTATGACTAATCTGATTCACCCAGCTGATAGTCATGTCTCTTTCTCAAGATAATCAGCCTTCAATCCTTTCCTGGTGGTAGTAATCATTCAAGAAGCTTAGTTTGGACCTGCTAAACCCCTGTCCTTGTCATTCACCGCACTGGCTTCCTCTTGTGTATTCCTTAAATTCCAAGTGCTTTCTGCACCAGTCCCCAGCTGTCTCTCACTGTTACGGACCTGTCCTCCCTGATGGCTGTTAAGTAATAGTTATCAGGCATGTTGTAAGAGAGTCAGCTTAGATAAGGAAAGGCTGCCTGGGGCTGCTGTTGTGGCCGTTTCAGCTGTGGCACCCACAACAGTCCACCTCACATGTGGCTGGACTGAGAACTCCTAATCCTCACCCCGGTAACAAGGTTATCCTGAGAGCCAGCTCCTGGATGTCAGCAACATCCAGCCCAGCCAACACCCAGGCTAAATCCACTGGAAACTTGTGTCATCTGCTTCTGACCCCACTGAGCTCTTTGCTTTTAGCCTCTCCATCTGTGTTCTGGGCTCCAGCCTTTGTGAATCCTTTGAGAGATGGTTCGTGACACCTGGAAGGTTGGTTTAATGAATTCTGCCCTTTCAGCCTAACTAAACAATCCACTTTGGGGCTCTTGGGACATTTACAGTTGGGTTTTCCATAGTGTTTTAGTGCTGGGGAGGCACATTGTGGTTTCTAAATACTAAAAGGTAGAAAGAAGAATGGTAGAGGAGAATCATCTAAGTAATTCTGAAGTTTTGTGCTGGGCCAAGATGGGAAAAAACCCATGAAATTGCTATCATAACTTGCATGTCAGCCTCTCCTCATCTATTAATTTTTTTTTGCTCCAGTAATGACTATAAAGTCAGCAGGAACAGGTCCTTATCGTTGTATAAAATTCAATATGTAGAAATATATATTGTTGCTTTTTTTAGTGCTTTATATCTGAAGTATATTTGGAGCCTCTCTGAGGTACATGATGTCCTGCTTGCAGCCAGACAGCCAGTATGGAGATCAAGCGTTCTGTGCTATGCAAAACTGACATTCTGAGAACATTGCACCTCCTCAACATTAGCCTGAAAGCAATTTACCAGAGTACAAACCTGCATATCATCAAATAAGAAAGATCTTACTTGTTAATGTGGGAGTAAAGTGATAGGATGATTAGGATAAACTCTAAATGACCAGAATCATTCTGTTTAACACAGATCAGCTTAATCCAAGTAAACTTCAGGTTTAAAAATGCTCTGTAGCACCTTGTATGACGTGATGCTTCAGATCCACCTTGTCCATATCAACACTTGAATGATCATCCTGCGCTTGAGTTTTAACACTTAAAACACTTGAATTTTAATCCTCCAACAGGATTAAAAAACCTTCTCACTGCTGCTTAGGAAAATTTTCAGGATACATGCTTCCATCTCTGCTTTCACCCATTATTTTGTATTATAAAGACATTATTATGAAGACATGTCGAGTAAATTGTTCACATCTGGATCACAGGCATTGGGGTGGCCCTGCCCATGGGGTGGGAAGGAACATATGGTGCTTGCAAAGCAAAAGCAGTGGCACAGGCACAGGAGAACTGATCCTGGCAAAGGTTTCCCAGGGAATCACCTGACCAAGGGGACAGGCTCTGAGAACATTTCATTGTCATTATTGCTGTTAAAGTGTGAGAGTTGTTTCCAACTCCCTGACTACTGGACATCTCCAGAATAGTTTAGTACCCTCAATATTGCTCACACACAGCTCTGTGAGCTCTCAGCCTAAGAGACATTCTTTTGTCTCCCTCTGTAAATATTTAATTACTGGCTACAAGCACAATACCCAGTTGACATAAGCATGCACACATCCTGGTGTCTACATTTCCATTACCTTACAGTCACACAATATTTTGTGTGTATCGTGCCTTTTTTTTTTTAACATTATGTATCATGTAAAAATCACTATGCATCATACTGGGTATTTTCACAAAGATATGAGAAAATCCATACATAAACTAATAATGCTTGGTAATTAAAATTTAATTTAATAATACTGAAAATGTATTCATAGGCATGAGAAAAATACTTTTTAGAAAGCCCTCTTAAAATTCAGAGATCTAATTTATAGAAATCGGACTTAGAGAAAATATATTCCTGCATTTTGGAATACAACAATGCATGAAAATCCCTACACTGCATTGTAACTCCAAGCTCTGCTGTAGTATGCAAGATTTTATGAAGAGATGTCAAGTAAACTGTTCATATCTGCATCACAGCAATACAGCAAATATAACCCAAGGTTCAAAACACAGCAGAATGCACATAAAATCTCAGCAATTCTACCTGAGAGATATTTGTAAAGAAGTAGTTTGTTTGGATGTGGGACAGCTTGTTCCATGTTTAATATTTTCAATAGAAAACAAGGTGAAAAGAAATGTGAAAGCCTTTAATTTCATGACAGTGTGGAAAAGATATCACCATCTTTGGCTTTACTGTTATTAAAATCACTGTTTCTGCAGAGAACCATTTAGACTCATGTGCAACAAACTTCTTCAGCAAATGCCAGCATTTAGGCACCAACAAATTATATTCCTGATCAACAAAGCATCTACTCAACTTTGACAGAGTTTAGATTTGTATAAAAATTGCAAGTTTAAGTGTGTGGCTCAAACTGGCTGCTCTTCTGACAAATAATTTTATGTCACATGAATGTAAATACCATAAATTAAACTGAAGCTGATGTCATTCACTTTTAATTTTAACCTTGCTCATGCAACACTTTGAGGTTATTCTACTGAAATTAAGTTTTGTTATCATGAGGGTTAGATTTAAATTTTAACTTTGAAAAAATCCCAACCAACAACATATTTCAATCCACAGGTAATGCTAGTTTCTAATGCAGATTTCTAGCTTTTAACAATATAGAGGATACTGTTTAAGTCTAAATTCCACCAAAACTTAGTAAGCAGCACACTGCAAACAAAGGAAAATGTTGTATTCCTCAAAGTGCAAGTTGTCAAAGTACTTCATAGTTCTAATAATAGCTTTCTGGCATTAACAACCCAGAACACATCCGCTGAATATCTGTTAATTGTGTTTTTGAATTGCTTATGGCTACACCAGAGGATATATTCCAGGCTCTGATTTCTATTAATAGATGCCTGCTTTGGAAAGCACAAACCTCCCTCTGTCCTATTCAACCTCTCCAGGGCTAAGGACAGCAAGTCCCCATCTTTTAGACCACCTACTCTCCATAAAATAAAACAATCTGCTGCTCTCCTATAATGTACCGGGAATATCCTCGTGGATGCACAAGGTGCAGGTCTGTAGGTTCTGTGAAGCCCTTTGTGAGTCCTTAAATGCAGAAGCTTAATTAATCTGAGCCAGCAGTTGTATTTACTGCTGTCATGGACTCCAGCACTCTGCAATCCTTCAGGAATAGGTGAGGTTCAGTTCAAAGGGATGTTTATCGCAGTTATCTAAATGTATTGAGATTAGGCTCCACTGTAAATAGAATAAAATGAACTTTCTTACTAGGCATCTATTAATTTCTAAAATTTCTCTTTTGATCAGTCGGAAACAATTCAAGTGCAATCAGAGCCCGAGCCAAAACCTGGGACTGTGGAGCTATGAAGTTTACACAATGTTTTGATAACAACTGTTGAGTTTCAGAAAGTTCTGACAAAAACTCATGTCTGCAATTTAGCTTTTCAGCTTTATTGAACTGACTGAATCTAAAGAAGGTAAGTTTTCTCCCCACTTTTGGGACCCTGAAAATCTAACTGCTAGTCCATATTACAGGAGAACAAATAATCAGTCCCACCATCACTGTGAAATCCCCTTCTGTTTCTACACCCATAAGGCAGAAAGATAGTTTGTGAATTACCTGCTTCGACATGAGTGTTTCATATAGAAAATAAAAGATTTCTTTTTAAAAGTCAGAAGTCGTAAAGAGGGCAACATGATTTTATCCTGAAAATGCCATGGAATGACCTCCTCAGGAGATGTAATATTGTAGCAACAAAACCAGATCTTCAAAAATTTTAAGTATTTATTAATAAAATATTATAACTATAGTGGCAGCAACACAATTAAATTAATTGCTCTTTTTGTTTAACAAGGAGACAGTATTTTAATAAGTACTACCCTGTTTTTCCAAAAACGTCCCTGAAAAGTACCTACTGACTGCAGACACAAACATTTACGTGTTGCAGCTCGTGGCACAGATAAAAAAAAAAAATTCCATGAAAACATATTACGTAGGTATTGACAAGTTGGATAAGAATGCAAAGACTGATCCAGGAACATGTATCTGCTCCTTTTGGCGTGGAATGAGCCTGACATTACACCTGCCCTGGCTAGGTGAAAGATTGCCTAGATATGAAAAAGCAGACCAAACACCAACAATGACGCCTGCGTGCGAGGCTGGAGAACGTTGTGGTGTGAGGGTAGGGCAGACACAAATGTCTGCTCAAAACCTCTCCAAGGGCAGGGAATCAAAGCTGCTTAAACACCAGATGAGAGAGAGGCAGTGGGAAATCTACTGTCGTGGCTTTTATTGGACAAGCAAATATTCTGAATGGCATTGGGACCGTTGATTTGTCTTACCCCAAAGCTACAGTTACACACCCTCTGAAACATCTGTTTTCCTTCCTCCTCACCCTGGCCATTATTATTCTCTCATGATCTGAGTCCATTGCACATTTTTCTTGGTCAAATCAGCCTCTCTACATCACCTTGGGGTGTAATAACCCTACTGGCTTCTTTTCAAGAGGGGGAAAAATCAAGAAGAAAAATGCACACACTGGATCCAGAAGGAGAACTTCTACTGTCCAGAAGAAAAAGTTTCATCTCAGAAGGCTAGCTAAGCTAAGAATAGAATGGAAAAGAATGAAAACAAAGGTCTGTGGCTCGGACAGAGAGAGAGCCAGCTCTGCTGTAATTCCAAACATCCACATGAGACCAATCATGGATCCACCTGTTGCATTCCACAGCAGCAGATAAACATTGTTCACATTTTGTTCCTGAGGCCTCTCAGGAGGAAAAATCCTAAAGAAGGGTTTTTAATGAAAAGATGTCTGCGAGAGGTGACAAAATTGTGCCCTCTCCTCTCCTTGCCTGGCAGCATCAGCAATCCTGAGCTTTGGTGCAAACCTCTTGGGTTGCATGCCAGCTGCCTAATTTTGCACAGTTTAAGAACCTGTCTGGGCAATCTGCTCTGCACAGCCAGCAGAAGGAGTCAGGAGCTCTGCAGGGAGGGCTGGAGCAGCCAGCTGCCTCCTACAAGCTCTCCCCCACACCAGTTCCAGGCTGGCTCTGGGAAGATGAGGTTCCTCAGCTGAACAGAATAATTCGCTTCATGTGAACTGAGGCTTCCGTGCAGTAAAACAAATTATTTCCCTCAGAGAATAGGATTGCAAAACTGAAGGGCTCTCAGAGTTAACCTTTAACTGGAATGGCTAACCCAGTGCTCTGTCTACTGAGGGCAGGCAAGTTCCTAGTGTTCCCATCAGAAGGGGAGGACAAGGTGCTTTGGCACAGACAGACTGTAGGATGCTGGCACTGGGAGACAATTCTTGTGGGAGCTCTGGAAGAGGGTGTTCTATTGCTGTCTTCAGGCAATTCCCACCCAGGCCAGTCCTGCAAAAGAGAAATGAGGAACAAAAGCAGCAAATTTGTTCGCAGAGGGTGGATTTTTGCTGGCTAAAACTCATGTTTATGGTGGTGGCTCTGAAATATGGGGAGCAAAAGAAAGACCTGGCTCTAGGTGACTGTGGGGAGGGAGCAGGAGAAAGCAGAGGAGGAAAAAGAACAGCTTTACCCTGGCAGGAGAAGAATGGCGAGAAGGAGAGGAAAGAATTTCCCCTGCATACTTTCCCAAGTAGGAATACCACTGAGGAAGCATCTGATTTAGTTGTCTGAAGGTTGTTTGCATCCTGGAATCTTTGGCAATAACTTGACATTCAAAGTAGCTACTCCTATATTTACCAGCCAAGTAAAAAACAAAGTACAGGATTTCTTTTGCAAGATTAAGAAGGCAACAAATTATTGAGACCAAATTAATCACATGGCTTATAACGTTTCTGGCAAATGTCTATGTGTAATTTTCTAATATTATACTACCTAAATCAGACTGTCATCATTAATTTATATTTAACTAAAGAACCCTGCTTTCCTGCATAATAAGTAAATAAATAAATGGGGTTTTGAGTTTTCATTTCCAACAAGGTTTTAATGTAAGAGTGGTAATGTCTTATCTTCCCTATGAATTCATAGTTCCTGTGAATTACTGGGGTACCTCTCAGCTGGTGCATTGTGATGACCCTCTAAATCTTTTTCTGAAAATTCATTATTTTGAAGAAATGCCACTTTACATTTAGAAAATAAGTGTTAGGAAAATACAACTGGCAGAAAGGTATTAACTTACAGACCCAGTAAAACTCAGAACAGGATAAAGGGGTATCTATTACCAAACCTGAAAAGAATTTGAATAAAGGTTACAATATTTCACAGACAGATCAGGACTAAAACAGATTGATAATGTATTTTGAGCTGAGGAGCGGTTTGGGTTTTTTTTTTTAATAATAAGAGTAAATTAGCAAAGCATTTAATTTAATTTACTCATTTTTTTTCAATTAGATTTTAAAAAAGCAGCACAACATAAATGTAAGTTAAAGACAATCTCATTGCAGAACAATGGGAAAAATATCCAGAAGAACCTAAGTTTTTTCTTAGTATTTTGTTTGGCCCTGATATCTGCAGAATAAGTCAACTGGGAAAAAATAGGTCTTGAATTTGACCCATGTCCAAGTCAGAATGAAGGTGAAGAAATCAAGAGTGACTTCAATTGTGTGTGTGAAATGTTTAGTGTTCAATCTGACATTAGCCAGATTAAAAACAAGAATTTTGGTACATCTGGATAGTACAGAAAGAGGGATAGCAACAGCTGCACAAATTTAAAACATACTATGTATCATAACCTTTTGTCCCGGATTTTTAAACTTTCTGCCTTTAGCCCTGACCTTTCCTTCCTGTGTGTACTGGATAAACAGAAAACAAAATTTTTACTGTGGACTTTCAGGGAATCATATTTGTATTTATGATTCAGTTATCTTAAAGTCATTAATCCACTAAAGTATTATTTATCAAACAAATAATTCTTTTCCAGAACTATAAAAACTACATTATGTGAAGTAGTCATAGCTAACATAGCACTTTTAATGTAATTTTATTTTTTCATTTCATTGTTCAAGGTGGTAAAATTATTATATCACATCATGTTTTGAAGTCATCCTGGTTTCTTTGAGAAAGGTAATTCCTTCTCTTTGGGAAAAAATTGATTTATTGCAGTTTTTCAATTTTGGTAAAAAAGCTGAAATATCAGAAATCTGACTGAAGATGAAAACACAAGCAAAATTATTAGATTATGAAGTCAAAGTTGCAGTTTTCACAGAGCACTGCTAAGTGTAAGGTTTCGGGTAATCTTATTAGGGAAGGCCTTTCTGGTGTCTTAAATGATATTTAATAATGTCTGCACTTTAGTATGAAGATAAAATAGTAATATTTTGCAAATTGACAAGACAATTTATTTGTATCTAGTTGCCAAATGCTTGAAATGTCAACACTTCAACCTGTTGACAGAGAATTAAGGAATGAGTGGAGCAACAAGCCTTCCAAAATGCCAGTTTCAGCATTTACCTATTTTGCTCATTTAAAAAAGAGAAGACCTGCTCTCCTGTTGGAACATGAAAATATATATGTCACTATTGTATCTAAACAAACACAACTGTTAGCTTAGCAGAGGAAAGGTGCCCTCAATATTGTAATAAACGTAGGAACTTTGAAAAAATGCCCACATTTTCCTATCTACAATTACATTTCTGAAATGTATACTTCGCTTCCCATTAAATATGCTGTGTGTTACTTCCTGCAAAAGTTTCCCCCAAAGAGCATGCAGAATTCTCCCTTATATTTAATGCAAGAGCGTGTTACAATGCTATGGATGGATGACAGTGTGTGCTCACCCAAGGAGCAGGATTAGTGGGGTCAAATGGAAAAACACAATATCAACCATAAGAGAATGTTTTCTGGGGGTCACTGCCCGTGCCTCTCAACTAGGCTCAGTTGCTAGAAAACTAAATCCAGGTAAATTCAATGTAAATATCATTACTCAGTTCTATATCTGTTTTTTATTAAATACACTTCCTTTAAAAAAAGAGAAAAAAAACAACCACATTAATAACTTCAGTGACAATATTTAAATATATCTGATGACAGGGGAGGTGTTCAATCTAGAACTCCAACCTCCTTGTTAGTGTCTGTATTTTTTACCTCTTTTCTTTTTTTTTTCCCTATGCTCCAAACTGCAAAATGAAGGATTTCTTTCAGCAACCCACCTCTGTTTGGCACGTCTCTCAAACAAACTGCTTGACCTTAGTGTACCTCAGCAACTTTAATGCTAAATTCATTCTTCAGTGCCTTGCTGAATAGCACAGGAGACAAACTCATGCTTACATAATTTGCCAAGTTGGATGTCTAGCTATATATATAAAACAGCTATTCAACTGAATATTTGTTTCAATACAGTACAGATCATTAAGATTGCTTTAAAATTTAGTGATCTAGAGTACTGAAAACTTTAATCTGGGATCAGATATCTTTCAACCTGCTAAAGCTCAAGATCTACTGCTGAAGAAGGCTGACAGGAAAGACAGCAGAGAACAGGACAAGGAATATGAAACAGGATAGTAGCAATATCTTTAGGAGAAACAAGCAGATAGGGATTCAGAATTTCTCACATAAATGAGACAAGGCAGTGGCAGAATGGAGGCATATCCTTGTCCAAGATGAGTCTTTGCTGTGGCAGGTAGCTGGTCGCACAAGGAGCAAGGTTTGTCTTTACGGGGCAAATAGAAGCACAAATGGAACGAAGAATGAGTTATCATTTCCATTACAAAACAGAACAAAAATATTCTTGGAAGAGATCATACCATAAAGGGACAGGAAGAAAAACTGCTGCTTGCTGACAGAGTAAAGAGATAAGAAAAAGCACTGCCAAAAGACAAAATTAGTTATTTTTGCATTTTGATGTTCTAGTTGAGAAGGATAATCAGATTTCAAAAGCAGAGGATTTTCAAAAGTAGAGGGTGTGCAGAGAGAAATACTGCAGGACAGTATTTCTACTGCATTTTCTTCCAGTCCATCCTGAAGATTAGAGAGTGCCTAGGATATTAATTCCCTTTGACATAAATGGGTGATGACAATAGAATGTGATGTGTGGGGGTGATGTTTGCCATATGTTTTTTGACACTGTTGAAGGAGTTATTTCTGAAACTGGATAAAACGGATTTTACAATATGACATGTGGGATGGGAATGAGCTATAGTTACAGCAGAAGTTCTCCCTCTTGGTCTGAATGATCTGCCTAAAGGATGTTTTGAAAATATGAACCAGTAAATCGATCAAAGCAGCAGCAAGTCAGTGTCTGTTTCAATGGTGCTTTAGGTAGCTTTCATCAAGGGAAAAGCAAATTATAAAAGAAGATTCTCTTTTGAACATTTCTACCAGCATTTGTATCATATTTTGTGCTGCCAGTTCAGTTTCCCAGCATGTATAAAGGTGCCTGACGTCCACTTTCTCCACCAGATGCCTCTGAATAGGGGTGTTTTCCTAGGAGCAGGAGCACCACATGAGGTAAATTAATGCAAACATCATCTGGAAATCCAGTCTCTGAAGGGACCAGTGCCAGTTGCAAGCATGAGGAAATTCAGATAGCAATTTATGCACTGATTTTGAGGAGGAATTCTGTCTAATCCTTGCTAAGCGTTCACATTTATTTTGACAGAAAAAGATTAAGAGCTCTAATATTTTCCTCTGCCTGAAAACTGCTGATGTTTTATTGGTCATTTGAATGGCTAGTCCCTTCTTCACACCCACCTAAGTCTATGGCATCTGCAAGCTTATTATCCTGCATGTCATCATTTTTTAACTTAATTGATAGTTCTATTACAGTTGAGAGATTGACTGTAGCTCCCTATTTTCCCCTCTTCCAGTGCCTTACAGCATTTTGCACACATGTATTAAGTTCTTTCCTATTTGACCCATCATAGGAACCACAGCCTTTTTCAGTCTCTCATTTTTCCACTTCCAAGCACTTTTATTTCTATTTTCTCGAAAACTGGAAATTTTTGTCTATTGTGGGTTTTTTTTTAAATGCAGACTAATCAAACTGTATGATTTCAAATGGAGATGAGTGGCTGACTGGATATTATTATAACAATTTCATAGAATAATAAAGTAACAGAATCATAGAATGGCTTGAGTTGAAAGGGATCTTAAGGATCATCTCACTCAGCGCCCTGGCATGGACAGGGACACCTTCCACTATCCTAGGTTGCTCCAAGCTCTGTCCAACCTGGCTTCCAGGCTTGGAGCAGCCACAGCTCCTCTGGGCACCCTGTTCCATGGCCTCACCACCCTCATAGGTTTCATCCCTTTTTCACCTTTTTGCACTATGATGGGGTTTTCTTTTTTTTTTTTTTTTTCCTTTGAAACAATCATGTTTACTTGGAAGTGTCATATACATGTTAGCGACATGCTATCTTTTTCAATTAATTTTCATAAACACTAAATTTCCTTAGCATTCCCAGGGACCATTCATTCAGGTCACCCTGAACTTATCCTAGGGAAAGAGTTCAAAGGCATTTTTAATGATAAGAAGAGAAGCATTTGGATTCTAGCCCTAAAAAAAGATATGGGGCTACTTTTTTTTTTTTTTTTTTTTTTTTTTTTTTAATAAAACCTTGGTGTAATGATTTTCAGAGATTAGTGATAAACTCTTTGAAAGGATGCAGGTGAGTCACTATCGGAGCATTCAAAGGCTTCAATAGCAAATACAAAAATACCCCAAGAAAAAAGAACACTTGACCAAAATACTTAGTATTGTTCAGGAATACAATATACAGCAACTTATCCTGCCAACATATCTTTAAAAGTTACACAAAGGACTTTACAACTAGTATCTGTAATGCAATCTGTATTTCTTACCCTGAAAGCAAGGGAAAAACAAGCTCATTGCTACAAAACTGTGTTTTCAGCTTCCACTGCTTATAAGATTAGAATGGATTTGACTGCCTTCTGTATTAGCAATTTCCCCAATGAATCCGTGGGTGGAACAAAAATGTGGAAATGAAAACTGAGAGGGTATTGTGTGTTCAAAATAATCCACCTCCACTCTCACACAGTAGAGTCGATTTGGGCTGTCATCTCTCTATGCCTCAGTTTTCCCATCTGTGAAATGGTTCAAGTCAGAATATGTTCTTTTACCACTGTATCTTCTCACACCTTGGTTCCTTTGTGCTCCCACACTAATTTCCTGTTCTGGAGATGAGAGGAGAGAAGAGTTATTAAAAATGATTATGAACAAGCTTCCTTGATTTGCTCCCAGTGGCTGCACTCCAAAGGCTGGACACATGCTCCCTGTGCAGACATCCTCAGGGATGTGGTAAAGGTTCACCTTCCCTGCCTGGTCCCCAAGGATCTCATCCTCTGATGCCAAATATGTAGCATGCACATCACAATCATCATACTTCCTGAAGAACTGAATATGAAATGAAGTTATGGAGTAAGAGATTACTTTGGTGACACACGATAGAAGTAGTGCAATCCTCGTTTCCCATAATCTTAACTTCCTGAACATGTAAACTCTACAAACCTGTACATTAACATGAAAAAAAATCTATAAAACTGGATTAACTACACTTGCTGCTGATGGTATATGGAACACATTCTGTTCATCATATCAGAGGAGGGTATCAAGATTTCCATTCAAACAATTGGACTTTTCCCTCCACCCAGACCACTCACTTTTAAGGTGTTACAAGGCAGGACAAAACCAAGGAATTTTCTAAACAATTAAGTAGTCAAAGTGAAAAAAAACAAAACCAAAAGGATGACTGTAGCATAAATTATTGGTAACTTCCACTCAATTTTGATAATGAGTGTTTATAGAATATGAAAAAAAAAATTAATGGACCGACTGTCATAGTACAAGAAGAATGAAAAGGACTGAAAATTAATTGTATTAGTAGAATGTGGTTGGCTGGCTTGAGCTTCTGGAAATATAGATATCTGTGGACACTGGTGGGCTGCTGGCCAACCTATCTCCTTTGGCTTCTTTATAAAACGGGTGTTTGCTCCACAGGACACGCGTTTCAGCAGATAATGAATGGGACACAAAGACATAGAAGCTATTTTATCTTCTGGAAACATAATGAAGTAACTAAAGAAAAAAAAAAAAAGGCCCAACCAACCAAAAAAAAAAAAAAAAAAAAAAAACCAAAAAAAACCCAAAAAAACAAACCAGCAACAACAACTAAAAACTTTGAATAGGAAAAATGAGAAACAGAAATCTTTTGGCTATATCCCTGAAGGGTAACACATTTCCTTATCCCTGTGCTCTGGCCATCTCATGACTACAGGCTACAGTCTCCAGAAGTTTTATGTGAGAGACAACTTCTTGTTTGTAGTTTTAGAGAGCAAAGAGATGAACTGAGGAAGGAACTGAAATATGCAAAATGGACTTTGCTCACACAGAGGTGTCAGAAAGAAACTATCAGAACAGGTTCCTAGCTCACAGAGAAATAAAATAGGAGGCTCTCTGGTGAGATGGACTGTATGAGTTCAGTCCTGAGCAGCTCAGCTTCTTGGTTTGGAATCAAAATTAGTGCTCTGTAGTCTGGACTGAAGTTACTGAGTATTCAGGCTGCCCACTTTACATTTCAGCAGCACCTCAGTGATTGCCTGCAGCTTCATCTGTGATAAAATTCCTTAGAGACTGAGACATAGAAAATACTAAAACTTTACAATGAAAGAAACATAACAAAAAAACCAAAATCACAAAGAACATAATCTTATTTTGAAAATACATTATACTGCACAAAAGGCCTGTGTGTTGTCTTATTTCCAGAATTGTTGAAGTAAGTTCATCTATATTCTCAAATCATTCCTGATGCATCTGCCTATGGTGACAGCACTTTAAAATAATTAATTCCATCTCCCTTTGAATAATTTCTTTTTCCTAACACATGTACGTACACAATGCAATTTTAAAATGCTGGGCAAAAAGAGGAGTGAGTCAGACAGTAAGTGCTCTGAATGATATGTGGTAATTGAAGTTCGTAATTATAAGGTCTGTCTTTGCATTTAATCTCCCTGTGTCACATGCACACCTTGGCAGTGGTTTCTAGAGCCTGTGGGCTCTGCTGGTCTCAACCAGACTGTTACGGGCACGGGATAAAAGGCAGTTTCTTGGGTACCAAGACAACCAGAACTTTAAAGATAAACCAGTACCCTAAAACTAGACATGGGAGCTCGCGCTCAGGGCAGAGAGCAGGTGCTGAATATCCTTCCCCCAGCTACCAAAATCACACAGCATCTTGCAGAAACTTACATTTCTGGATGGACAGGAGATGTACCCTGCACTTCTCTCGTAAGCAAATGCATTGGTGGCAGAGTATTGAAGAAGCTATCCAAAAGTGTTATCTTGCACGTCAGTCTTCAGAGAATGCTAAAAACACTAAAATTTTAGGACTAGCATAATTGTGGTGGTAGTCTCACTCCCACCAGCTCCATAAAAGCAAGGACAGTGAAATACTGAAGACACACAAGGACACATCTAAGGCATGAACAGAACAAAAAAGGCCCCTGGAAGAGATTTTCCAGCACCACATCCGGCTGCCAGCAAACGGATTTCATTTCTAAGTGTCTTAATCATAGGATTTATCTGGCAGCCTTTCAAAAGTGTTGCTGCAATTACCTTTTTTTTCTTGTAAGCTAGGATTAGTGTAATACAAATACAGGTAAGTTACCACATGACAATACTGTATTTGTTAGGACTTCATCCAGATTTCTTGGAAAATAAATTATTACTTAAACCTGATTTGGAGGAACACCTGTAATAATTATAAAGGACACAATAAACAGTGCAGTAGGAGAACACAAATGTTAACTCTACCTCTATTTTCTAATGAGCACTAAGGAAAAATAGAAGGAAAGAAATAATATAAAGGAAATGAAGAAAAAAGCAGAACAAAGAATCAGGTTGTGTATGAGCTGAAGAAATGAAGAAAACAACCCTTTTAGATCCTAAGGTTCTGTAATAAGGTTCTGCATTAAGGAACATCTAGGTAGATGACAATCCAAGAGGGCAAATACCCTCGTTATGGTTCAAGTAGCACATGCACAGATCCTGCTCTACAATTGTAGCACTGAAGAACTGCATAGAAGCAGTGGCTTGAGCTTACTCTACAGGACCAAAAAGCACAAAAAAAAAAAATCCCCAAATACAACTATGCTCACTAAAAAAAAACAACAAAAAAACCTCCCAAAAAAACAAAATGAGGAAACTGATCTACGACAAAGCTCATGTAGAGACTAAAAGGAGTTGAATTCTTACGGGTGCCAATTGCTGGGAAAAAAAATTACGGAGAGATGACAAATTTCTATCCTCAAAAAATAATGTCTTGAGAAAGGTTGAGAGGAAGTTGGCACAAACAAACAGCAGGAATAAGGCAAGTTACTAGAGAAAACCTTTTCTGTGCAAAAGCTGAAATGTATTAAAACCAAGTCAAAACAGATCATGAGCATGAGATGAGTGCTGCAATACAGAAAAATATACAGAAAAAAATTAAATTAGTACATAGATATGGAACAGCAAGCCCATCAAGAGCTTAAGGCCAGTGGATGATGATGATGATGATGATGATGATTGATGATGATGATATAAAGGGCCCTTGGAGAAGAAAAGGTCCTATCCAGTTGGCAAAATGAGTTGCTGTCGTATGCTTGCACTTTGGAAGAGAAAGACTTAAAATTACAGTTCTTCTGCCTGGTAAAGAGGCACACAGGAGTGAGATCTAGTCTAAATGACCAGAACAATCATAATGGCATAAACTGTTTGCATTTTCCAGTGTTTCACATTAATTATCAAATAAGCCCTATGAAGTATCTGGAAATGGCAAGCTCAAAGCAGAAAAAGTTTGTCAAAAGATACCGAAAACCTCCACAGCTCCTCCCTCCTCCTTTCTAAAGAAAAAAAAAAAAAACAATTACTAATGTTCTGTGGTAAACAATCTTGGCCAGAATAGAAGTAATTTAGTGCTAGCTTTTATTTAATGTGTTATGCTATTTCCTTTACCAATAACACCCAAACTCTACTGCAGTGCTTTTTTAAGCAGTGCTATGTCAGAAACCATTTCATTATGAGCTTAAAGTGAATACTCTTTTATTTTTTCCCCTCAAAGCGTATTTCTTACTATTGATGACATTTTGATTGGCAGTTAATGGGAATTTGTGTGTCCTTTATTCTTCTCTCCAGCTACAGAGTCTCTCACCCTTCTCATGGGTTACAGGAAGTCCCAGAACCCTGATGAAATCTCGGTTCATTTTCCTCTTGCTGTTGTTGCCACTTCTCATACTGTGGTAATTCCTCATCTTTTTGACTCTTTTAAGTCTGAGAGGCTTCAATTTTCCTCATCCATCTTTTCCTCAAGTCCTCCATTCCCTTGTCTTTCTTGGTGGCTGAGGTAGCATCCTCAACTTTTTGTTTTCTTCAAAGCCAGTATTTAGCGTTATCTCACATTCACAAAACCATGGAATCACAGAAATGTTAAGAACTGACACCAGGCAGGCCATGGGCCTTGCCCAACATAGCCAACACACCTCCACTCATCCATTAAGAGTGTCCTTTAAAATATCTAAATATTGCCGTACCATCCCACCAGCATCAACTGTATAACATCCATGGGATTTCACGAGCTGCTTCTCTCTGCCGCTTTCGCTTATTTATACAGGGAACTGACAGAAATTGCCATTTCCAAGTCTAAACTGTTTCCAAACACCTTATCACATGACATTCTATGCAGACGTTGATCAAGAACTGTTTATGTCTGCCTATGAAAAATGTACGGTGGATTTTCTTTGCACATCATCTGTTGTTTAGGTGCTGCTTACTTTCAGTTCTGGACAGAAATCTTTTAACTTGAATAGTTTTCTTCATCATCTGCTGTTTTACAAGTCTTTGCACCCTGACAAAAGTAAAAAAACTTCACCATGGCCTATTCTTTTATTTTCTCGCTTGTACAGAGATTTTTTTCTTTACACTCTGAAAATTTGCCAAATGTTTCAAATATTTTCTCTTTTTTTCTTTTTAAATTTGTGAGTCTATCAAATGATGTCTCAAGCTATTTTGAAGTATGATTTTTTCTGTTTTTCCACAACAGTGTTTAAACAAAGAAGGATCAGTGTACCCATCTTTTTAACCTACTGAGGCATCCTTAGCTTTTTTAGGCATGTACACATCCCTAGAATTGAAATACTTCTTCCTCTAATTGTTATGGAAAAGCGAGCTTTGTTTTATAGTTCCAGTCATTTTCTGTTGGATGACGTCACTAGGTTTGTTGTTCATTGAAATAAAACAGTAGAGATGTGGTGAGCTAAAAAATGGCTGTTGGCACTCAGAGTTTGCTAGGCAGAGAGGGAAAATATACAGAACTTCACGTCAGGGGAAAAAATAAAAGATTTGGAACCCAGAAGTACCAGCTAAAATGTCACTGACATAAAGAGGTGACATTGCTCAAGAGGCCTGGCTGAAGTGAATGTTTGCTTGATGATTTGTAGCAACCTAAATAAGGTGAAACTGTTTTGGAGACATAGCCCACCTCCTCTGGTGATATTCTGGTGAGATGCTACCTCAGACAACAGAAATAAACAATGAAAAATCACTGGTGAGCCCCTGTTTAAATTCTGACTATGGAAGCTGAAGTATTTTACTCCCACCTGAGGTTCCTTTTCACAAAGAGCCAACTTCATATGCTTTAATGGATTATCCAGGCACTTATGTTCCAGTGAGAGCGAGGAGGCAGAACGACTTCAGTTTTCAAATTAAAGAACCATATATGCTTTTGGAGAAAGAATAACTTTAAGAAAACAGGGACAAAAAGCTGCAGCAGAGGAGACAGAAAAAGGCATTACTGACATTAGATCTATTATGCAAGTGGTTTTTACGGTGCAATTGGCAGAGATCCAGAGGCTGGAAGGTAAGAAAGGGGGATCCAGGACGGGGTGTGAAGGAGTCCAGGGTGAGGTGAGGGGTTCAGGGGGTGTCTGAGGAACCAGGGGGTGTGTGAAGGGGCCCAGGGTGTGTGCAGTGCAGGGGGTGTGTGAAGAACCAAGGAATGTGTGAGCAGGTCCAGGGGCAATGAGGATCATGGGGGCACTGGAGCTTCTCTGATGAGGACAGGTGAGTGAGCTGGGCCTGTTCAGCCTGGAGAAGAGGCAGCTGAGAAAAAACCTCATCCTTGTTTATAAATATGAGAAGGGGGTGCCAGGGAGATGGAGAGAGGCTCGGTTTGGTGATGGTCAAGCAGCAGGGCGAAAGAAAGAGCAGGAACTGATGCACAGGAACATTCCACCTGAGCATGAAGAACTTCTCCCCTGTGCAGTGACCGAGCACGGGAACAGATTGTCCAGGGAGGGTGTGGAGTCTCTGTCTCTGGAGACATTCCAGAGCCGTATGGTCACAATCCGGTGCCATGTGCTTTGGGATGGCCCTGCCGAGGAGCAGGGAGACCGGACCAGATGACCTCATGTGGTCCCTTCCAGCCTAACCCAGTCCTGTGGTTCTGTGGGGTGGCTGAGGAACTGTGGGGTGTGTGAAGAACTGGGGGTTTGTTAGGGGATCTGGGTGTATGTGAGGGACCGGGGGGGGGGGGGGGGGGGGGGTGTGTGAGCAACAGGAGGGATGTGAGGCGATCTAGGGGTATATGAGGGGTACAAGGAGCTGTATGAGGCACCAAAGCATGTGAGAGCTCTGGGGGTGTGTGTGAGGGGAACTGGGGTGTCTATGAGGGGCCCAGGGAGTGGGTGAGACGTCTGGGTGTGGGTATGTGTAATGGAGCAAGGGGTTTCTGAGGAGATCTGGGGGTGTATATGAGTCCGACAGTGCGTGTGTGGGACTGGATGGAGAACTGAGGGGATCTGGGGGTGTGCATGGGAGGTCAGGGGTGCATGAGCTCTCCGGGGGTGTCTGAAGGGATCTGGGGGTGTGCATGGGAGGTCAGGGGTGCGTGAGGGCTCCGGGAGTGTCTGAGGGGATCTGGGGGTGTGCATGGGAAGTCCGGGGCTGCATGAGGGGCCGGGCGGGTCCCTGAGGGGTCTCGGGGGCTCCCGATGGGTCCGGGCTCTGTGAGGCACCGCGCGGCTCCGAGCGCCCCCCCGCTCCTCTCGCGAGACGTGGCGGCGGCCGGCGGGGCTGTGCCGGGCGGGATCGCGGTGCGGCCCCCCCCCCGCTCCTCCCACCGGCGCCGCGGGGCGGATGCGGCGGGGCCGCCATAGTGCGGGCGGGAGGAGCCGCCGCCGCCCGGCCGGGGACGCGCTCCCGCCGCCCCCTCCGCCGCAGCCGGGAGCGGGCGGAGCCTGCGCGGCGCCGCCGGTTTTTTCCCCCCCGCATCCCTCCCGCCGCGCCAGCCGAGAAAGCGACCGCGCTCCTGCCTGGGCAGAGCGGGATCGGGCGGAGGGACCGGAGGCACCGTCACCTGGCGCTGCGGCGGGGGCGGGGCGCGGCGCTGTGTCTGCGGCAGCCCCGGGGCGCTGCTCGGCCGCTTAAAGCAGCGGAGCCGCCGGCCGGGAGGGGCGTTCGGAGCAGTGGCCGCCGCAGAGCGAGGGGAAGGCATGGAGGACAAGGATCTGGCAGCGGGGTCCGCGGGGGATGAGGGCTCCAAGGATGCGCTGGGCAAGCCGCTGGGTCCCACGCCGAGCCAGAGCCGCTTCCAGGTGGACTTGGTGGCCGAGGGGCCCCGCAAGTCGTGCGGGGACATCGGCGCGGCGAGTAAGGGAGGCGAGGAAGCCAAGGGCAGGTTTCGGGTGAACTTCGTGGACCCGTCCGCCGGCGGCGAGAGCCCCGGCGAGCCCGGGGGAGGCAGCTCGGAGGGCGGCAACGTGAGCGGCGTCCAGAACGGCGGCGACACGGTGATGAGCGAGGGCAGCCTGCACTCGGGCGGGCACCACCACTACTACTATGATACCCATACCAACACCTACTACCTGCGCACCTTCGGCCACAACACCATGGACGCCGTGCCCCGCATCGACCACTACCGGCACACGGCCGCCGACCTGGGCGAGAAGCTGCTCCGGCCCAGCCTGGCCGAGCTGCACGATGAGCTGGACAAGGTGAGAGCGGCCCTCGGGCTTCCCCGGCGCCGGGGGTGCGGCGGCTTTTCAGAGTGTGTCGGCAGAAAAGCTTAAAAAAAAAAAAAGAAAAAAGCCGAAAGCTCGCCGAGCCTCGAGCAGGCGCAAGTAGCGCGGGTGCATAGCTTGCGTCTCAGTTCTGTTATATATATATATATATATATATATATTTTTTTTTTTGTCTTTTCGTGACGCAGCGGTATCCATCCCCCCCCACCACACGTGCTTTTGGGAGATGGTCCCCCAGTGCAAGAGGCATTTAGAGCTGTAGGTCTGTTCTCCCCGTCACTGAGCGGGGATCTCTTACAGGTTTTCCACTTCCAAATCGCCTCCAGCAGCTAGGGTATTGATTCGGATAGGGTATTAACTCGGGGGCTGGCCGTGGGAATCAGTCTGGGAAGAGAAGTGAAAACATTTGATAGAGACGCTAAAAAAAAAAGAAAAAAAAAAAGGTAAATAAATAAGGATGCGCTCGCTTTGGTATCGGCCGGAGGTTTGTGTGTGCGGCGCCGAGGCAGAGCCCGCTGGATCCGATGGGATCCGGGTCGGATGCTGCTGGATCTGCACGGGCACGGAGCCTGAGCGAGCCCTCCCAGCGCTGCTCCGTGCCTCCCGGCCGCCGTCAAGGCTTGAAACATTTCGGAGCTGTGCGTCTGAAGCTTTTTTTCTATTTTGGACTACGAGTCCGTGTGTTATTTGAGACGGGTTGACAGTGAGAGCCTTCTTTGCATTGCAGGCTGCCTTGGCTAGAAGACCAGCTTTAGCTGAACGTAGAATTAATTTCCTAGACTTTTTTCTTGTTTTTAAACTATCATCACTAAGCTAACTCCAGATAAAGATTAACCTCTGGCAGTGCTGTTTTCCTCACAGTTTATAAATGGGTGTATGGCTGTGCTCAGGAGCCTGTGCTTTGAGTGAGGTCTTTCTGCTGGGTTTAGGGAAATAAAGAAATGCATGGCCCACATTCCAAGGAAACGAATATTTTGTTTCCAGAACTTTTTTTTGCATCCCACTTTTCACCCCTTATAGGTGGAGTTCCTTGAGGAAAGGTGTGTTCTTTCCAGATTTACTCGTTTCTCACCATTATTGGGCTGCTCAGTGCATCAGCACTGATATGTGGGGTTTGGGGTTTTTTTAGGGAGTGTTGGTGATCGTTTAAGTGTGTTTTTGACACTGACTGTGGAAGTGTTCCACTAGAAGTAACTGGTTGGTGTATTGCAAAGATACTTGTTTGTGACTTATCTATCTGAGATAAGATGTCAGATTCTAATTACTAACTATTGCTGCAAATTACTCCTGCCTTCCAGGTCCGCTTTTGATGGAGCTAAATGATGATCTGTGGTCTCATTCTAAGTTAGTATGAAATCGAAATTGTCGGTTTTTGCCATGTGTGCCATAAATGAAACACATGTATGTGTGCTCATAGTGCATGTGAAACCACGCTGGTTTTCTGTCCTCCTGCTCCCCCAAATTTCTGACGCCTGGTCCATGATGGGATGACCAGGTGTTGGATACTCAGCATTGTAAGCAGAACATTTCTCAGATTTCTAAGGCTGGCAGATGGCATTTTCAATGTGTTCATATTCCAGCACTGTGGAAAGCTCTTTGATACCATTAAGATATTTCAGTGCAGGATAGAACATATTGTGGAATTACAATTTCTAAAATTGTAATTTCTTTATTAAGAAGAAGTTAATGGCAAGGAATTTTCTTTGTAGTCTGTGGCACAGAGGAGTGGTAGACAACCTAATTACAGGATCATTACCAAAACAGTTCCATAGTGAGCATTAATTAAGTCAAATTATTAATTTCTTAAATGTCATTAATTTGTTCTCCAGTGTGGATAGATGTGCATGTGAAGATACTTCCTTTTTTAAAGCCATGCCCTGTCTACTTGGGCCCCTCCTCTCATTAAATAAATGTTGGGGTGGAATATGGAATTTTGGTTGCACTTGATATTAAGTATTAATTTTTTTAAAAGGTCACAATATAAACTTCAGAATTTTAAGTTGAAGTTCAGTGGAGTAACCCAAGTTTTCTGTCACAGGATGTTTAATGTCCAAAGCAGTTAAGGTGTTAGCAGCTACTTAGGCTTATAAGAAGAAGGGAAGCCATTATTTTTGCTTCCAGCTTCGCAAAACACTTTCCAGATAAAGCTGTGAACACAAAAGCTTTTAATAAGGGTGTGTTGTGCATGCTAATAGCATTGGATACCTGCATTCCTGGCAATCTCATGTCAATCTCACAGGACTATCAAGCACATCCCATCTCTGATTGTGTGCTTGGTTTGCGAACACAGAGCCCTGATAACTTATAAATCAAGATGATGCTGTACTTTTATGTGGAAGATGTTCTCAAAGCTGTTGTGCCTTTTTTTTTTTTTTTTTTTTTTTTTTTACTGTTGCCAGGGGGCTTTTTGTGACTTCAGTTCCTGCTGACTAGCAGGTCCCTGCTGTTGAGTAGTGCTGTGCATTTGGGAAAGTGGCTTGAAGAATTAACCTTGCCCTTTAGCTGTGGGTTCTGTACCAATTTATCGGGTACAGCATGTCTGTGCAAGGCAGCTGGTACATCCCAGCACCTTCACAATAAAGTTTGCACAGCCCATTGTTGTGCCTCTGTGCTTGACCCAGTGCATCAGGAGTGGCAGATACTTTGTGTAAAGAGCGATCCAGGGCTGTTTACCAGCGGTATGGTTCGCTGCTTTGAATGCAGCTATTTTATCCAGCAGTTAGAGTTCCTGCTATTCTGTTTGCTTTTAATAAGTAGATAAATGTGAGGCAGCGTTGAGCATTGTTGATGCCAGTGCCCAATATAGAACAGATTTTTTTCTTTTCCTTTAGCTTTGTTTAGAAGCTTCATCTGTCTAACACTTCTGTTGATTCTGTTCTCGCAGAAAAGCAGTGTTGGAAGAAGAGTGACTGTTTGGGGAAGACACACACTTGTACCGGAGGGGTCCCATTTCCAAAGGGTTTGTCCTGCAGTCCTGGTGGGCTAAGTGTTTGTGTGGTCATTCCAACAGTGGCTCTTCTCATAGGAAAGGGATTCTTGTTGAAACTGGCTGTGGAAACATAGCTAGGTGATGCTGCAGTACTCTGAGGTGGATGAATTGCATAACACTGCCCTTGGTTGATCATATTAAACTCCAGGTGAGGGGTCTTGCATTAGTATGTCATTGACTGCAGATAACTAAGGTGATCAGCCTGCTCCTTACCCAGTTGGTATGTGTTGATTTCTCTCTGCTTTAGAGAGATGAGAGAGAGAATTTGGTGATGCTGTTGCAGTTGCTGTCTTGTAAAGCGAATGTGTTGCAGGAGCTCTGGTCTCCAGAGATGTTGGGGTGAGAGGGTGTTTATTAGCAAAAAAGTGGGAGGGAAGTCAGCCTACCATGACATGCAGGTTTTTCTTGCAGTGGTGTCCCCTGCCCTCTTGAGGGGGATCTGTCTTCAGACCATGGGAAGATTAAAAACATTCTTTTGTTAATTTTTTGCCTGTCCTACAGCTTGTCTTGGGTCAGCTACATCTGTAGATCAAGATACAGCCTGTAGAAATACTGCCCGCCTGCCTTTGTGCCCCTCAGTTTATCAATACCATGTCACAATATCACAGACATTATTGTTCTGACAAGTCTGTACTGTTAGGGTATTCAGACCTGCGCACTGTAGCCCACTGAAATAATTTAGGATTTTTCTGTATAGCATTGAGTGGTTTGGGGAGATTCTGTTTTTTTTTTTTTTTTCCTTTAAGACTAGATCTCGCTGTGTATGAGTGGTTCTGATTTGATCTCTGCGCAGCCCCTCGCAGCCGTGGTGAGTGGATGTGGTGTGAACCAAGCCCTCTGCTGGCAGCTCTGCTCTGCTGCTTGTTAAAACACCCACCGGGAGCTCTGGCAGGGCAAGGAGCTGATCTCAGAGCAGGATCCTTGCACCACCTCCACCCCATCCCCATCAGCATCAAATTATTAATAAAAAACAAAAAGAAATCCCAAGGTATTTAAAAACACAAGTGTGCTTTGCTTTCTCCCGCACAAAAAGTCTGTGCACCTGTCATTTGAATTTGGAGACAGGTGTGAGAAAAAGGGCGATTACTGGTAGTCCTGATACAAATTGAGGGGTTTTTGGTTTTTGTTTGTTTTTAGTCAAGTTGGGTGGCTGTAATTGTCTTCAGTTGTCTTTTGGGCTTTGTTAAGTATTTTCTCAAATGCTGCAGTTTTTTCTCTGACCCGATGACTTCAAATATTTAACATAAGCACAGTAAAAAGGTCTATGTTTGGCACTGCTTTCTAACAAATTTGAATTCTGTCTTGAGAATGTTGAACAACTGCTGCATCTCTAATAATCGTTTAGTTGTATTTTCTTTCAATTCGTGGTTTATGTTTGCTTAGCCTGTAATAAAAGCAGAACTGAGCTAAAGATGCATAAAAGGCTAAAAGATGATTGTAGGATATCAAGGTAGCTGACCCTGCTCCTTTCTTCCCTCTCACAGAAGACTGAGACCCTCTTGCAGATGGTTTTTATTGAACCACCTTGCTGAGTCTTGTCTGCAGTCTGGAGGTTTCTTTTTTTTTTTCACTTCTGGTTATTTTTAATTTAAATTACATTTCCTTCTTTCTGTCCTTCATATATGTGAGCAGAATTTGAATCTTCTTTCTGAAGTTCAGTGTACTAAAATTAAACAAGGGAAGCTCTCTTAGTCTTGGTCCCAGTGCTGTTGTGTGTCCCAGAAGCCTATAATTGGTATCTGTTCTTTCATCACTTTTAAACAGCAGTGACCTTAATGCACCTGTACTCAGTGAGGCTTTACTTGCACCGTGCAGAAGAATGTTTTTATGCTTTTTCAGCCTGTGTCAGGAATCCTCATTTTGCTTACACTGATACCCCACTTATGCCCAACCGTCTTTATCAGGGAAAAAATGAGTGTACTGCTCTGTTTGCAGCAGTAAATAATATTACTGTTCCAGGGGTTGTATTTTATAAAAACCTTGTATAATTTTATTTTTTTTGTTGCTTGATGCTTGTTTCTCTTGAATATTTGTTAAGTCTTTAGTCCAGAACACCCATGGAATGCTAAAAAACATGACCTGTGTTCAGCAAACTGCTAATATTGTTCTTACTGCTTTTTTCCCCCCCCCATGTCCCAGGGAAGCTGGAAATAACTGAACCTTTAGCAGCCTATATAGCTCACAGCACAAGTGTGGACTGCTGCTGAAAGGAGTGAACTTTTTGCTGTCACAGATCTTAGTTGGATCTGATACAGATCTGATCTGGTTTACAGAAAGCCTACACCCCCTGTGCTGCAAAATCTTGTACTGCATGTGGTGATTCAGTTCCCTGATCCAACACTTAAGGGTTCTCATCAGTCTTCTCACTGCACACAGGCATCAATAAAAACGTTTGAGTGTGCACTCCTAATATAAATATATTCATTTGCTTTAAAATTTTATATACATGTGTGTTGCAGACATTTCTCCACAGAAATCCTTTCTTTCAGATTTCTGCGTCTTCGGGAGGCCAGAGGCCCCCGAAGAGAAGGTAAACAATTATTATCAGCTGCTGGGGAATGCAACAGGGACACCTTGATTGGCTCATTTTCTATGTTTATAATTAAGAGCCAATCACCAGTGCAAGCTAGGGGACTTGAGTCCTTGAACACAACTTTGTTGTAGATTCTTTTCTACCTCTTCTTAGCTTAGCTAGCAGCTCTGCAAAACCTCTCTCTATATTCTATTTAGTATAGTCATAATGTATTATATAATATCTTAATAAATCAAGCCTTCTGATTCAAGAAACAAGATTCACCGTCTCTCTATCACCAGCCGCGGTAATACATGTGCTTTACAAATATAAATTATATATGCTGTACAAATAATGTGTATAGCACAGAGTAAAACTTCAGTAGTGATATAATGATGAAATTCACACTTTCTTTTTTTTCTCTTTATTACCATTACAAAAAAAAGGTGTCACGCTCCCACTGGACTGTTTCGGAGCTGGTTAAAGAGGAAGGCTGCAGAATTCACCTTCAGATTAACTTTTTTTCTCTTTTGGTACTGTACTTGAATTAGATGTCAAATGATTTTTATTCTTGAAGAACATTCTTGCAGAGGAGGAGCTTGGCAAGATCAGTATCTTGGAGTAATTTTAAACCACTGTACTACATCTTCTATTGAATTCTTGAGATTTTTTCCTAAAGCCTCATATAATATTCATTCATGAGCAACCCCAAACCCATTTTCCCCACTTCTTGGTATAGGTAATAGCAATTACACTATGGTCATTGATCTCTATTAAATTTTTTTAAATTAGTTGACTTCAAATTATTTGCTTTTCAGAGTTTTGGGAGCTATCCAGTTTTTGCAGTTTAAATCCAGAATGATCTTTGATTTATTTCTGTACTTCACTCTGTTGATTATACCTCACAGACTTACTGACATTTCATTTATGCATAAAAAATAACCTTGGATGTATGGTCTGTGCCTTGTAAACGTGACTGATTTAAGGATAAGGTGACAAAAAGAGTAAAGAAATTCTAAAAAAATTAAAGTTCCATTTTAATAAGAGGGGTTTTCTCTTGCATCTGCATTTTGTTAGCTAACTTCCCTTCATTGAATCCACTGCTCCTACTTCAGATGATTCAGTTGTTTGGGTTTTTTTAAATTCAAAGAAAATAGCTCTGTCTGTTTCAGCTGTGAAGGAGCTGTGATGCTACTCAACTTGGTCTGTCAGTCTGCATGGCAGGGACTCCTAAGACTGTTCTGAGTAATACTGCTTTTGAACTGGAAGCAGTTTGGCAACTTTGGCTGAAATGTGGTGCTGTGCCAGTGCCAGCGAGTGCTTTTCTGTGTGAACGTACCAGCCCTGCTCACTCCTGGCTCAGGGCTGTGCTGTAGCTGCACTCAGCATTTCAGAAGATGACATTAAAAATTCAGGTGGTACTTTAAGTTATTTTTTTAGGATTACTTCAATGGGCTTTTAGTCTGTTGCAAGCCAACAGGTAAAATGTAATTTTTCAGGAACTTACTACATTGGAGCTAGACTTTTTATAGAAATGGGATATTTTCTTGGGGTTTTACTATTGCTGCATATTGCTGCTCCTGTTTCCTACTTCTTGAATAGAAAGTGCACCATGTTTTGCAGAAGTAGATGAAAACCAAAAGCTGTTAAGAGCAAGAATGCCTCAAACTAACCTTTGTTTTTGGGGTGGGGAATAGATGACTTGTGTGTGGTTTTGGCTGAGGTTGAGTTTATTTCCTTCCCAGTAGCTGGTGTGGGGTTCTGTTTTGGGTCTGTGCTGGACACAGGGTTGACAATTCAGAAGTGTCTTTCTTTTTGCCGGGCATGATGTGCAGAGAGCCAAGGCCTTTGCTGCTCCTCCTGTGCCCACGCTGGTGAGGAGGCTGGGGGTGCATGGGAGGGGACACAGCCAGGACAGTGACCCAGGCTGACCCAAGGGGTCTTCCAGACCAGGTGACAACGTTCTCAGTGTAAAAACTGGCGGGAGAAGGAGGAAGGGGACATGGGGAGTGATGGTGTGTTTATCTTCCCAACACCCTGCTCTGGAGGGGGCTGCCCAGCCATGGGAAGCAGGGCATTCATTCCTTGTTCTGCTTTGCTTGTGTGTGTGGCTGTTGCCTTCCCTGTTGAACCGTGTTCATCTCAACCTGTGAATTTTTACCCTTCAGTTCTCTCCCCAGTCCTGCTGGTGGAGGAATGAGTGAGTGGCTGCTTGGGGCTGGGCTGCTGGAGTTAAAACTGTGGTGACTTGGAAATCTAATGTGTCCAAAGCGACAAGACTGAAATGGATTCTCTTTTATACCTAATAGCAGAACATTGTATTTCTTGGACTACACTTGAGTATGCTAAACTTCTCTGCAGGAGGCTTCCTAATTGGATTTACTTCAGCTCTTATGCAATCAAGTGCTGCATCTGCTTCATTCTGGAGTGTTTCAGGCTTCTGTGTTTCAGATACTCATGTGAAAGCCACCCGTGTTCAGAGCCTGGATCCACTTTTCCTGTGAAGTGTGTCCTTCCAGGACAATGGATATCCAAAGGAATATTGCAGTCAGTGCACAGTAAGGAATAATTGCTTCTGTAGATCATTCAGAGTGCAGAGTGGTGGTTCTGGGAAGGGTGGCACACGTCAGTGGAGAAATGAAGGTGCATTCTTGAGGTGTGCAGTAGACTGCATCCCTTTCTTTCCCTTACACTGAAGGGGTTGGTTGCCCCTACACTTGAGAGGAAGTCGTGCCTCCTGCAACTTTCTGCTAACCAGAACTGCAGAGACTGGAAAGGGAAATTTGGGCTTTTTTTTTGCAGGGGAAGTTTGGTTTTTTGGCAGGAAGGCCTTATTTTAGCTACAAAATTTCTGGGAGTGCAGACCATAAGCATTTGGGTTTTCCAGCCTGCAAAGCTACCGAACAAAGGTATTTTCTCATTTCTTTCTAATTTTCATGATCAGTCCAGAATTTTCATACCCTCCTGTGCTTAGGAGGGATGTATGAATCAAGATGTAAAGATGTGGGGAAGTTTTCTTTATTTTGCAGAGTGCTCTCATTCTTTAATTAATGTTTATGCTAGGGGGGAAAAGCGAATATTATTTATATTTCTGATAGGATACTGGTCTTGCATACCTGTAGGTGTCAACAAAACTTTGCTGCTTTATCACATGTCAAAACTGCTTCAGAGAGATGCAGCCTTCACGTAATAAGCTTAGAGATTTGTCAAGAAAACTGTGTTCAAGTAAGACATTAAAGTAGTGCTAATCTTCATCAACAAATCTCTTTATTTGTAAGTATACCACCTTGAAAGAAAGGATTTACAACTAAGCTGAAATCAATTGCCTGAGTAAGTTTCCTGATTAAGTCTTGCTAAATTAGTTAATGCATCATACTACATGGAAGAGCTGGGGGATGAGTTGATGATTATCCCTTTAGAAGAATTAAAGTAAAAATGGCTTTTAAAATCATTATATATACAATATATATATGCACACACATAAAAAACCACACTGTTTAAATGTTTCTCTATTAAAAGCAGTGTGCAAGACAGAAATATAGGCTGATGGCAGAGGCACATAGCTAATCCTTCAGTTGACATGTTAATTGCAACTATAAATTTCTTCTGTTTAAAATTGCTCTGCTGCAATCACAGTACAACACTCTTTAATTTCAGCTTAAGATAACATTAATGTTCAGTTTGATGCAATCTCTTTTAAAATCTCTGGAAGTGGATGCCAAAGGCATTTGCTACTACATTTTAATGTATAATTGTAGAGAAGGTAATATAGTGAAAGCATTTAAGTTTTGGTCTCTTGGCTGCAAACCTACAAAGGATTTTCTTTGATTGAGGTGAGTAACCAATGATTGTAAACTGTTCATGTTTGAATCCACGGAATCCCAAGTTTTAAGAACTGACTGTGTTTTTTCTGGGCAGTTTATCTCCTGCTGTTCTAGGTAACTTCTGGATGCCATTTAATGGCTTAGTAGGCTTTTTTGAAGTTATGACTGTAAAGACACCAGGGTGGGAATTAGGGCACATTTGCTAATAGAATTCATAATTCATTCCTGTTTTATAACCGAGTAGTAAAATATCTAATATGACTGCTGAAATTTCTCAACTGCTGTCAACAGCAATGACTAGTCATTGTTCCCTGATAGTATTATTTTTTTTTAGTTAGTTCTTTAAAGAAAATGCTAAGAATGTGTTAGGCAGACTGAGGTGTCTTGAACATGTCTTTGTGCCATGTTTTCTTTCTGTGTGCTACCTGACTGGGTTTTCCTCCCCCCGGGAGCAATGATGATCAGTCAAGCTTTCCATTAACTCCTGAAAAACCTGAGCATCTGAATCTTTCTCGTTAGCTTGGTTTACTGTTTTTAACTAATAAATAATCAGAAATCTGTCAGTTGCTCCACGTGTTCTCTGGAAGATACTGGCTTTCTGAGTAGCAGTTTCTAAGTGAGGGATAACCCTGTCTTAAGTGCCAGAGATTCAGATTGTTATATCTTTGAGAATTTACATTTTCATTGCTCTTTCATCAGTTGAGAGTTGTGCATGCTTGTTCTTAGTTTCCATACTTGTCACCATCTTTATTCCAGCAGACCAGAAAATACTGACCAGTCAGGTTGTTCTTCAAGAGAATGTTTCTTAGAGTAAGATTTTTAAAAAGTCATTACCTGTGATACTTCCTCCCTTTGGAGTTGTTTGTTTCCCTTACAGGAATAAAAACCACTTGAAAACTGTCAGACTTGGCAGAGCTGTTGTCCAAGTTTAGTGTTAAAAACTCTCTGTGATTTGTAGTTTACGAGCAAAGTTAGAAATAGTATCCCAGCCTCTCTTGAGAAGTGATTTCCTGAAAAAATGGTTGCAAACAGTAGTTGGTGTCACCAGCTTGAGTCAAAGACTGGTGAAAACTTCTATTCCCTCCTGTATATTTAAGTACTGAAGTACTCTGGAATCTCAGGCAACCAAACTCAAGGCTTTTATTGATAAAGGACTTATCATAAGACTGACTGGTGTCCCTGGGCAACAATGTGATTAAAACCATTCAGTGGAGATTTAGGTGTTTAGGAAAGGAAGCTCAGTCCTCTTGATCTCTTTCACGACTGTGCAGATAAAGCAGTAAAAGATAAAAACAGCTTATCAAACTGACTTGTAGACAAAAACTGGGAATTTTATGATTACAAACAATAACACGCTGCAAAAGAAATGTTTAAAGAACAGATACATTTGGTACGGCTTGATGTCCTCCAGACTGCATTTAATACCTAGCTTATTATTTATTCTTTATCAGACAGCATCACACTTGTACCAGTACAGACTGTTTTCAAAAGTTCTGTTATATAAGAGGTAAACACCATAGCAACAGGATTATTCTATTATTCATAGTTATTCTATGCATGAAATACATTTAGCGCTTCTAAAGTCTTTTATTCAGCTCCTTGGAGGTGTCACAGGTGGTTGGAACTAGAGTGCGAAAGCTCATTTGCTCTTTGAAGGAAATGATCTTTGGTAGTGTTTAAAAAACCTTTGAAGTGTTACCATCATTTGAGGCAAAATGTCTACTAATTCTTATGTAGCTGGATAGCTTTCTCTCTTCTGTCATTTTTACTGTATCTGTGCTCTGGCTAAAGTGTCCTTTAGCTAGGAACCAAAAAAATCAAAGCAAATGTTTATAAACTTTTTTCATGTGTGTTTTGAACTGTGTTAATTCTGAAAAAAAAACAGGTTTTGTAGCCATAGTCTTAATAGTGTGCAGGACTGGAATTGGGATATATGGGAGTATAATCTCTTCAAATAATTATTCTTCCTCTGAGACACATGGTCAGCTGCATCTGGATCAATACATTTTACTGCTTTTTTCCTTTCCACAGAACAAGGAACATCTTAAAATGGCAATGCCTACAAAATTAACCTTTGGGAGACGAAAACAAGAAATTGTGGTTGTAAGGGCTCGTGAGCAGGTTGCAGTGGAGCTGAGCCACAGTGAGGGACTGCAGGAGATCTGTGAGAGCATGGAACTGTTCTGTCAGTACTCTCTGGGCAAAGATGGTTCTCAGGGTAGCTTCCTTTATTCTTTTTTCTGTTCTCAGTAAGCATGAGAGAGCTATGCTCATTAACAGAGTATAGGTATGTAATCAGAATGAAGTATGTATCAGCATATAGTATCGGAATTTAGAATGCAGGTACAAAGCAGTTTCAAGTGTAAGCAGCTTGACTAGATGTAGTGGAAGGCCATTTTTATGTTTCTTTGCAGAAGGTGCAGCTTGAAAAGATTAGGCTCTTGATTTTTAGCATTATGATAATATAAACTATTGAAACCAGCTTCAGTGCTGTATCCTGCCAAGACGAGAAGAAACTGCTTTTGTGAAGCCTTTCCAGGGAGATTCTGTGAGAAGAACCATGCCATATTACATGGCTTGTGCTAAAACTGTAGCTGGCCAAATGTGAGGAATGGGAAAAGCAGTTAAATGCTGTAGTCTGAGGTGCTTCTCTGGCCTCCTGTTTTTGCACAGGACTAATAACAGTGGGAGGGATTAGCTAAAGAAGTCAGTGACTACTTGGAACATGCCAAATCAGGCAGTTCACAGTGACAGCAATCTGCCTGGAGATCCAGAAAATAGTCTTACATACAAACTTGCTGGTGGTCCTGCCCTTTACTTGTGGCTTCCAAGTTGTGATTCTTGAAAAGAAACAAGACTTCATGTGTGTTTATTCTGGTATTACCTCATACGGTGCAACATAGCCCAAGTATGTTGCCATTAAGATGGGATTTAGATAAGTTCACCACAAAAAAAAAAAAAAAAAAAAAAAAAAAAAAAAAAAAAAAAAAAAAAAAAAAAAATTTATGCTGCATGACATAGACTACTATCAAGAACTCATAAATGAAGCAGTTTTTACTGAACTTTTTGATGGACCAGTGTATTACAGGCTGTTTGTGAAAAATCTCAGATCTCCTCTACCAAAATATCAAGTATTTTCTCATTACTAATTTATGTCTAATATATGTGGAGGCTATTCACAGTTGTCACAAATAACATATTGTTATCATCCAACACTGGAGATGAAATAGAAGATTATCTGTGTAGGAGCAGAAATTAACTGTTGCTTGTCTGAAGTCCTGTCAGTGTGTGACAGAATTGTCAGCTTGTAAACATACCTTATTTTTCCCATAACAACGTACATGAACACCATTACTCTTTTTGGACTGATTATTTTGTTTTAAGAATTGTGTTAATAAGATTGTTTATGATCTGAAATGCTAAACCCCCTTTTCTTTCCCCTTCTGTTACACCCCCTCCAAACCCACAGTGTGTTAGTGTTTTTTACTGTTTATGAAGATCTTATCGTGCATGTATTGGCTGTTCTAAAATAGTGCTGGGGCAGTTTTTTCCATTCAGTGTCTGACTTGAGTAGAAGCATTGTTTCCTCATGAACACGAGCATGAAAAATACTACGCCTGCTTGATTTACAGCTGAGACCACAGTGGTTCTTTCTTAAGGTCGCCTTAGAGGGCTGAACTTGGAGCCTTCTGGAGTGAAATTCCTTTGTGCCCACACTCTGTAATATCTGTTCTCAGTGCTGCTTTATTGGGCACCCACCAGCACTGATAACCAGGAATAACCTTTCAGTTATTACATTTTGCTTGTGCCTCAAAATATTTTCCTAAGAAATATTGCACGGTGTGGAGAGACGAGACATACAGAACAAAACTTGCCTGTGTTCACAGTGTGCAGTATCTTGGAGCTGATCTGGTAACTGATAACTCAGAATACCAGTTGTGACCCATTATCTCCTCCCCAGCACACAACAGGCTGAGCTGTGGGCTTGTTTGAGCACTGCAGGGAAATGTGTAGCTGCCACATGGTGGTTGAGGTTTTGGGGTGACATTTGGGGAAATGTGTGCAGGTTTTACCAATACTTGGCCCACCATGCTCACATGATGAAGTATATGATCCTTTCTTAGACTAGATACAAATATTTCTCTACCTTCTTACCGAACCTGTCCTTGCAGCAAACAAACTCCAAGCTTGTTAAAAAAAAAAAAAAAAAACCCAAACAAAAACCCAAGGTATTAACCAAACCACTTTATTCACATTTCACTATTTTAAGACATGAAGATAAAGATTCCGCCTACCATTCCTTGATCCTCCCTGACCAGTCTTCTCAGAGAATAATTTTGTTATTTCTTATTACTGACATGATGCGTGTTGTTGTAATAGCAGATGTTATCTAACGTTGGCAAGTTTTTTTGGCCAAAGCTTAAAAATTGTTTAGATAATTTGAATGTGACTCCTTTTATGTAATGGTTTAAAATAGAGTTTGTTCCAAGTATAATGTGGTGGTTTTCTGTGAGGAATAAGAATGGGTTTTATATGAGCAAGTAATTAGTGGTTGTACTGTCTCATGCTTGATTGGAGGTTCTGGCATAGTGATGAACATGTTTATAATCTGCCCCTTGTTTTAATGCATCTTTTTTCTCTCTGTTCCCTCCCCACTCCTGAAAGGAGTCATAAAGGGATATATTAATGCTTAGAGGGATTTTTACATTTTGTTTTGCACTTCTAAGCTATTGGAGCAGGGTAGGTGGTCGGCTCATCCTCTTCTGGCATGAACCTCAGGCTTGAGTAGGAGACGTTTTCTTAGTTCTGGTTCAGGCAGGTCAGCATTTCTGAAATGCAGCAGCATTGTAATTCTCCTTTTGGTCCTCACTGTTCTTCTTATCACTCTAAATGATTATGTGCCACTACTTGATTTGGCTTGAGTGCCTGAATACCAATAATCAGCAATCAGTAGATTCATCTGTTCAAAGGCTGTGCAAATCTCTCAACAATTACAGCCATTACAGCAGGAAAGCTGCAGTTCAGCAAACTGGGTAACTCCTGGTCAGGTTTCTATTTGTCCTCTGTTTAGTGTATATAATACATACACACACACACACAAAAATATTTTTTATATATATATAAACACATGAGGTGTCTTTTTTTTTTAAATTGTAATCCCTTCAGGATGCAATATAATGTGCTCTTTAAGAGAGAAAACTGTTAAAGGTAATGATCTGGAAACTGGTCTTGATTCTGCCTAACAGTGGAAGGCTTGTGCCTTACAGGATGACCAGATGTGTTGCAGGTGTATCTGTTTCTATGGGAATTTCATAATTCCACATCAGTGAGAGAGGCACTGGCATGAGCCTGTGCTACTGACCTTTGGATAAGGTTGACATAATCTGTTTTTAAAAATCTGGTTTTTAAAAACCAGACTGTATGGTTGTAAAGTATATTTACTGCTGATAGTGAGAGCATATGAGGCACCATAACTGACAGGTGTAGAAATATTTCCTCCGAACCCTGTGCTGAGGATGTATCTGGTACTAATATATCAAGAGTAGAAAGAATTCGGTAAAATACCTCACCCTAACCTTTATTAGTCTTTCCCTGCATACACTTGAAAGCCTTATTTGTGTCCATTCTGTTTTGTGTCTTACTTAGCAAATGTGGGTTTTGCTCTTTACGTTGTTGGGATTGAATCTCTAATTGTTAAAACGTTTTCTAAGCCCTGGGATGCAGGCTACTTTGCAGTATCCTGCTTGAGCTGGTTTGTTGGATGTTGTTCAGGGTCTTTCTACTGTATCCATTCTTAATACTTGTTTCCTTGGATAAACTACTTAGAGTGCTTCTTGCTTTCTTACAGCAAGTGTAGGAAATATTTGAGTTTAAATGTTCTGGTGCTTGCCTGGCTTGGCAAAGCAAAATTGCCTTTAAAGCAAGCATATATGTGTGTGTATACACGTATATTTTCAATTTATGTTTAAAGTTGAGGTTTTCTGCATCTTTGAAGTTGAGAGTTGAATTGTAAATAAAAGACATAAGTTGGCCTTTGTCCATGGGGCTGGTTTTGTCTCCATCTGTGATCCTTCCCATTTAAATGGTGAGCAGTATTTGGGAAGAGACTTCTCTTCCCTCCTTTTCCCTGACATGCCAATCTCCCATCCTTCTTTCTGGCAGCATCACCTTACAAGGAGTAGTAGAATAGTTTGCAGGGAAATGAATTATTTATTTCCTGAAAAATTGATCAAATGACAGCTATGTCAGAACCACAGGAAATGCTACAGCAGAGACCAGTAACTTGTGGTAGAGCAGTCTGTGCTTTCACATAAGAAGTAAAATTTCTTGTGCATTTGAAATCTTCCAGCTCTTTTTCTACAGACCAGATGTTTGACTTTTTTGGGGATCTGGAGCTGTTTCTTGAATATACTTATCACATTGGCTGTTAACAGTTTGCTCTTGTAAGTTTGTTGTATGTTCCTTTAAATCTGAGATACGCATCATGCAAGGGGTATAAGGGAGCAGCTCAAAACTTCTGACATATCTTTCTTTTTGTTTTTCTGTAAAAGATTTTTTTTTTTTTTTTACAAGATAAGTTTCACATGGCCACTCTACTCTGTCAGTGACACAAAAACTTGTTTTTGTGTTTTCAAAGGAGCCCTTTGAGGATGGCTACGCAAATGGTGAGGAGGGCACACCAGCTGGGGATGCAGCTGCTGCTTACACACCTGACAGCAAAGGGGTGGTCAAATTTGGCTGGATAAAAGGTGTGCTGGTAAGTTTGATATATGGTTCTTCAGTTTTTTACAGGTGCTGATCTATTCTTACAAATCTTTCCAACTGCCTTCTTTGTTGACAGGCATTGTGATAGTGCAGTATAAAGATTACGTGCGTGAGAGATGTGATAAATGCCGTAATTTTATGAAGGGTTTCTCCTATTTCAACTGAGTTTTAAGGCAATAAGTACTTCAGGGCTTTAAGTTCTGAAGGGTTTATGGTTTCTTAACACAGCTGTTAACATATTTTACATTGCATGATTTCCAAGAAGGAAAAAGATACTGTAGTAGAAAAATGCATGCTGTACTTCAGTGGTTTGGAGAGGTTATCTCCTTTTCTGTAGGACTGATATATTACTCTTTAGGGAAGAGAGAGACCCAAGATCTGTTTTTAGTCTCCTGTCTAAATTCTGAACAAAGCAAACTCTTATTTTTATTGAGACCTAAGAGTTGTAAATACAAGAATTTAAATAAAAAATGCATACCTCTCCATCCTTTTATTGTGCATATGTGTTTTAAGACACAAAAGGTAGAGAAATGCTGACTTGCAGCAGGGTTTTTGTTCTTTTAAGAAGAGTAAGTTATTTAGTAGGGTGTTGCTTTAGTGCATGGTTTGGTTTTTTTTTGAGAGAGAGAGAGGTTTGTGGGAGATGCAGACTGGGGTTTTAGACCTCATGATATTATAGACACTCCTGTATATTTTAATTCATCTATTCTGTTGTGTGAATTTTGGATCCTAAAGGTTAGAATCTAAATTACTATTATTGTTTGCTTGCAGCATACTGCAAGTGTAGATATTGAGCTACTCTTAACTCTGTGTTTAAGGTAGTAACTTTTAAATAATATTTAAAGTCCTTTTTTTAAAACCAGTCCTAAACTTTTATGATAACATCATATTCTTGTGAAATAATTTGAAAAGTGAGGAAATAGTGCAATTTTAAAAGTGAGGAAATACAGCAAGATAATTTCAAGAACATTAAAAACTGAAAGGAAGAATTAATGGAAATTACTGCAGATGCAATCTGTGTTATATTTCTAATCTATGTTACATTTCTGCTTTATCCTAGGTACGATGTATGTTAAATATTTGGGGTGTGATGCTATTCATCAGACTATCATGGATTGTAGGACAAGCTGGGATAGGTATGGATACTAGTGCTGTAATTTTATTTCAGTGACTTTCAGATGTGATCCACAAGAGATATTGATCCTGAGCTTTTACTTCAAACAGGAATAGGAAATTACCTTAATATTGCCAATTTTTATGGTAATTTATCTTATCAAAAACTTCAACCAGTTACTTAGACCTTTTTATTTAGATACAAGGCAAGTACTTGAAAATTTACATTTGTAAGTCTTCAGTGAACTGTAGAGATAAACTTTTGATCTCTTATTATTAAACTCTGCATATGGACTGTGTAGTATATAAGCAAATCTTTCCAAAGGCTTAACTTAAATGGTGGATTGATCTGTAGAATAGAGTTCTTACCTTGCTGATTAAAGAGAATCTTTGCCCAATTACATTTTTATCCTTATGGGCAAAGAGGAAGCCTTTTGCTTGAAAGTAAATTTGTGTTCTACTTGCAAGACTTGAGTATTTAGATGAAATTAAGTTGAAGGTTTGTACTCTTTAATACTGCAGGGCTTACAGTGTTTTCATCTCTTTTCCCAAAAGGTCTCTCTGTCTTGGTTATTGGAATGGCCACTGTTGTGACAACTATTACAGGACTGTCTACGTCAGCGATAGCCACAAATGGGTTTGTAAGAGGAGGTAATGCTATTTTCATGAGGTTTTTAAAGCTTTCCTCACTCTGGAGTGCACACTTCATTGTTGCCGAGGAGCAAAGCCTTCCTTGGGTTCTGTGTGTGATTAAACAGTCACGTAATTAACAAAGTCAATAGGTAGCCCAGTATTTAGATTTAAACTAGTTTAAATCTAAACTAGTTTAGATTTAACCCTTCTGTTATGCTGTAAAAGGAGCTTTATTATTGGTGTAAATTTTTGTAATACAGATGTTTTTAAGGCTACGTATCCAGCTATGGAGTAGGGTCTTAATATTCTCCTGAGCTGCACGGGTTGGTTAAGAGTGTGTTCGTGTGTGTTCATGTTCTGAAATAAACCTTCACACAAGTAACTCTGCAAACTCTGTTAGCTCCAGCTTTCCTGAGGGTGATGGTTTTCATTCTCTCCCATGGTTTATGTGGTGTTGTCAGCTATTTTTGGAAATGTTTGGTGCCTCTGACATGATCAGACTGCTTCATGACATTACAAGACTGCTGCCAGGAAAAAAAGGTGGTGGGATTAAAGTAGGAGGTTATAAAACTATCTTCATTAATACTAAGAATGAAGAGAAAAGCCTCACTATCACAAAGTAAACGGACCCAGTGTGAAAAATCAGCTATGACTGTTAGCATTATGTCAAGCTTAAGTTTCTGAATGCCTTTCTGGTCTTTAATTATATTATGTATATCAGGTTTTTCCATTCATATCGGAGCTTTTTCTTTTAAGTCGTTCTTGAAAAACAGTACTTCATTAGGAAATTTGAAGTCCTGAATTGGAAGAACTGTAAGATTTCATAGGAACATTTTTTCCTATGAAAATAATATATTACAGTAAATTTTTTTAATGTTACATAAGAAATACAGAAGATGGCAAAGCTGGGTACATATACAGAATTTCTGCAAAAAGTCCAGTGCAGTGAAGTTAAATATTTTCTGTTGCAGATTTTTTACATGCTCTCAGTTATTTCAGACTGGAGCTGGAGGGTTTTGTTGCTTCTAGAAAGTTTAACCTTAATTTTGAGGAATAAGCCTTTGCTATATTTTCTAAACTTCACCTTCCTGTAATACTCCAGATACTCAGATTTTCATTTGTCATGTGGGATTTGTTGTTTTCATTCCGCTCAAAAGTACAAAGAGCAGGCTCTTGAGAGTCCCATTGGAGGGCAGAAAATTCATTTAACAGCAGAGCTTTTAGGAACAGGTCTTGGAAGTTTAGAACTTTAGTGGATTTATTGCAGTCTGCTTTGCTTGATCTTGACTGCACAAGTGCTTTGGGCAGTTTGAAGTAAAAAGCCCAGTTATACTGCAGCTTGTGTTCTACAGTTTTTAACCATAAAACCAGTTGCATACCTAATATGTAATAATATGATGTGGTGCATCATTTGTAGTTGTTTCCGCCTGGTCTCTTTTCCTAAGAACTTGAAATACATTCCTGAAACTTCAGCACATCTGTCCCTAAAATACGTGAGTTAAGGGTTATTTTCTAATACATCAGGGAATAAAGAGTGAGTAGATTCTGACTTGTGTAAATGTTAAAGGGCTGATGACTGTCTGTTACAAGCTGTATCATGTAGAGGACTTCTTTGTCATTTGTATTTTTTTTCTTTCAGGAGGAGCATATTACTTAATTTCCAGAAGTCTGGGGCCAGAGTTTGGTGGTGCCATAGGTCTGATTTTTGCATTTGCCAATGCTGTGGCAGTGGCAATGTATGTTGTTGGTTTTGCAGAGACTGTTGTCGAGTTACTCAAGGTATGTGGATGACGCTGCTTATATTGATTATACTTTATAGATAAAGTTTTACACCTCATATAGAATGTTTGAGTATATAAAGTATATACTTACTGTTTTTTTGATTCATCTGATCACAAAATGGTGTGGTTTGGAAGAGACATTTCAAGGTCACCTAGTTCATCCCCTGTCCAAGTAGAATCACAGAATGGTTTGGGTTGAAAGGGACCCTAAAGACCACCCAGTGCCATCCCCTGCCATGGGCAGGGACACCTTTCACTATCCCAGGGTGCTCCAAGCCCCATCAGCCTGGCCTTGGACATTTCCAGGGATCCAGGGGTAGCCACAGCTGCTCTGTGCCAGGGCCTGCCCACCCTCACTGTAAAATATTTCTTTCTTACATCTAACCTAAATCAGCCATCTTTGAGTTTAAAACCATTATTCCTTGTTCTGTCACCACAAGTCCTATCCAAAAGTCTGTTCCCATATTTCTTGTAAGCCCCCTTTAAATATTAAGTGATGGCAGTAAGGTCTCCCTGAGCTCCCTTTTCTCCAGGCTGAACAGCCCCTATCGTTTCCATTTGGAAGATTCATTGATTTAAAAACAAGGCAAAACCCAAATTACCTGTGTCCTTAAAGGGAATTTACAATCAGTAAATTTGTGGTGAGCAGGTAAACTACTAATAAATTATAGTGAATAGAATGCTGTTCTTTAGGGAAGGTATTTACCTGATGAAATATATGACTGTGTGTATTTTTTGTTTGTTTTGTTAGGAAAATGGAACGTTGATGATCGATGAAATGAATGATATCAGAATCATAGGGGCTATCACAGTGGTTATACTGCTGGGTATTTCCATTGCAGGAATGGAGTGGGAAGCAAAAGTAAGGAATTCCCTTTTTATTTTTTTTTAATTATCTGCCTCACAATTTTGCTTCCATTTTTGTACCTTAGCTGTCTGATTTATTTTTAGTGTATTCAGTGTATTCAGTATTGCATGATGGTACATTAGAACCAAGTTGACTTTTATGCAGTAGCTCTTGGTCTGGCACTAGCATGTGCAGCTCTGAGCAGCATTTCAAATCTTAAACCACTTCACTGGAAGCTTAAGCATCTATGAGAACCTAAACTCCAGCCTAATCCACTCGTAATGACATTGTCAAATAGATTAATGGCATTTTCCTCTTCTGGGCAGTTACAGCACAAGAGAAGGTAAGAATTTCAGCATGGGGATTTTTCCTTGCTATGAAGTTCAGGCAAATTCTGAGGATGAAAAACAATGGGCTGGCTTCCCTTCTCTTTCACTCTCTTCTGGTTTGATTTTCACCTGGAAACAGCCAGACAGTGGGATGCACTCCCTAGACCCAGCGCAGAGAAGGGTTTTGAACATTTGTGGTGATGAATCTGTGGGAGGGAAAACCTCACTCTTAGGTCAGCTCTGACTGAAGAGGTCTTAACAGAGAAGCTCTTCTGCCTTACCAGTTTTCTGCTTAGCATTATGAGGCACTGTAGCTTGCTCTCTGTTTCCTGCACTTTGTAGGCTTTTTATAAATATCTGTCCTTAATTTGCTCAAAAAAAAAACAAAATTGAGAAGAGCCTCTCACTTGGGCTTCCTTCCCAATGTATATTGATATCACAATAGCTCCTATTTTCTTGTCTGAGAGGCAGCTGAAGGAGCCTCCTCATGAAGTATTGTAAGTTTCTTGTGCTTCTTCATCAAGATGATGATGCTGTTTATAATAACAATGAGAGGATTGTTTTTATCATTGTTGCTTCCAGGAAATAGGGCTCCTAGAAGAAGTGAGTGACGATCGAGTGCATTGCTTTGATCTGCTGGGGAGAAAAGAAACTTACAGAAATTGACCTGGTCATGAACTTCTTTAGAAACTCTTTACCTTTCTCAAGTAGCCCTTCACTCTCTATAACTTGAATTTGTGATGCTCTCTTTATACACCCAACTGCAAACAGTGCTGGCCTCCGTGGGGGAGGCTGAACCCTGATGGATTGCTTGAGCCTAGGGTTCGGGGCTGACGTGTGCTGTGTGGGGCGCTGGAGTGGGCGTCCCATCCCTAAAGTCGGTATCTACATGGTGACCCTGGCGTAGGGCACCTGACTGATGATGAGGCAGACCACCCTTTCTTTTTCCATCATGATCTGCACAGGGCTGAGCTGGTTACATTTATTGCCAGTCCCCAGCTGCCCGTAAGTGTTAGCTCCCCAGGCACAGAGCAAGCCCTCATCTGTTAGTGCTAGAGTGTGCACATAACCGCAGGCAATCTGGAGCACGCAGACGCTGTGCAGCGCTGCCACTCTGCACGAGGTCAGCTGGTTCCATTGTTCCCCAGCCCAAGCTGCCCATTGCCATTGTAGCCCCAGCCATAAACCTCACCATTGTTTACTACAGCCATGGAGGAGGTCTGGCCACAAGCGATGCCAACCACAATTTTGCCCTGCAAGCAGTTGGAAACTCTGCGAGGAGTTGTAGATCCAGATCCAACTTGACCAACAGTTATTGAAGCATACAGATCTCCATCCAATGAGAGCGCCATGGAATGATGAGAGCCACAAGCTACTTCCACCACTTTCTTTATTAAGAGATTTGTGCAAACTTGAACAGGAGTAATGCCCTGATTGGTTGTGCCATTTCCAAGTTGGCTGTAACCATTATGTCCCCAAGCATACACTTCACCATCTTCAGTACAAAGAACAACATGGGGACCACTTCCATAACTGAGACTGGAGATCTTCTTTCCACATAAGGCTTCCAATTTCTTTGGTACTATGGTGCTCTGATTATCTCCAGTTCCCAAACAATTACTGCAATTCAGTCCAAAAACAAATACCTCGTTGTTGTGCGTGATGTAAATGGCTTCGTTGGCCGACGTGCCGAACACGCACGCTTTGTGAATGGAAGTGATTTCTTGGGGGAAAGCATCTAGCGGAGACATGGCACCCCTGAGAGGATCGAGTCAGACAACGGGACTCATTTCAAGAACAGCCTTATCAACACCTGGGCTAGAGAACATGGCATTGAGTGGGTGTACCATATCCCCTACCATGCACCAGCTGCAGGAAAAGTGGAGAGGTACAATGGACTGTTAAAAACCCAGTTGAAAGCTTTGGGGATCTTTCAAGAATTGGGAGCAGCATCTGGCAAAAGCCACCTGGTTAGTTAACACCCGAGGTTCCACCAACCGAGCAGGTCCTGCCCAGTCTGAGTCCCTGAATGTAATAGAAGGAGACAAAGTCCCAGTGGTACATATCAGAGGTTTGTTAGGGAAGACTGTGTGGATCAATTCTGCCTCGAGTACAGACAAACCCATTCGTGGGGTTGTCTTTGCTCAGGGACCAGGTTGCATGTGGTGGATCAGGCAAAGAGATGGAACAACACGATGTGTACCTCAGGGAGATCTGATTGTGGGGTAAGAATGATAGGGGATAAGAGGTGGAATGTCCTGGGGTGACGTTATGATGCTTGTATCCCCATTCATCTGTTCTGTGCCTTTAAGACCGGCTCTGAAGAGTGGAAGTTTTGTTTGGGTTTCTCTTATCAGGGACACAGAGACGAGCAGTACATAGGGATGTTTTGGCTTGCTTTCAGCTTGCTGCTTTGCTTGCTCCCTTTTCTGCTCTCGCTTCTGCACTGCTTTGGCCTCTGCTCATTAGCTAGTTCTAGGTAAACAGTCCAAATTCCTTCCTGGACTGTTTCTCTTCTCCTGTTCCTGTGACCATCTCGAACCTGCTCCGAACTGGGACTGGGAACACCGAGGGTTTGCACTGTTCTGCTGCAGCAGCTGCCCCAGCGCCGGAGGGACTGAGAACAGAGCAACCACCCCCGAAAGAGACTTTCTGATGTTGTCATCTTTCTCAGAGCGGTGTCATCGAGTATTGCTCATTTTGTGTGCTGGGGGGTGCTGGGCCAGTCAAATAAACAGGTTCTTTCCACCTCTCTCCAAGGAATTTTTCCTGAACCGGTTGGGGGGAGGGGCCGTGTGGGTTTTGTTTTCTGGAGGGGCCCTCCTTTGCAGATTCTTTAACAAATTTGCCCTAAACCAGGACACCTCCTTATTCTGAACTGTTTTGAAAGAATTTTTTGTTAATGATCTTCTGGCTGCTGCCACTTGAAGTCACCAAGTAGTATCTTCATTTTGCTGTGTAGCATGAGCATTTATATAAAAATAGTTTGCATGAAAATACCCCTGTTTAATGTTTCTACATCAAACCTGAAATGTGGTATTACTGCAGTGCCATCCTTATTTTAGGGGTAGCTTTTAAAAGTCCTGTCTTCTATGTAAAAGTCAAGATTTGGTTTCTCTGTCATGGAAGGAGGCAAGTGGGAGCAATGATTGGCAATGGAACCTGTCAAACAGGCATTTCATGTGGGCTAACAGAACTCAGCATAGCAAAGCATCAGTGTCTCCATCTTGATCTGTGGTGTTCTCTTATGCCTTAGCCAGGTCTTAGAGAAAATGGAGCAGGGAAATCTGTAATAATGCCTTTGAACCAGATCTAAAAGTGAGGAGAGACTGGGATTGATTCCAGGGAAATTTGCTTTTAAAAATGGGTTTTTAGAGTTTGTGGTATTCACTTCTCAGCTCCTTGTGTTGAAGTCTTAGAAGCCCATTCTTTCAGACTTGGGAATTTGAGTATGATATTCAGCAAACATCCCTAGCTTCAGGGAGAAGCTTCCTTAGTTACTGGAAAAATCCACTTGTGGCAATTGCTCTGTGATTACTTCATGTTTATGTTTCTGTCTTACTGAAGACTTCTGTAAGCACCCAGCTGTATCCTCACACCCCTCACCTATTCTTGAGGCTTTACAAAGATTTAAATACAGGACACAAACTGTTTTTCTTCAGGTGGACTTTTCAGTCTGCTGCAGGCCATTTTGCTCTGTTTATTACAGTTCCACCCTTTTTTCCTGAGAGGCTGAGTGAACTGAAAACTTTATTTTGAAGGCATGAACAGTGCCGCACTGATATTGCATATTAGTTCCTGATCCCAGGCCTGGAAAAGGTCTGTGAATAGCTTTCCCCAAGCTACTGGCATTCCTTTCTAAGGAATCAAATCACCCAAAAGATAACAGCAGTGTGATTGCTTATTTTAATGGAAGACCTGAACCATCCCTACAGTGCCTAGATTTATCTTTGCACACACTTTAGAGGTGGGATGGTTTAAAATACTTCTTGTTCAACTTACAGGGTTTATAATAGTTCTGCAGAAAAGTGACTAAAAATCTAGGTTGTAATAAAAGAAGTGTCAAAACTAGGAATTAACAAGTAATTGTTGCAGTTTGCAATTTAATTTCCTTATTAAGGATTGAAAACATGAGAATGTAGCAAAATAAAGTATTTCCTCGCATAAAATAGGAAACAAGACCTGTTTCATTCTGGATGTAATAAATTTTTTAGAAAATACTACATACTAAAGTATAAGACCAAGGATGACCATGGCTAGTAATGCAGTAGTAGCATTTGTTTGGCATTTGGCTATTTTCATGTAAATTTCTTGAATCTCCTCAAATACTTTCCTTCTGGAAGGCTTAAATGTAAAGAAATTAGTCCTTTTAAGCATTTTGTCTCTGCAAATATATTTTTGAGGTATTTAGTAATAATAAACCTTTTTGATTAGGCATAGAACTTGGAAATTATTCCTATTTCATAATTAAAAATCGTTGTACAAGTTCTCTCCAGCTTTCCTGATTTTTTTGCAGAGAACATGCTGAGAAGGTGAAACTGAATTTGGAATCAAGTAAACATTTACATTTTATAGCACAGCACTTGATACTATGAAAAGAACAAGTTCTCCTGTCTGACAGCAGTCATTGTGTTTCAGGCACAGATAGTCCTGCTGGTGATCCTCATTCTTGCTATTGGAGACTTTGTCATAGGAACATTTATTCCTCTGGAGAGCAAGAAGCCCAAAGGTTTCTTTGGTTACAATGGTATGTTGGAACAGTTTACAGTATGGTAAACAATTCCTTCCTTTCCAAAATAAGCTGCTATTATTAAACATCTAGTATATCTTGCAGTTTTGTTTAACTATGGAGACTTTTCCTGATTGCTTGTCACTTCTGCAGTTGGGTCAAAACTTGAGTATTACTTAATATTGAATATATATTAAATTTTTAAGAGCTGGATTATACTGTAAGTATTTTTTCTACATTTAAATCTGCTTAAGTTCACTGTGTTGACTTTGAGTTGAAGTGATGAATTAGGGCTTAAATGTTCTACATTTAGTTTTAAGAAGGTCCTGTAACTGTCAGCTTTTTTACTGGTCTGATAGTGGCTGGAATGGCTTCATACTTCAGCTTCCATGTGAATATTGACAGACTTCAATCTTCCCCTGCAGCCGACATATTCATGGAGAATTTTGGGCCGGATTTCCGACAAGAGGAAACCTTCTTTTCTGTGTTTGCTATTTTCTTCCCTGCTGCAACTGGCATACTTGCTGGTGCAAATATCTCGGGGGACCTGGCGGTGAGTAGTGAATTAAAGACATTTTCCGTGACCACTCGAGTGTGCATTGACCTCTGTCATCACTGTCCACTGACGTTTTTCTTTCAGGATCCTCAGTCAGCCATACCTAAAGGAACACTGTTGGCCATCTTAATCACTACGTTGGTTTACGCAGGAATTGCAGTGTCTGTAGGTAAATAGAGAATGTTTTTAACTTTATCCTTTCACGTTTGTTCTGAGGATGTGTTTTGATTTGGTTTTATGTAATTTGTTATGCAGAGTTGTTATGTAATTGACTTTCCTGCACGGGAAAGTAATAGCCAAAGATTTCTTGTTTTTGCTGTTGGGAGATTCAGTTTTCAGCTGGTTTTATAATTTTGTGAAATAACTGATGCTTTTCTAAGAAAAGTGACTGCTTCAGGCAGAAGATCACAGTAGACTTCTATCGGTGTTGCCTCATTGTTGCAGTTATTTACATTAAAGGATTTACAGTTTAGCAGTGGGATAATCCCTGGATTAGAAAAGCGTGTTTTCAGGAAATACCCACTGAAAAAACACCTGTGTTGTTTTGAGGATTATGGTAATCAGCCACATACCTGCAGGGAGCTGTGGGATGATCAGACAGCACTGTGGTGAGCATGTTTGAGCAGTAATTCCCCAGCTGAGGGAGGAGACCAAGAAAAGCCTTCAGTTCTCATCAGCCCACTTTTGGAAGTGTCGTGTTCTGCTGTAAAGAGGAGAAATAATCAGAGACTGATCTGAGTCTTCTCTTCCCAGTCTTTCCCAGCCCACAGTTGATTGAAGTCCTCTGTAGAAGTCGCCCTGGGGTTGGTACCAGTCTTGCTGTAGAGTACCAGTGGTTTACTATGTTTTCCCCACGTATAAAATAATTCTAGTAACCTTAAGATTACAGGATTGTAATTGAATCATTCACATTTCTTGCCTGTGATTGGAAACATTTTTTTAGTCATGTCACATAAACTAGTTTCTGACAGCAATAATAATTTTTCTTACGTGAAAGACCTTGTTTTATAATAGCTGTGGTGCCTTTTGAATGAAATTCTCATTTCTGAGAGGACCATTGATCTTACCACTAATGATACTTCCTTTCAAAGATACCAGTCTTGCTGGTCTGCCTTTGTTGGCTAACGTGGGAGTGTAGCTCTGCCAAATAGTTGCTCTGTAGTGATTGTGCTTTATGCAGCAGAATGAGCTACCCTCATTTCCTAATTAGATTGACTGCTAAGACCTCTTGCTACCAAATTTGAATCCTTTGGAACCTCAATCCACACAAGACTCAAATTATTGTTAATACTTGCTTATTAATGGAATACTTTGGTCAGCTTCCAAACGTGAAAAGTGCAGTATAAAAACTGACAAAAGAAGCAGTTTGCAAAACCAACTGGACGTGAAATTGATTCATCTGAAATGTTCTGCCATGTACTGACTTACACTTTGAATTCTGCTCATTAGAAAAAGGCAGCAGGAGTCAGAGATCATGGGTGAAATTCAGCTCCTTTTGAGGCGTTGGATCAGGAGTATAGGACAAACAAAAACGCTTTTATTCCTTTCCCAGAGAGTGGTCTAAGCAAGTCACTAAAGATGTGAAGGGGTAGTAAGTGTTGCAGAGTAGTCATACCTGAAGAGGAGGAAGATGTTCTGAACTTAACTCACTATTTGTATGCTCTGTAGTAAGTAAGAAGGCTAAACTGAGTAGAAAAGAAAGAAGGAAAACTACTGATCCTGCTGCTAGAGCTGGGCAGCTATTTCAGAAGGATAACTGAGACATTGGTATGCATAATTCAGTTTCATAATTCAGCAAAGGACTGAGGCAGACAAGCAGGTGGCATGAGAAGGCAGATTTCACAGACAAATTTGCTTTAAAAATCGTGGAAGATACATTTCAAAGAACTACATTTATGACTTTAAGAACAAGGGAAGCTCTAACAAAAAAAAAAAAAGCCAAAGGTCTGAGTCGCATTGTGACCTGCTTCCTGTAGTTATGAAAGTAAAACTAATTCACAAAAGCCAAACTGTAATTGTTTGCAGCACTAGTAAAATTAAACACTCTGAACTGCACTCTGAAGGGCTGTAGTAATTCTGGAATTCATATATCAAGGAGATAATTTGGTAGAGATTGCTGTAAACTTTCTCATGCTTAAAGCCTGGCAAAGCTCTATTTCAATTTGGCAGGAATATGCTTGTAAATGCCTGTGAAAAGGTGAAATCTTATTTTCACAGGAGGGAAGACCTAAAGACCTTAGGGAAAAAACTGCCAGAATCATATAAATAAATACAACTTTTCTGAATGAGTCTTACAGAAAATAACATTTATTATTGTTACTTTATATAAGTGTCTTCTGCTGAGAACAGAGCCTGCCTGCCTGTTCTACATTCTCTCTCAGTAAGGCCCACATTTGGTTTGTTCCTACTGCCATGTCTCTTTCTGCCACATTTTGATTGCATGTGTGAAAGTCCTGCCAAAGCTGAGTTTGGACTTTGACAGAATGAGGAAGAGGAGGGCTGTGATAGTGCACTGTAGGTATTTAATGAGTTGTTCAGTATAATTGGCCTGCCACTACAATCTTGTCACCAACAAAATGCTGTTTACAAATAGTTCAGCTGAGAAGTGTGTTGTCAAATCCATTTTATGCTGCTTGAGTGGCTGGGGCAGATACCTGAATAGTGAAGAAAGGGAAACATTTTCCTCTTACAAAGCTCTTACTCCCAGTTAAACAAGAAAACAATTAAAAAAAACCTCAGCTCCTCCACATACTCACAAGAAAAGCATAAGACTGGTGTGTGGTGTAGGAAACTTATTGTAATTTCACCAATTACAATTAGGCATAATAAGTAACTAAAAAAGAAATGAGGAGTGGAAGGATTAATTAATGTCCACCTACTGGGACCAGGTGTTGTGGTGGGCTGTTAATCAAGTTCTGCCGTCTCACAAGAATTTAAATATGGTATAACTAATCAGGAATTAATTTTCCCCGTGGAAGAGAGACAACATACGTAGATGCCTAGGAATATTACTGAATAAACTTAAACTTGCAGCAGATCTTTGCCTTCTTAATTTTTACAAATAGTTAATTTAGGTCCTTAGCTGTCATGGGGTTTTGTTGCAAGGCAGTTCTTGTCATTCAGATTCCTGAAAGATTAAAGTAAAGGAGTTTTATTGAGTTTTATTGACTCTGTGGACTTTTCCCCACTCCTTATTTAATTCCAGTCCCCAAAGTATTTCCTGGTGTTCAAACAGTTTGATTACCTCTACTATTAGACTACAGAATGTTAAATAATACTTAGTCTTATCTACTTGTTGTCATATATGAGACAAAACCCCCTTGAAATAGAAGACTTAAACTAATGGGTACTAAAATACCATTTTCTTAATACTTACAGGCAGAAATACTGTTTCTCCAGCATTTTCTTGACCAGCAAAATTAAAATGTAATAATGGATGAACAAAAGACAGTGGTTAAGGTGATGATTATAAAAGAACGTGGGAGAAATGATACTCTGTGTCTGTTTTTCACCAAGAAACCACCTGAAAAATACCATGGTCACATAGGAGGTGGCTTACTTAAACATTGGGAAATGGCTTGCAACAGCCTTTCATGAAACTTTTTTTTTAATGGCTGAGTCATAGTGACTGGAAAAAAAACAGCTGCAACAGAATTTATACCTCTCTGCAAACATCTATACACACAAAACAAATCTGCACTCCTCTAGGAAAATTGACTGCAAGAGAAAGTATAAAATCATAAAACTATAAAATGGCTTGGGTGGGAAGGGACTTTGAAGATCACCCAGTGTCCAGCCTGGCCTCGGGCATGCCAGGGATTGTGCTCTTAAATTCCTGCAAGTCTATTGGCATGCTTTTCCTCCGTGCTAAAACTTTGTTTCTTCCTACAATCAGATATGTTAAAAAACTAAAGATTGTTTTCAGGCAAGGGAGCAGGTGCTCTGTTTGTGTTTGTTTTTCGTAGTGAGGATGAGCTTAGTACTGTAGCATCTTGAAATGTGGTATTTTAATGTTGCTCTGTTAGATAATGCTTACATAAAAAGGAATTAACACCTGCGCTTAACTTCAGGTTCAGTTTGTTAATGCTTTTTTGTTACTGTTGTGTCCATTGCAGGTTCCTGTGTAGTTCGAGATGCCACAGGGAATGTCAACGACACCATTGTTAACGAGCTGGCAAACTGCACTAGTGCAGCCTGCAAACTCAATTATGACTTCTCATCCTGTCAGTCTCAGGCAGGGTGTCACTATGGGCTGATGAACAATTTCCAGGTATAAAACTGCCTCCTTAGTCTGTATATCGGGTTTTGTGTTCAGATTTTTTTTTATTTTTTCGGGGGGGGAGATTTTTTTTTCTTTATTTTGGTTTGGTTTTTTGGTGTTTTTGTTTGTTTGGTGGGGTTTTTTTGGCTTTTTTTGTTGATTTGGTGTCTTGGTGGTTTTTTTGTTTTTGGGGGGGTTTTTTTTGTTGTTTTTGGCTGAATTTTTTTGCGTGATTTTGTTCATTTTTTGTTTGTTTGTTGTTTTGGGGGAGCTGTGCAGAGGCTTTTTTTGCTGGTTTTGGGTTTCTTGGTTGGTTTTTTGGGTTGGTTGGGGTTTCTGATTGCCTGCTGTTTTGGCAGGTCTTGTTTGTTTTTTCCTTGGATTTGTTGGCTTGTGCTTTTTTAGTTGCTTGTTAGGTAAAGTCATAAGCTATACATACATAATGACCTCCATAAATGCAAATTTAATCTGGAATAGGTGTGTGGTACACTTTAGCTGGTATGCAAAATAATGAATACCTTTTGAAAACTCTTAGGTGTTTATACACAGGTGGCATAAATATTTACTCTTTTTCTGAGGAAATTGTTTGGATTTAGGTGGTGGTGCTGCAGCTTGCTTTAGGTACCTGAATGTCATCATTCACCAGTGAGGGTAAATGTACTGATTTTTCAGTAATGGTGCTGATTAATCATAGGTAGCCTCTGTCAGTAATTTGCTTGCTAAATTTTAAAGGTTTTTTAGAAAATACAGTGATTTTTTTTTTAAAGACTGTTTTTACTTGTTTGTCACAGCTTCCCCTTTAATGGTAACAAGGTCATGAATTTTCATTAAACATGATGTTACAGTATTTAAAAATCCTCTGCAAGTTACGGGGTAATTTACAGTCTTTCACCACAGCCAGCTGGGTTGTTCATGAGCTACTGGTAAGGGTTTGAAAGAATCCAAGGGAAAATGAATTTACTGCTCACTGATTCCATTTCACTTTATGGTAGTCCCATCTTTGCCCAAAGTTTTTCTAACATGTGTACAAAAAGTTGGCCAGAGATTGAGGTGAAATCCACTAATGAAATTGTTATAGTGTAATAATGTGAGTATCATCCATGGGGTTAACTTTGTTCTTGTTCAGGGAAGTCAGAATCGCTGTTGTGGGATTGACAAATTTGCAAAATCTGATGACTTTCATTGTTTGTTTTAAGCTCAAAAGAACCAACATATTGTCAAATATGCAGCTGTGAATAGCCTGTAACTGGTTGCCTCTGTGTCTTTAAGTCATGACTATTGCAGGGTTCTTATCATAAATGTTACTTGTACTTCAGGGTATTTCTGTCTCCCAGATTATTCTTGCCTCTCTCTGTGGAAAAAAGAGTTTCTGTCAATTAGGAAAAGTCACTTTGAAGGTCAGAGGCAGCACAGAGAATGTGGTGCCCCTCACAACCCCTGCTTTGTTGCAGTTTTGAGAACCTTCTCTGAAATTTCATTTTTGTAGTACCCAGTGGGACTTCCCCTTGCTGTTTTTTCTCTCACCCTCCCAGCTTTTGCTGTGCATCTCTGAGAAGAGTCTTATTCTGTCTTCTCAAAAGGTGTCAGAAGGAAAATATTTGTGAGAGAGGCTGTTTGTCTAATGAGACTCTTGTCCATTTCATAACTGAGCTGCTCACAGTTTTGTATCTCTGACTGTTAGCTCTATGGAGAGATACTGTTTTTTGATATGCAGTGCAGGGTGTGTGTGGGAAGGGAGGTGTCCACACTTGTGCACTTCTCAGGTTCTTTTCTGTATGGTAAATAACTGAGAAAAATACTGCACAAACTAAAATTAATCCCTGAGGTGAGCGAAGATTGTTGTGTTTCTCTTCCAGCTTGAAAGCAGGCAGGTTCTGGGGCAGAAAGTGCCAGTTTGTGTTCACAGTGTAATGACTTCATTGCTTCAGGACACTCTGTGCTGCAGTCAGTTCTTTTCCAAAGAATTGATCTGAAGTTCTGCTGGGTCAGCTCAGGGTGTGGGTCTGTTCAGGCAGCACATGGATGACCTGTAGTATGATTTACCTGTGGAAATCTTAGATTAGGAACTCTAAATGAGCACAGGAGGTGAGACAGGCTGTCAGACCTGCCTAGAAAGGCCATCTTTAGTTTCTGTTACAGTGAATTGTAGCTCCTCACAGGCTTCTGATATTTCTGTTCAGTAGTTATTCTGTGCCCAGGCTGTCACCTGGTAGAAGAGTATTTGCAAAAATTTGTTCTGGGCTTTATAGCCTCAGCCTACAGCTTCCCAACAAAAAGTTACAGCTTTGGGTAATTAATGTGCAGATATTTTTTTCAACTTTGGATGAAAGTTGAAAGTAGAATGAAACTCGGTTGTTTTAATACAGCATTTTTGTTTTGCTCCAGAGTGGTGGACCAAGGAACTGAATTTTATCAAAATATGGTATTTCATGATCCCAAATGTTTGAAATTTAGGAAACTGCCTTAACTGTAAATGCCAGGCAAACATAATGAGGCCCTTATCAGCAGGAGCTGTATGTCTGTGTCAGCACACCAGTGGTTGCAGGGCCACTGTTCCCTTTTACTCCGCAGGGATGAAAATCTCAGTGCTATTTCAGCTGCCTTTGTGGGCTCCTTGGTTCATGGTCAGGAGATCTGGATTGTGTAGGGGATGGAGGGAGGGGAGTTCAATGCCATGGCACACTGATTCTGCTGGATCTGGTTCCCCCTGTGTTCTCCTGGCTTAGAGAAGCTTCCTAAAGGCGCTTAACTATCCTAAGGCATAACTTGCTAGCTTTTAAAATGCCAAACATTAATGGCGTAGGCTTTGCTGGGATATCTCTCAAATTTATAAAACAGGGTAATAGTCAGAAATAGTGTCAATAATTGGAGGCATTGGACAGAACCAAGAAAGAGAATGTAAAATATGAGTCGGTTGTCAGAAGCAAATAGCAAGTTGAGGCAAGTGTAGTGAAGTAAAGGCATCAAAATATTTTACATGTGAGAAGAAAAGTGAGGGAAACTCGTATACAGATTCCCTCTATAATGAGGGAAGATTGATTACACCATCCTTGCAGGGAAAAAAAAATTACATTCTGCTTCTATAAAAATTAATGTGCATTTGTTAATTATGTTGCTATAGCAAAAGTTTCTTTCTACAATATTAGTACAGCATTTACACCTCTTAAATTTTATTCTGTTACATAATATAGGGTTATTAGAAACTACCATTTAAAACTGTAAATTTTTCTATTGCTTATAAAATTTAAACTACCATTTAAACTACCATTTAAAACTGTAAATTTTTCTGTTGCTTATAAAATTAAATTTCTGTTGCTTATAAAGAGATAGCTTAATAGATGTGTTGTTAGTCTTAGTCCTCTATGATTATAGGCCTGGCATGCCTTTTTTTTTTTTTTTTTTGTTATAAACTTGCAAGTAGGCTTCAGGAAGTTCTCTCCTTCATTTGTTACACTATTCTGACAGACACTTTAGTCTCATTTTTTATTAAATTTGTTTTTTCGAGCGAGGCATGCCTTGGACTGACCTGTGAAACCTGTTGTAGTGCACAGACTGAGCTGACTGAGAGGCCCAGCTGTCATTGTCAGTCTGGTCTGGAGAAATCCACTAAATTTTACCATTAATTTAGTGAACAAAACTTCATCAGTCATCTATGAAGGGAACACAAGATAATACATTATGTCTGAGAACATCTGACCTAGTAAGATTATTTAGACAGCAAGATTTTACCATTTCAGGTGACAATAACTTTAAAACAGGAGACTTCTGCGTGCTTTTTTTCTTGCCTTCCTTTGGTTGCTCTATTGATAATTTAAATGAGATTGCTTGGGTGAAAAAGGCAGCGAAGCAGTGCAAATGATGCAGAACCACATTGTGCTTGAAAAGCACCCTGATGAGTTTGGTCTGTTGACTAAAATTCTTCAGCACTGGCTGTCTTAGAGCAACTTCAGCTTTTTTTCTTTAAAGGAAAGTATTCTATGAAACCATGAACATTTTTTAATTACACAGTTGTGTATCGTAAATCACATGATAGATGCAAAACTGCATCTAGCTATGGTACAGATATATTCTGTAGAAAAGTGGAGTCACAGAGTGGTTTAGGTTGGAAGGGAACTTGAAGATGATCTTCCAATCCACATGGCATGGACAGGGGTGGCACTCACTTTTTATAATCTCCCTCTTTTCTTAAGGCCCCTTGAGGTACTGGAAGGTACCAGCTCATTACTCATCCAGCTTACATTTGACTTCTGTCACTGAGATTAGACATGTGCTGGGATTTGATCTTGGGGAGATAGGAAGCAAGTTTGTCTTGACCTACAGGTTTTGACTGGAGGGAAAAAAGCCTAACTTAAAATGACAGAGATTGTGAGGAATGTGGTTTTCACATGTTTTATCACTTGAGGTTTCTGAGACCATGTTAGTCAGCAGTAGATTAGTTGGAATATGTTATGCATTCCAAAGTATTTCTTCTTCCATTGCTTCCTTCTAATCTTCCTATGTGCCCATGAAGACTTTGGCTCTTGATAATTTGAGCTTCAAATTATATTGTATGAAAAGCCACCGGCTCTTGTCCTGAAATCAGGATGCATTTATATTCCCTGAGCTATCTCTAGCTCATTTATATGAATGCATAATATTCAGACAGCTTTTAAGTGAAGAGTGTGTAGTATTTTTTTTTCTGTTTGTGTAGTTATGGTGCCATCTGTTTGTTTAGTGTACTTTTTTACATATTTAAAAAAAAAAATTTTGGTTTTCAGGTCATGAGCATGGTATCAGGGTTTGCACCACTGATTACTGCAGGTATTTTCTCAGCCACGCTGTCATCTGCATTAGCATCTCTTGTGAGTGCCCCTAAGATCTTCCAGGTAAGTAAGGGAAGAAAACAGTAATATTTTGAAGAATAATTAATTTTGAGTCATGATTTTTGGAAGGGGGCTGTGACATGCTGCCGTCATTATCCATATCAGATGACATCAGTGGATTGTTCTAATATTTACCTGTTGTTTAGAATGGGAGAACAGTTTGTTACTGATTGTTGGGGTTCCTGAGTGTATTTTGCTCTATCTTCTTTTTAACTATTGAGTCTCCTCTGTCTTACTTTGGATTAAAAGAAGTTAAGTGGGGTGTCAGTTGTATTGATGCAGAGAACTAGTGTGTATATTGGGCAAAGTTTCCACTTCCTGAGAAAATAAATTATGTAAAAAAAGACTTTGTGATTTTAAGACAGTAGTCAAGTAAAATAGACAGTTACAGAACAGCAAATTTGCTTCTTGCAGGTGGACATTACTTAAGGATAGAAAAGTGGAAGTGCAAAATGTCGAGATGCAATGACAGTTGAGAATACAATTAGTCTATGGTGGTTATAAACGATCCAGAAGTGTTCAGAAAGATACTATGTAATGGAACATGGCATGAGCAAAATGCATGTTGACTCTTGATTATTTTTTTTTAAATTTTTCCCTTAGGCTTTGTGCAAGGACAGCATTTATCCAGGATTTCAGATGTTTGCTAAAGGCTATGGGAAGAACAATGAGCCACTGAGAGGATATATTCTAACATTTTTAATTGCTCTTGGATTCATACTAATCGGTTAGTTTGAAATTTTAGTAATTCTCAATCCCCTTTTGTCCTTTAGAAAGCATTCCAGTTGTGACCTTGAACTTGTCCTTTATAAAGCGTGTTGTGAACTTGATGACAGGGTCCTAGAGATCTAATGCACAGCTTAATTCTAAGTCAGCATTCTAAATCTGGTTATTTTGAGGCTTACTTTCTCCTATCTTCTAGATACAACTCTGTCAAGAGCTGCAGTAAATTTTAACTGCACTTCTCTTTTTAATCATAGGTATCTGTCTTAAGGTGCTGCCAGTCAATAGAAATACATCCTTTGCTTGAGAGAGTGTTAACGTCCTGTAAATATGAAAGTTTATTTCAGATTTTTAATAATGGCAGCTTCAGTAAAATGCAAACTTGCATGAGCAATGTTATTTAAAATGTACTTTTCTGTTAAGTTACAAATGGTAGAGCTGAGTGCCGACACTGCTGTTGCTAGAGGTTCTCTAGGTTGTAATTAATTGCACATGTTCTCTGTAGGTGGCAAACTAATTGTGCTGTGTCCATCTATGAGTCCTGTGCCAGTGTGTTTAACTTCTTTTCCCAGTTTGCTCTGTCCTCCTTCCCTCACATCTGCTTGAGGCAGAGATACCCCCTTGGGGTCCCTGCTGAGCCATGCTGACTGGAAGCTTGATTGCGGCTAGAAACTTGCAGACTAGGATGGCACATTCTGCATTTTGATCACTTTTGGGTTTGTTTTTTTTTTTTTAATGATGGTGAGAGTACGCATAAAAATATTTTGTACCATGCTGCCTCAAGGAAAGGAGAGAGCATCGGGTTTTTCCCTCTCACTGAAGGGGGTGTAAGCACCACTGTTGTGATGGTGTTGGTCTGTAATATTTAGACCTTCTGGAATTCTTCAGAACCCAGTGTGTTAGTGCGCTGTTTGATCCAAGCCCTGCTGGGAATGAAATTTTCTCAATTAATGATCTTGAGAAAGTATGCAGTGCTTCCAGATGGCTTCTAGAACACTTGGTAGTGCTTATATTTTTGAGGCTGAAAGCTACACTTCTTAACTGTTAAAAGAAAACTTAGTAAATAGGAGGTCATTGATATAAATTCTGTCAGCAAAAGGGTAAACTGCATTTCCTTAGAATATATCAAAAAATGAAATTCTTTACAGCAGATTTTTTTCACTGTAATCTTCAAAACCATTGAGTGATACCTTTGATAACTCCTTGCTTTCTTTTTTTTGTTTTTCATTTTGCAGCTGAACTGAATGTCATTGCTCCAATTATTTCTAATTTCTTCTTGGCCTCATATGCCTTGATTAACTTCTCTGTATTCCATGCTTCTCTTGCAAAATCTCCAGGTAGGAACTACTCATGGCATTAAAAGCTTAATATGTTGTATTCATGGGTCTTCTGAAGTTCTGAGAGCTGGGTGATCCAGTAGGGCTTGGGGGCTACTGATTTTGTCATCTTTGCTGAGGGAACACAAGATAATTCAGAATTGATTCGTAAACTCAGGAAGAAAACATTTTTGCTAATTCAGTAGCTGGTGCTGGCAAACCACCTTTTGTTGTCTTCAGTTTTTGTTGATGTTTCATATTTCAGACAAGAAGAAACAGGAATTGCTGGTGGTATTGCCCCATTTTTATAGTCCTTAGTGTGGGTTAAATTACAGAAATAAGCCAAAATAAGCTTATTTTATATATAAATAAAATAAGCCAAAACCTGGTACCTGCAGAACAGATGTACATTATAAATCCCAGTCCACATGCAGTTGTACTGTAATAACTCCCCTAAGAGCTTAAGTTACTGAATGGGTAGATTTGCTTTTTTTCTTCTCAGAAGGTGGGTATAACTGTTTGCACAACAGTTCTAACTTTAATAACTCTAATACACTTGTTAATCTTGGATGTGTTCATGGAGGATTTTAGGATAAACTTGTGGCAAATAATGTGAAACTGGCAGTTTAGTACTTGGATGTACCCAATTTCTGTTTGGATATACCTGTCCTTTTCATGTAGTGAGAACTCCTATGTGAAAACAGTAAAATGCACAACTATAAACCGTAGTAAGAAACTGAGGTATGAGAGGATGATTTATGCTCTTCTACCTTTGAAAGGAAAAATCTAATGTCACACAACCTGGTTCAATAGACATACTAGCACAAGCATCCTCAAACTTCCATCTGAGCTGTGCTCTTAGGGGGAAAAATTAGGAGCATTTACATATCTGTGTGAGAAAGCTGGAAATTCATTTGAAAGGTGTTGGAAAATGGAAAGCATAAATGTGCCAGTCTGCATTTACATCACTGAAACTCAGATGTTCACATGCAATGGATGCAGAGTACCAGGGAGGGGAAGGGAAAAAAGTGCAGTGCCTTCCTTCTTTTACATTTTAAATTCAAATTAATTTTCCCCCTCTTTTTCCTACCCTCCTAAATTTTATTTTGACTAGGTTGGCGGCCTGCTTTTAAATACTACAATATGTGGATTTCTCTCATTGGAGCTATTCTGTGCTGCATTGTAATGTTTGTCATTAATTGGTGGGCAGCACTTTTAACGTATGTTATAGTCCTTGGGCTTTACATCTATGTCACTTACAAGAAGCCAGGTATGTACAGGGGCTTCTTTTGGTTGTGGAGGGGGGAAAGAAAGGAAAATATATGGCCTTGGCAGGGAAAAACCCCAGCAACTTCTTTCTGTTTGGACCACTAGATTAAATTTCTGTTTCAGCCTTTTTAGTTGTAATTAAATGGAATTTTTCCCGCATAGTCACTGCTGGTCCCCCTCCTCCCAAATTATGAAGATGCCACGTAGGCATAACTGTCTGAATGGTAATTGGATGAAAAGGTGCATATGGAAAATGGTAAATTCATTGTGCCTATCAAGAGATGTGTATGGGAGGAAAAAGATGATAGTGGAGTCTTACTTTTCCTCATAAAAATAGTAATCTGAAAGGATCTGCTTAATCTAGCAGTTTTCCACTGAAAGTATCTGACTTTGTTTAGGCAGTGTTTTGAGATTCAGGTTTTTTCTTTGCTGTGGTATAAAATCACTCAGCACAGCATTTTTTCCTCAAGTGGTGTTCTTTTGTGAAGTTGTAACTTCTGTGAAGTTGTTGTGGTCTTGGAAATGTGGAGACAAAAAAAAGCTACTCCCTTCCTTAACTATTTTGCTTAAACTTCTACAGAAATGTTATCTTTAGATATAATTGCCTGTTAAGCTGTAGGGTTTGTTGACTAGCAAGGTGTAGCTTAAATCTGTGGGTTTAGTCAATGTCCAGCATTTATTTTGTGATCATGAAGCTTTACAATGGACAACTGTAAATAACACGTCGGAACCTCAAATCTTTGAACAGATGTGAACTGGGGATCCTCGACTCAAGCCTTGACTTACCTGAATGCTCTGCAGCATTCCATTCGGCTCTCAGGAGTGGAAGATCACGTGAAAAACTTCAGGTAACACTGAAAGATGGGAAATTCTGTTCTCTAGGCTGCTGTCACAAGGTTTGCTGTCAGGGTTTCCATCCATTGTTCATCTCCTGTGATTCATCCAAGTAAATGGAATTGCAGATTGAGTGGGGTTGTGAGTACAGGTGCCATCCTCTGAGGTTATGAAGATCATGGCAGCAGCACAGTTTTCAACAAAGCACCCATGAAAATGAAATGGAGCAGCTAAGGAGGTTGAGAGAGATTACTTTGGGGATTCATATGGTATCACCAATTACTTATGATGATGTTGGAAAGTGATCTCCTGTAATGACTTCGGAAGTTTGGACACTTCCTCTTTTATAATTGATTTAAAAGTTGCCTTTGACTTACTTGCACTGGGTTGGCTCTGCCTTCTGAAGGAAGGTAATGTAAGAAATGAGCAGATGATTCCAGGATTTCTGCTGGACACAAAAAAATATAAGCTGCAGAATGCAAGGGATGTGACTTACTAGTGGGGAAGAAAAACTTCATCCCTATTACCTAGTCTTGTCTAAAATCTGTTCTTGAACTTTTTAAATGTGTAGATTTTCAGATTTAATGGGATTACTGAATTTTTATGCAATTAGTCATATATCTGCTGACAGCTGGGTAACAACTGAACTTTTCTTAATTTAACATAGTCTTGTAAAAGTGGATGAGTTTATTACATTTGCAGTGATGAATATGTTATTACAGCTAATATTTGGAAGAACCTTTTCTGTTACTGAAAACCCCCAGAACTCCAGATTAATTCTAATTCCAATCTTCTTTTCCCCCCCTTCATAATTCTAGACCTCAGTGCTTAATTATGACAGGTGCTCCAAATGCACGTCCCGCTTTGCTTCACCTTGTCCATGCTTTCACCAAGAATGTGGGCTTGATGATCTGTGGCCATGTACATATGGTAAGTTTATTCTGTCTTTATAAAGTTACTTTGGTGGTGTTTTTCTTCTCTCAGATTTGTTGTTTGGTTTGGGTTTTTTAACGTGTTTGACTTCATTTGTGGCTCATGTTTAAGTTTTGGTTTGTTTATTTGTTTGGGTTTTTGGTTTTGGGGTTTTTTTTTAATGAAAGCATCATTAGGCATTAAAAAATGCATGAAGAGATTTACTGGTAAGTTTTGCTAATGGGTCATCACTATGCCAGTTAGGCGTACTACAGGGAAAATTTGTAAAAAATCAGTACCTTTGATAATTTGATACCTAAACTCTGAAGGACCTTTTACTTTTAATTGAAGTGAACATTGGGAGATTGATTCTTTTGTAGAGTTCTGACAAAAAGCCTGACAGAAAAGAAACCTTCTTGAGCAGGAACTCAATATCAGTTTAGTTACTAGTTATCAATAGCTAAAAATTGCTTTTAACCTTCCAAGTAGCTTTTTATTCCTTCAGTTATCAGATTAATTTATTGTCAAGTGTTTCCTCTTCCCTTTCTGACCAGCCCTTGATAATTGACTAAGTATCCTTGGATGTTTTGGTCAGAATACCAAGTGAGGATGTGTTTGCAGAGGTTCTGCAAGGATATAATTCTGACAGTTCTTACTACTTAGTGTCTTACGTGGCAGACTGGAGTGGTTTTTTGATGGTGGGAAGGAAGCAATTTTCAAGTTATTTTTCTTCAGAATCAGCTTGTCATGAGTTGTGTTGATTGAGATACAGGGTTGCTTTCATACAGTGATCTGTACCAAAACTTCCATTTAGCTACGGAGAGGCTCTGGCATCTCTGATAAATTTAGATAAATGCATTTTACCACACTGGAATTGTGTGGTTTTGCTTCATATCTTAAGGCCAAACTTCTGTCACATCACTAGGAGCATTTTAGCAAGTGCGTGACTAAGAGATGTAATGCAGGACTGGCACATGTCACCTACCCAGACTTGTGCAAGGCCTTCAGCCCAGTCCTGTGTGACAATTGACATGTCCAAACTGAGGAGACCTGGGTTTGAAGGGTGTGGGATTGAGTGGATGAGGAGCTGGCTGGAAGGACACAGGCAGGGAGTTGTGATCAGTGATTCCATGTCCAGCTGGAGCCTGGTGATGAGTGGTGTCCCTCAGGCTTTGTCTGGGACTGGGACATCCTTCATAGGTGGCATGGACAGGGAGAGCAGGGCCACCCTCGAAAGGTTTGCAGCTCACACCAGGCTCAGGACACACCTGGAAGACATTGAAAAAACATGTATTACTCTTAAATGTTTTTAAATTTATTACACTTACCAAGTGTGACTAATCTAATGAACAGATTAAAGCAAATCAAGTTAATGCAGTCCACGTACAGATACTCTGTCTTGAAAAGCTTTTAATTTCTGTCTATATAAACTTCATATTTCAGTGAATACGAAAGGAGAAACAGAGGACTGCTAGGGAGATAGGATATCACAGATGTAATCACTGCCATTTAAAAGTAGGGCTGTACAGGAAAGAATAAGCTGGTGTCATCCTTCTTGCAGGAAAGCAGCTCTGAAGATTCTTTGGGAGCATGTTCTTTCCCTATTTAAAATGACTTTCTTAAAGGAAGGGTGGCACCACCTCATTCTTCAGTAGCTTTGACCATTTGGTTGAGTCTGTGTCCTCCTGCAAAAACTGGGCTGCTTTGTTCTTGATTATTCCTTGTCCTGTATTCTGCATTTTGATACCTAGGAGGAACACAAAAGATTCACCCCAACAGAAATAACATAAAGGAACTATTTAAAGAGGAGGTGACTTTGACTGCAGGATACAAAGACTCCCATAAAGTGTAGTATTAAGTCATCCTGCATTTGTGTGTATTTTTTTACAAAGCCCTTTTCTTTTAAAACCACGTTCATGCTTTGGAGGACAAGCTGATTCCCACCCCCTGGGGAAGAGGATTGTGCTCGGCAGGAACAAGGTTGATAAAGTTTGAGCAATCCTCTTCCTGAAGATGGTAAAAGTTCTTCACTTTTTGCTGCTGATAGTGCCTGCTATTTTGTGGTTTGGGGTGTTGTTGAAAGTGTTCAAGCATGTTTTGAGGTTCTGTGAATCTGAATTTGTTTCTAGCAATTACTAAAAATTGGGAGGGGCTTTTTTACTCCCATTACTCCTATTCCTAATTCTTGTTCCCCATCCCTGTTATTATTTTCTTCTTTTGAAAGGGTCCTCGGAGGCAAGCCATGAAGGAGCTGTCAACTGATTTGGCCAAATATCAGCGATGGCTAATTAAAAACAAGATGAAAGCTTTCTATGCACCAGTGCATGCAGAGGACTTGAGGGATGGAGGACAATACTTAATGCAGGTATTTAAAAAAAAGGCTGCATTGCTGAAGATGCCCATCAAAATCAGAAGGGGCTTTATACTTAGAAATACATTCCTTTTGCAAAATTACCTTCAAGCTTTGATGAAAATATTATTCTCTTAAGCAGAAAACAGAACCTTTAGTTGTGTCAGTAACCTGTTATTTTATAAAATACTTCTTCTTCTTGTTCTTCTTAGGCTGCTGGTTTGGGTAGAATGAGACCTAACACCCTTGTTGTTGGATTTAAGAAAAACTGGAGACAGGGTGATATGAGAGATGTTGAGACCTACATAAATTTATTCCAGTAAGTAGAAAATACAAAGTTTAGCTGCTACATTCCATTTCAGTATGTTTGGTAGTAAGAAAGTTCCTAGTTACATGAAGTCTCTTTCAAGTGGACCTGGGTTTTCCATTCAGCAACCTTGAACACCTTGGGACCTTTCTGATATGAAAATTAACAAGCAAATCTATATAGTTTAAGCAGATTAGAAATCTCCATAATAACTTTCTGCATCAAAAAAGAGTTGTGGCAGAGGTCTGAGGTTTGAGAGCTACTGTCTGAAAAGGAGGAGAATCACTTTGCTCACAAGATGCACAGCACTGACACACAGGCTAATACAGAAAGGAGAAAGGAAATCCCAGAGTAACTTGACAGTGTTGAAAGGCAGACCAGTTGTGGTTGAAGACTTAAAGAGTAACTTGTGCTGCTACTCAAACATTTAAGGAAAAAAACAATGCTTATTTTACTTAGAGGTTTTTGTGTTCAGCTGAAGTGCTGGTTAACCCACTTCCTTTGTGCTTTGTATTTCTCATTTTCTGTGCTTTTAAAAGAGAGAAGGGATGGGGCTTTAAGCTTTACAGGCAGATATTAGGAAAGGACCAAAAAAAGTCATCTCACCTAGGTCTCTATGAGAAAAGCAGGGGCACCAAATACAGTGGAAAAATAAGGAAACACATTGGTTAGTTTTTCTTTTTTTTCCTATTTTGTTTTGGGATGGCTTTTGCAGGAAGATCTGTCAAGGTCAGCAAGTCATGTGGTTCCCCACATCCCTAAAGAAACCTCAGGAGGTAATAACTGCAGGTCAAATGTCTTTCTGGAAAACTAAAAGTTTCTGAAGCACACAAAATAGAAACACATCTAATCTCTACAAATCTAACACATTAAATAATGAAATTAAAATGTTCACTAATAGACAAAACAAATCTCAAATCAACCTCAATTTTTCTTGCACTTATTATAGAATATATTGATACATCAAACATTTCTAATCAAGTCTTACCATCTCTAAAGCACAGTGTTTAATTAGTGAAATCCTGAGAAATTTCTGTCTGTGGAAATGATGTGGGAGGGAGTTCTCTGATTTATGGTTGTTTGCACTGAACAAGTTATTTATATGTAAAGGATGGTGGTTAATGACTAATGCAAACTGTATGATATGGTTAAGTTCATCTTTTTCTTGTCTTATATTTTGGGTTGTTACTAATTTTACTCCACCTTTACTCAGCAGTTTTTTCAGGGTTTTTGCTCTTTTCTACAGTAATGAAGGTCTGCCGCTTTATATTTGAGTGGAGTGAGTTTCAGTTTTTTCAGATGTAATGCTAACTTACAGCTAGTTTGATATTAAATTGCATCATCTTAGGTGTTTTCAATACCCAGACGTTTTGGAAAGATGTCAGAAATGTTTAGTCCTCAGATCAAAAACATCTACTCAAACCCCTTTCTTGATGGATGGAAATAAGAATCTAAATTTCTTGGTGGATCTTACTACCTCTGCAGAACTTGAGTGACCTATTCATTATGATTTTATTTAGTCACTGTTTACGTAGTGTAGAGATGGAGTAGAAGGAATAGGTATCCTTTCTAAATACTGTTTTTCCTAAAATGATGTTCAGGTAATGTTTTGGATTTGAAGCTAAAGCAAGTTTATAATTTGAGACTTCCAAAGGCAGTGCTCATTCACTGGAATTTGTTCAGGGAGGGTGCATTTTTCATTTGGAAAAGAAAAAGGTTTAAAATATTTTATTTTTATTGCTTTTGTTTAGTGATGCCTTTGATGTTCAGTATGGTGTAGTCGTCATTCGCCTCAAGGAGGGCCTGGACATTTCTCACCTTCAGGCCCAAGGTATGACTTTGTTCCATGTGGCAAATTTGCTGTTCTAATTCCCTTCTAAAACTGCATTCTGAAAATATTGAAGCTCAGTTAAAAAATCAACAAAACATCTCTACGGTGGTACAATAAAATTCAGTGAAATTAGTTAAGTCTGAACTGTAAGATAGTAACCCATGATCAGCAGCAGAACTTGGATTTTCTGTGTTTCACATTTTTGTGTTTGCACATTTTATACAACTGCTTCCAGAAGAACTGCTGCTTTCCTGAAACTAATTAGTGATGCTGGCAAGTTGGCATCAAATATTTGGGGCTCAAGCCCAGAAGTTGTAAAATCACAACAAATACTGCACTATGCAGGGATGCCATTGAGTTTGGTGTGGGTTTCCAACCCCTACAGACAAGTTTAGGGACTCTGATTCAAATTTGGAAATGTTTTTTATGTAGAAGACTTGGTTGTGCTTTCTGAGTAGAGTTCTTAAGTGGAGTGGTGAAATTTTAGTTACATTCCAAGCCTGTGAGCTTTGGTGCCCTGATTTGATCGTGAGTAATTTATTTGTGGCTTGCACCATGCGCTGCTGCTGCTACCATGAGTAGAAAACAAAAGCAACAACATCCCCCTGAAAGAGGAGGATCCTTTGCTGGCAAAGGTTAATGTTTTAGTATTTTTAGTCCCAAAGAGTAATGTTTTGGTATTGGAGAGAGTCAAGGAGCCTGTCAGCATGTGCAGGAGGGCAGAGGAGTGTGAGAAATGGCAAGGAGTGAACCTGCAGTGTGGAAACAACACTGCTGAGAAAGCTGGGAATGTAACCCCAGGCTGTCAGCAGGATCTTGGTGCCCACTGGGGACTTGGTGAGTTTGCTTCAGCTCTGGCAGCTGCTCACAGAAGCCAAACCTGGGAAAAAAGGCTTGACAGTGAGACAGACACATTGGTGTGCGCTGTGCCTGAGGCTCATCTTCCTCTCGGAGTTAAAAGCAGAAACAAAAAAAACATTTCACCAAGTGATTTCTTTCTTTTTCATTTTCTGGTTGTAGTTCCAGAGTGTTACCTAGCCCTGGTTGTAGGTGGTGTGGTTGCAATCAGCTACCACAACCTGGGAAAGGAGCAGAAATGACAGCTCTGCTCAGGGGGAGCCTCTTTATGCTCTGAAGAAGTTCACAGGATATTTTTGTGTTGGTTTTCCCCCCTCCTGCCCTCTTCGCTGTGGTCTAGCAGTTGCAGCAGCATGTAATTAATTTCAAACCGACTCAGAACAGGCACATACCTCTGTTGATACAATTTGTAGCAATTCAGTGGTTTCTAATAGGCTTTTTGCTTTCACAAAGATTTGCTGTCATCGCAAGAGAAGTCTCCCTGTGCCAAGGATGTCATAGTGAAAGTGGATTACAGCAAGAAGTCTGAGACAGACACTTCCATAGCTTTTGCTCCATCAGCCAGTGACAGAGCTCCCACCTCACGCAAAGGTAACTGCTAGTGAGCAATGAGCCTGGAATTCTCATTCTTTCTCTCTCTCATTCCTCCTCTGTTCCACTCTCTCTCTCTGCCCACAGATTATTTAGGGGATTTTTGTGTGTGTGTGGAATAGAAGAGTAGTTATGCTTTTATAGATGTTGATGTCTAATCTCTTAAGTACTTTGTCTCAGATCTTACCAGTATGTAGAATAAATATTTGTTTTAAGACCCCTAAATAAACCAGGAGGTAGCCAATGACCTAAAATAGATTTTTTTTTTTTTGTAACTGAGTTTGAGAGACAGTCAAAAGTGTTTGAGGATTGTGCCCTACATCTTACAAGGGATGGGAAGGCTGCTAAATTTATGGAGGTTTTTAAATCTCAGACTAGAATATTATGTGCATATTAACAGATACAAATCATTCAAGATACTTTGATATGACAATAAACAGCTTTATTATTTTCTTACAAAGCAAAAGCCTTAATAGTTAGATGGGTAGTGGAGGTAGATATAATTTTTTTTTTGAAGTAGAAATGAATCTTAGGATTTGGTAGACTGCATTTGTGTGCTTTTCTCTGTGCAAAAAAACCTGCTTCATTTCACGTCTTTACTTTCTATTTTTTTTTTAATTTACATTTGTATTGTGTTCATTAATATCACAAAGGAAATTAACCTTTTTATTTTGTATCTTTAAAAACCTTCCAGAGGAGGATGAGGATGGAAAGACTCCAACACAACCACTGTTGAATAAAGGCAGGCATTTTCCATCTTTTTGTGTTAAATCATTCTTTCACATTGTTGATTTTAGTTTTCCTTTTGTAATTCTTTCTACACCTAAGTACCAGAGAGGAAAATACCAACCATGCAATGTTTATTTGCTTCTTCATATCTGCTTTAGAATGTGCGTCATCCTTAGGGCCTAGGCTCTGGGGAAAAAAAAGGCAACATTGTGGAAATTCCCAGAAGAGGTTGCTACTGAGACAGGATTGTGCATAAGTGTAGGAATTAAAAAAAAAAAAAAAAAAAAAAAACAAGAAAAATTAAAAAGCTCTTTTGGTAAAGTAACATTTGAAATGTATTAATGGCCTTTCTGCTTTCTCAGCTGTGTGTGTCAGGTCTGGCTCCTTGCTTGGTTCAGGAGCATCTGATGGTGCAGTGGAAGTGCTCTCAGTTTATTCAGTGTACCTTCCAGAGCCATGGTTGTTGCTCTGTTATTTGCAAATAGTTAAATAGCCTCAAAACTAAGGCTTGGTACAGCTACCCACTGAGGTGAACATGTTGAAATAATGCAAAGTGTTCTTTCAAATCAGCATTTTGAGGAATTAACTGAGCAGTTTTCACTAACTTGTTCTGAGTTAATCAGGTATTTTTGCCTTAACTGCAATTAATCTGAAGTGTTTTGACATTGTCTTTGTAATTTCAGCAGCTGGGAGCTTCTGTGTTTTAATAATGGAGAGTGAGATTATATCTTGAAGCACAGGATGGCAGTTTGGAAGAAGTCCCAGTATGCAATAAAGTAGTACATTAATGTAAATCAGCCACAGATGTGCTCTAAATTTAAAAAATTCCTAATAAAATAAGGACAGAGACAAATGTCCAACTCCTGGCTCTTGCTCAGACTGAGGTTTTAATTAAGAGAAAGAGGTCAGGGATTTTTTCCTGCAATTCAAAAATGGGATCTGTATTATTCTAACTGAAAATGCTATTATTGTCTTGTCCTCAGTAAATCAAATAACTTTGTTATGCAAAGCAGTACTATTTGCAAAAGGGCCCAATATGCATAAATAGCTTTTAATTTTACCACATGCTTAAAGAAATCTGGATTTAAGGAGAGAATTACTTAGGACAAGACATTTACTTATAAAATCACTTACCTGCATATCTTTAGGGAAGTTCTGTCATTTGCAAGAGGTAGAGTGTGTGGCCTAAAGCTCTGGGGCAAAGCTAATTAAATTGTGCAGGCAAAAGTCTGCACGGAGGCCTCACACATCCTTTATTTCTCAGATGCCTGCTAAAAGACTTCAGCTGCTGAAATTATGAGCTTCTAGACCCCCTAAATACAGCCAGTTCAGTTTATATCCAATCCATCAAAATTTGGAGTTGGGTTGGGGGGTGTAAAGGAAAATTTTCATTTAAAAGTAGGTATATCACAAAATGTTAAGAGTTGCATTTGATGATTTTCAATGTGATTAAGCGAAACACCTCAAAACCAAAATTTCACTATATGTTTTTTTCCAGATTCAAAGAGCTCCTCCTCTCCTTTAAATGTGACTGACCAAAGACTTCTTGATGCCAGCTCTCAGTTCCAGAAGAAACAAGGCAAGAGCAATATTGACGTCTGGTGGCTCTTTGATGATGGAGGTAATGTGTTTCATCATTTAAAACCTTTAATTGCTGATAAAAAAAATACTGGAGTATTCTGGATTAGTTGTTAATATATATCTGTAAGTCAGTTCATATAAAATCTGTACTGTGTAATTTTACACTGTAAAACTGTGTAAAAAGAAAAAAACTCTACAATTTTCTAAATTTGTCTGAAATTCTGTTCAAAACACAGGTTTGACACTGTTGATTCCTTACCTTATCACAACCAAGAAGAAGTGGAAGGACTGCAAGATCAGGGTGTTCATTGGTGGAAAAATAAACAGGATTGATCATGACAGAAGAGCGTAAGTTTGCCTCAAAAATTACATTTCAAATGCTAATACAGCATGTTACACATTGGATTACTTCTTTTCCTGCCTGCCTTATTTCAGTTGTTCTTTGCTGGAGGTGTGATCATATTCTGTTGCCTTTCTAAAGAAAAAGGTTTTGTTTCCCCCAGATTGTCTTTGGATGAGTTACCTCAAACTATTTTTTCTGCAGTACTATCTGACACTATTTCCAAATATCTTCTGAGATTATCTTCAAGAGAGAGCTCTTCTCTTATTTAAAAGTCATAAAACTGTTTGTGGTTTTTTTTTTCCAAAGCATGTTGTTGATTTATAGTCATATGCCAAGTCAATTTGATTTTTATCCTTGTTACATTTAAGGTGCCTTTTTTTTTTGGGGTGGGGGGTGTTTTGTTGGTGGTTTTTTTTTTTTTTTTGTTTGTTTGTTTCTTAAACCAGTGGTTTTTATTACCAAGCAACTATCTGTTTAACCTTTGAAAAAGTTAAAATTATGATCATGTATAAAAGCTTGTTTTTTCTGATGCAGGATGGCCACTTTGCTCAGCAAATTTCGGATAGACTTCTCAGATATTATGGTCCTTGGGGATATTAATACTAAGCCAAAGAAAGAAAAGTAAGTCGCAAAACACATCTTGTCTGTTCATTGAATTTGTGATTTCTTTAATTTAGAACACTTAATTCTTTCCTACATATGTTATGGTAGAGAAGATCCTGTGTTACTCAGTGTTTCACAAAAATGTGGGAAATTAATTAACAGTAACTCTCATGTCCAAGAATATAGAAATCTTTATTTTTTTAATCTCTGGCCCTTAGATTGTAATAATAAATTCAGAAAAATTAAGTTTTTAAAAAAACACAACTCTGAATTGTCTGAGCAGTCTTCTTTAAGAGATGTTCACCAAAACTTAAATGATCTGAATCTCTTAATGTCTTAGTTTAGGTAACAAAGCTTGGTCTTGAAATATCCTGATTAGGATTTTTCTTTTTTTTTCCTTCTCATTTTTTAACTTGGTTGGACTTTCAGTGTACACAGGAATGATCATACATGTGATATTTCATACTTTCAAGTTCAAAAAAGCATTAATTGTAGATGGCTTTCAGCACAAATTTAGAACAGAATGTGTATGATCTAAAAATACTTTGCTTTGCCATTATCATCCTTTCCCTTCAGGTCTTCTTGAGTATGCTGAAGTTGTAAAAATATCTTTTATTTGGGCATGCTTTTATCTGAAAGTCTTGATACACCGTGGAATTTGGAAAGTGTTATTTTAGAACTTGGCTAAATGCTAAAGTTAATGTGAGTTCTTTTGTACCCTTTTTAGTAGTTTTTTCTTAAGTGTATAGAATACCTTGAGCAAGTAAAATAAAGGAAAACAAAATATTTCTGGCACTCTGATGCTTTTGGATATGCAGTTTCCAGGAGCCTGCTGCTGTCAAAGGTGTAAACTCATTTATGCATCACAGCTGAGATCCTGGAACCATGTGGAATTATTTTTGTTTATTAGAAGTAATCCGTGGATTACTTCTGAGAGCATTTTTCTGTCTCTGTGGATACATCTCCACAAGATATCCAAAATATTCCTAAATACCATTTAGGTATTAACAACAGCTGGGAACCAAGTGGAGGAAGATTTATTTTCAACAGGTGCTGTGCTGTATAATAATGTTATTATTAGATCTGCTTTTTGCTCAGCCAAAGAATAGCAAATCACATTTGTTTCCTTTCTTTGGATTAAGGTGAAGTCACTGTACAGTAAAGACCACCAAGGGTAGATATAAAGATATTTTGTTTGTGATGTGGGTGTTTCCTGGAGGAAATGTAGGTAAAAAAAGTAAGGCAATGTGGCTTCTTCTTTCCAGCAGAAATTAACTCCTCCTTGACCTTCAGAAGGTTTTATTCTGAAATTCTTGCTCTAAAGTCCTGATAAATCACAGTGTTCCTATTCTTACAAGTGCAGCAGGAAGACTAACTTGGATATCTGTGTTTTTTTCATTTGAATGTGGCTCTTGGACTGTACTGGAAAGAGATAAAAGAAACAAAAAGAACAAAGCCAGAATCCAAACAGAAATACCTGAGACCTGATAGCTGATTTTTACTGGAACATGCAAATTCCTCCTCCTTCCAAGTTAGTTCTGAAGAATGTGCTCCCAGTTATTGTACCTTTTTTAAGGATGGTACTGTTGAGCTTTTAAAATTAGAGGTAAATTTCTGACCTGAGTAAAGTTTTAATTGTGTGGCGAATTGTTTGCTGAATCACAACATCTGTGTGTGCAAAAAGCTGATTTGATGTTCTAACTGCAACAAGCAGGCAAAAAAAAACCTTTTGTTCATTTTTACATACCAGTAAAACTTAATTGCTGGTACCATGAAAATAATTATTGATGTAAAATCTCCTGTCTGCTCTAATTTTTGTTCATTTGATCTTTCCAGTATTGCAGCTTTTGAGGAAATGATAGAGCCCTTCCGACTCCACGAGGATGATAAAGAACAAGAAGTTGCAGATAAAATGAAGGAAGATGAACCATGGAGGATAACAGATAATGAGCTTGAGCTTTACAAAACAAAGGTTCTGGCTTTTTTTAGAATGTTACCTCAGCTAAATCTTCCTTCTCCTGTTTCATTTGTGGTCGTGATGAGTTAATTCCTGTTATGCTCTCTTTTCCATAGCAGTTTTTTAATGAATAGCAGATAAAAAGTAGCATCTAAAACCATTTAGATGGTTCACAAAGGCAAAAAGGTTCTGTATTTAAGTATGAGCAGGGCCCAGGCTGCTTTCCTACAGTATTTCCACATTTAGTTTAGAATCATTCATCTCCAGACAGGTGTTTGAGTTGTTTGTCTTTTTTTTTTTTTTTATCAAGCAAATAATTATTATTTTTGAAAAACAGCACTAAAACCAAGCAACACTTTGTGGTGCAGAGGAGCAGTTGAAGGTTTGACTATTGGCTATTGTGCGGCACAGAGACAAAAGTACAAAAGTATTTCTTCTCAGGTGTTTCTTTGCATGAGAAAATAAATTACATCCTGTAGCAGGGAAGCACTTGGCTCACTTACACATTCTGAGCTGCTGCTTGCTTTTTTCCCAACCTTACAACCATTGGTTTTCAATAATGAGGAGTTTCCACATTGAGATGGAAATACCTGCTTTTTATTTCATTCCAGGTGGTGATAGTGTTTTCCCTGTCTTTATTTTTTTAAAGAATTTTTTGTAGTTTTTAAACAAAAGCTGTTCCTAACAAGCTTGATTTTATTTACAGACTTACCGACAGATTAGGTTAAACGAGTTGCTGAAAGAACATTCAAGTACAGCTAACATAATTGTCATGTAAGTAAATTATTTTAACTTGTGGTGCTACCTGAATAGATATGGAGCAGTAATTCACAATATAAATGGAAATACAGATCAGGAACAGGTCTTTGCCTTGGCGTATTCAAGATTTCAGTTCTGACTATATTTATTTTTTAGAAGTATGGAGCCACCATTCTGCTGAAGAAAAAAATGTTCTTTTTAGTGTTGTGCTTTTGATTTTGCTGCTTTAGTTGATCACATCCACATTTGTGGTGCAGCTCAGGACTCTCAAATTCTTTCTACTCCTGTGTGCAGTTACTCCCCTCGTTCTCAAGTCCTTCCTTTGATTTCCTTTTCTAGGGGATCTCTCTGTATAAAATTGAGTCATTATCTTGCTCACAGATTTTTTGGGGATTACTTTCGGTGTGAACAAGCAAGAGGCAGATTTTTTGGTGGGTTGTAGATTTCTTACTGCTGTATTTTAAAATGCTGAGGATGAGTAAATGTCCTCAGCTTAGGAGGATTCTGCATGAAGCTGCCTGAATATTAAATGGTGTTAACAGGCCAAAACTGAGCGGGGAAATAGATGGAAATGCCTGTGATGTTTCAGGCACAAACTTTCAACTCATTAATTGTAAGGAGGGTAAAAAATAAAATTAAAAATATTAGGAAATTTGACTTAACAATTAGATCTTTCTAGAATCGTCTGTCGTATTCATGATGACGCTGTGGCTGGCCCGGTGTCTGTGCTGAGTGCAGTTGTGTTTCCCTTGTGGCCTGCAGGAGCTTGCCCGTGGCACGGAAAGGGGCAGTCTCCAGCGCCCTGTACATGGCCTGGCTGGAAGTGCTCTCCAAGGACCTGCCTCCAATCCTGCTGGTGCGTGGCAACCACCAGAGCGTCCTCACCTTCTACTCGTAGGGCGCTGCCGCGGCTCAGCTCTGGCGGAACGGTACTGCAGCGCCCAGGGAGAGTGGCTGCGTGCTCTACAGCTCATCGACATCACTAAGGCAAAAAGTGACTCTTCTTTCACCGTTCACTGACTTGAAAGCACACAAGGAAAGTCACTGTATTTCTAAAAGTTGTGACATCTTCAGTTTTATTCTATATTTTCTGTAATTTAATCTTGCTTAATGGGGGAGGATTCCTTGTTAGACTGAAGAACAAGACGAGCTTTTTGTTTGCTATTTGAATAGCAGCAATAAAATGTTGTATTTTTGATCAATGAAAGGATTATAGATTTATAAAAGCCTTTTAGCCTTGAGGTGCCTTCTGAAATTAACCAAATCTCACCCATACATCCTATTTTGTAAATTTATATAGAATGTCAAAATCTGCCTTCAACTAAGAGTTTCGATCAGACTTCCTTTAGTTTTTAGTCTATTCCACATTACAATAAAAATGAATGCTGCTTTTCAGTCTTCCATTGAGCTATTAGTTCTTAGTACTGTATGTTTTCTATTGTCAGAAAGTGTTTTGGTTTTTTGATTTTTTTGGTTTTGTTTTTTTTTTTTTTTTCCATTATTATATCTGTTAGATTTAAAGGTGAGAATTGGGGCAGGTCAATTGAACTAAAGCAAATCCTTGATGTTACTGCCGCTAAGTTTTGTAACAGTTAAAACTAATTCTGCTTGAAGAGAGGGTCCTTTTTTCTCAGATTTGACAGTGTGCACTCCTTTGGCAGTAGTCTGAGACAGAGAGCTGATTTTATCTACCTTGGCAGAGGGTCGTACACTCTTGGTCTTAGCTCTGCTGTGAAATCAGGCTCATCTTGCTGGCTGAGGCTTCCTACCTTAATACAAATTGGAAGAAAATAAAAGACCTGTCCTAGTTCTTGGCCTCTTATGTTTTAGTGTCACTTTCAAACTTATTTTTGAAACAAAACTCGACTTAAGGCTTGAATGGGGATAATATAAGCAATGTGATGCTATCTAACAGAAACCAGTAAACACTATGTGGAATTGTGCTATCCAGTATGAAATGTAAAAGCTGCAGTTCTCTCGCATTTTTCAACAAATGGTTAAACGGACCACTAAGTTCTTAGGGGAGATGTTTTTAGGTCAATTCATTCAGTTGTCAGCAAATGAATTAGTCTTATTAAATAATACTCAGGTTTTATCGTCTAGCAGTTTTGATCTGTTCCATACATCCTACTTTATACATTTTCTATGTTCAATAAAGAAACTGCCAGTCTTATGTGCCCTTTCATTGTATATTTGGGAAAGTTCATAATTTAGTCTACTGCAAACACCTGCAAAAGAAATTGAGCCTTTGTATAAAGGTTAGTAGTGTGAACTGTTTTTTAAATTCCTAATATTTTTTTGGAAAGGATTGCCTAAAAACATTTCACAAGCTTTTGATGTTAACATTGGACATGCTACTGGATCAGTTTACCAGTGGGTGAGTGACTTTCATTTAAGGATGCACAGAAAAGGTTTTTTGGTTGGTTTGGTTTTTTGTTGGTTTTTTTTTTTTTTTTCCTTTTTTTTTTTTTTTTTTTTTTTTTGTTGTTCATTTGTTTGGTTTGAGGTTTTTTTCTTTTTTGGTTTTTTTTTTTTTTTTTGTTTTGTTTTGTTTTGTTTTTTTTTTTGTTAAATACAGGATCAAATTGAAATGTAACTGTTCCTTTTGAAGGACAAAGTGTAATCATTGCGTGGCAAGGTAGAGCTTCAACTTCTTGTGATTAAAGATTAAAAATACACTGTGCAGTGTACACTGTTGTCAAGTTCTTGGTAAACTGCTAGAAATCCTTCTTTTTTTCTCTCTCTTTTTATTTTTTATTTTTAATTTTTGCCGTTTCTGTCAATTGGATTTGAGACTGTGGAATCATTTCACTTTTTCAAAACTTCTAGAGAAAAACAAACATGCATGTCTTGCTGCTAAGTGTGAGATAACTGATGCCAGCATGAGCCCAGCTTGTTGTGATAAAACATTGTAAGACAAGACAGACAGTGTGGGGGCAGAGTGATGTTTCCTTCCAGCTTGAGGGGATGTGGATCAAACGTACCAACATAAATATCACCGGGTTTACAGTGTTTTGTAGGGGATAAGGTGGTCACATTGTGCATATGGAATCTTTGCCACGTTTCTCCTTGTTTTGTGGGTAACATTCTTTTGAGCAGATGGACAGTACGGCATGGACTTAGTGCTGCTATCTTAAAAAAAAATACAAAAATAAAACGTGCACAGGTACACTTATTTAAAAAAGGTTTATTGGCCCATTCAGGAAACCGTTGCTTGTGATCTGTAAACACAACACAGAAACCAAATGAAGTGTGTGTATACATGCATATATGTGTATAAAATTATATAAAGTATATCTAAATATGCATAATGGGGATAGTTAAGGTCATGTCTGTGAAATACCATAGGATGCTTTTTCACATGCATTCTCAGGAGTCCACTAATACTAGGGATGAGGGCAAGGTCCAAGATTATTTGCTCACTTAAATTTGAACAGTAAATGGTAATTGTCTGCAACAGATGTCAGTTAGTGGCAGTCACTCCAACTCCTTGCTTTGATTTTGAAGCCAAATTTTACTTAGGTTCCAATCATCATTAATTAAATGGAAAATTAAATCACTTACACATGGCAATTCATACCTTCTTATAGATTAGGTTCCTTCGTATGGGTTTAGAAAGACAATAATAGCTGGTGAAAATCAATTATTTATTTGCTCACTTGTATTTAGGTTTCCTTTTACATACATTCTTTTTATATGCTTTTTTTTCTGACATTACATATTTAAAAAAATAACTAAAAATAATTTAAAAGATTTGAGCATTAGTGGGTTGTGGCCCACTTGGTTTGAGGATGTAAGATTTGACACTGTACTGTAACTGTCCCACACAAATGCTTTTCTAATGTTTTAACGTAATTATTGCAGTTAATACTTTGTACCAGGGGGATGTCACTGCAATAAAAGAAGTGAATTCAATACAAATGTCTTGTCTAACAAAGCTTTTTTTTTTCCTTTTTCGTTTTTTTTTTTTTTTTTTTTTAATGGGATGGGAATAATGTTCATAATTCAACAGGGTAAAGCTGAATTTGGTTCCTGATGTGAATATGCTTATTGCTTCCATCTAAAAATTACCTTTGTAGTGGAATTTGCACAGGACCAGTGGAGCTTAAAGCAGTTCATGTGTCTGGTGTAAGACCAAAACCATGTTGTTTTTTGGGGAGGAATGTTTGCCTCTCATAGGTCTAGAAGAAAATAAGAAACTAACCATGTAAAATTGTAAAACCTTATCAAGTTTGCCATGGCTGACCCATCCTGAGCCCCTGGTGTGTCTCAGCTGCAGTGGTGGTATCTGAAAATCTGCTCCAGTCCGTTTTGCCCCTGAATACACACAAAGACTCTGTTAACTCCTCTTTCTCCCATTAAAATAAAAGTCCACTGAGACATGGAATGTGTTGCAAAAAGAGCTTCTCAGACTGTTGCAAAGTTGCTTTTTAAGCAAGACATGTTTGTCCCCAAATTCAGTACACTCAACTAAGAAGTACTTTGAAGTTTAAAAGCATAAAGAAGGGTGGGTTCTGTTGTTAAAATCCTACAGAACTCTGAAAAACTTCAAAATCTCGTCAGTTTTGGTATTTGACCCCTGCTACAGTGAGAGCTGTTTTGCATGTCCGTTGTCAGTCGTGTTTAAACCTCAGGAGTGAGGTTTGGAGGCCACTGGGAAGGGAAAGCTTGTTCAGAATTCCCTGACAGCTCCCATGGCATTGGCTGCACCCTGGTTTATTCTGTGAAGAGGCAGAGAAGGTTTGCAGCAGCTTTTCCTGCATCCTCCTGTTTGCCGGGAGCAGTGTGAAGAGGTGGGTCTGAGTGATGACCTTGCCTTGTGCTGAATTCACACCTTAGTGACCTCAGGCATGCGTTTGAGGGTAAAAAATAAGGATTTGATCAAGGTTGACCCCGTCACTTTGCAGAAGAGTGAAGGGTCACAGTGCAGAGAACGAATGCTGTGATTTTGGTTTAAAGCAGGCGAGCAGCACAGCCCTCAGCCCGGTGCTTGTTCTTAACCAGCCTCACTAACAAATCTCACACAGCCCCAGTGTAAATCCCAAACCCTGGTTTGTGTTCCAGCTGGGCTGGGAGCCACACAGGCAGCGAGTGGAGCACCTCAAACCCTTCCTGCTGTTCCGCCTTCGTGTGCTGCTGAGCAGCTCTCCAGAGTTAACTCTGACTTACAGGTGACGGAGGCTGGACAGGAGAGCTGATCCAAAGCCTTGAGGGTTAACATTGTGGTAAATAGGTATGATTCGTGCTGATAAAAATTGAAACATAATCAATATTGATACAGTTATTAATAATTGGGAATAATAAAACAGTTTAAAGTTGTAATGCCAAAGAAGAGAGGGAGAGGAGGGGCTCCACCACCCTCCCTCCCGGCAGATGTTCGCAAGGACAGGAGGAAAGAAGCTGAAGATACAGTTGCTAAAAATGAGCAGAAAGGAAGCAAAACCTGGTTGGGTCCCAAAAAATGCTAATTATAAGGGATTTATTGCCTTGATATGTAGATGTAGTGATACGTTAGTCTTGGCCTAGACTGTACTGGCTCGGTGCGCATGTGTAGCCCAAAGGTGAATTAAAGGACACAGAGGAAGATTACGAAATCTTCATCAGAAGACTCCCAAAGACTTGTGTGACCACCGAAATGAGTGATGGCACATGCGCGGTAAAGTTGGTGATGAGAGCGGAGATAGAAATATGACGAACCGAAAATGGAGGAGATGGCATTTGCACATGGCATCTAAGGGGGGAATCTGTACTTGGCAAGCTCGTACGTGATGTGGCAAGGGTCCCAGAACCCCGCACTCTGTACCCCGGGGTTATCTTTTGCTTATGCGCTAATATTAGAACCAAATTTTCCCTTATTTTAATAAAATTAAATTGTATACAATTTTATATATTTTTAAATCTTAACTATTCAATTAAAATTGCTACTACTTTTAATATTGTTTGGGGTTTTTTTATGATGGGATAATTGGGCAAACTTAACAACATGGAAGGAGGAAACGGTGAAGCAGCAACAGGGAAATGTTTCATTCTGCAAACAGCGCCAGGGAAGATGTTTCTCCTGAAGCACAGGAGGCTTCCTACACCCAGAGGAGCCTCTGGTGCTGACAGGCTGTGCTCCATCCCTGGGGCTCCTCTGGACAGCTGCACCCACAGAAGTCACCAAGGAGCCTGTGCTGGCTGTGGCACCCCTGTCCTTACAGACCTGAGAGCAATCTCTGTCCCTCCTGTGATCTGCCTGCTGTCTCTTCCAGAAAACATTGTGTCACAGGGCTTGCAAGGGTTTGCAGGGTGAAGAGAGAGACGAGAATGTTGACCTCATGTTCAGAAGGCTTGATTTATTATTTTATGATATATATTACATTATAACTACACTAAAAGAAATAGAAGGAAAGATCTCAGAAGGCTAGCTAAGCTAAGAATAGAAAAGGAATGAATAAACAAAGGTCTGTGGCTCAGCAGAGAGCGAGACCCAGCTCTGCCGTGAGTGGTCAGTAAATCCAAACATCCACAGGACACCAATCACGGATGCACCTGTTGCATTCCACAGCAGCAGATAAACATTGTTCACATTTTATTGTTGAGGCCACAGCTTCTCAGAAGGGGGAAAAATCCTAAAGAAAGGATTTTTATGAAAAGATGTCTGTGACAACACTGCCTTTCCATCCCCTCTCTGCACCCTGCCTGCACAGCCAGCCTTAACTGCACCTCACAACACAACAGGGAGCAGGGAAAGGGAATCCCTGAGGATTTAAACTGTCAGGCCGTGTTAAATTAAACTTTTCAACACATCTTGCTCTAAAGATTTCTCAGTAGTGAGCCAATCTACAGAGAGAAAACGGTGAAGGCCTGCAGGGAAATGTCAGCCTGCTCTGCCCTGCTGACAATGACGCAAAAATGAAAGTAAAGCGGCCTGTGCTGTGGCCCTCGCAGCCCTCTCACCCCTGTTGACAGCAATTAAAGGCAGTGGCCCCTGGCTCTGAGGGATTTTTGTCACAGTCCTTCTCCCTGGGACCTGGGGAAAGCTGCAGCCCAAGGGAACTCCAGCGTGTCCAGGTGCGTGCCCGGCAGCCCCGCAGATCCATCCACAGTGATGGTAAAACTCCTGCTCATGCAACACCGCTCTTGGCGAGGGAAATCCTATTCCCGTGCCGTCTCTAGGAGTTCCAGCTGAAATCCCATCACCAGGTGGCACCGCTGCCTTTCAGCATTCCGTGTAAAGCCTGACGTTGCTCTGCCGAACGCACTCTTCCCGCCCTGTTCCATTGGATTCATTCTTTAAACAACTTAGTACTTTGAATTAACAACAGATATCGGCATATTAACATTGTTTTCCATATTTTGTTTTTTTTTATAATTTTGACTGGATTGGAAGGGTTTAATATTAATTCTGCCAGGCCCTGTGGGGAAAAATGCTGTGGTTTTGGTTCTGAGAGATGCAGGAACCTTCAAGCAGAAGCTGCCTGATGAGCTCCAACATCCTTTTCACCAACTCTGCTTTTCTCAGTGGCTCTTTCCAGCTGTGTTAACCTGAGAGGGCAGAAGGAGAAATGCTGCAGGCAGAGGGAGAGGAGATGTTAGAACACACTGGCATGTCCCATCTGGTTCCAGAGTGATCCATGACATTCCAATAAGGCTTTTTACTTCATAACTAAAAAATGACAACTGTCTGCCACTTCCAACTACTTAAAAAAAACCCAAAACCAAAAAAAAACTGGACAAAAGAAATTGCTTTGTGTCATCCTGAAATATTCTGGCTGTTATACTGGCTGTTTAAAGTACTGAAGGAAACTGAATCCTGAAGCACGAGACACATTTTCAAGTCAATTTAGCTTGAAAATAACTTTGTCACCCGGCTGAACAGTTTTACAGCTACTAAACCTTGGAACATCTCTGCAAATTAAATTTGTCTATGCAAAGCAGATGGTAACATGGAGTCAGTCACGAGCAAAGTATTTCCACAGGCTCTGGCTGAAAATCAAAGAGCTGGGATTAGCCTTGAAATATCCTCCCTGTGAGGTTACTAATTTTTTTTCATTCAGGTGGTTTCACCACAGCATTGCAAATTACAGGGGACTCCTGAACAATTCCACTGCACTGCTGTTACCAATTGCATAAAACAACATTTACAGCAGTATTAAATACAATTGCACATCAAGTAAGGGGTGGGACACCTGTGCAAAAAAAATAATTTTGTAAACCCTTGGGGGTGATTTAATGCAGCTCCTCCCTCATGGGTTGCAGTGCTGAAGAAAAATTGAATCCAAACCACTTGGTAAGGTGCAGAAATGCCAGCACAAAAGTCAGGCTTGCAGTTTAAGCACCTGGAAAGTGCGGCAGGCCACGGCACAGGGCCTGCCAAGGAGAGCAGAGTCAACCAAGGGCAGCTCTTTGCAGAATTAACGGGTGAAATCAGGGCTAACCACGCACTGGCGTGGGCTTCCACGTGGGGCTCTGGCTAAATCTGGCAGATTTCAATTTATGGGGCGCTGCTGAGAGTCTTTGTTCTCATCACAGCCTTTCCGTATCCTTCCAGCATTAACAGCAGTAACTCGGGCACGGCAGGATTTAGGAGGGAAAAGTTCTGCCTTTGGCAAATGCATGGCAAACCTTACCGAGCGCTCTTGATTCATGATATTTTTATTTTCATTGTATTGCAGGGCTCGGGAGTAGCTTTCATGTTCTTGCCATGTTTGCATGGATCTAGAAAAATGAGGTTTGATTCTCAGTGAGACTTGGAAGTGCAAGGCTACGATTCCCTCTCCAGCCAGAGCACAGATCTCACTTTTTCCATCCTGTTGGCCAACCCTCAGACCCATCAGGCATTCCAGAAAACCCACCCAGCCCGGGACACGAAACATTCCAGCATCGATTTGTGGGTTTGGAAATGCACCCGTGCGCCATCACTCCAAGTGCATCACAGTCAAGAAGTTTTCACTTCTCCCAGGATTAAACAAGGGTGGTAATAAAACCAATCCTCTCCTACTGCAGCTTTGGCTGGATGTAGTCAGTCTCTAAATAAAAGGCTGTAAGCTCTGAGCTGGTAGTTTTGTCATTGTTCTGATAGTAATTAACCATATTCTATGGCAGCTTTTATGCCAGGAAACAACTTAGTGGTAGATTTGGAATTCCTTTCATCCTAAAGGATAAAATCCTTTTTTTATTTTAACTTTGAGTGGGGGTTTGGGAGGTTTTTTTTGTTTGTTTGTTTGTTGTTTTGCAATAATAATAATAATAATAATAATAATAATAATAATAATAATAATAATAATAATAATAATAATAATATCTATTAAATATATTCATTATATATTTCATATATTTATATTTTTAAATATTTATTTATATTTTATATATAATTATATATTTTATATATAATTATATATATTTATAGTAATAATAATAATTACTATTACTATTACTATTACTATTACTATTTCTCTTTCTTTTAGTGGGAAACACCTAATTTTTTTCAACCAAATCAAATACATAAACCAGCTTGTTCCTTCTGTCCCTGAGCACAAGTGAAGATACTTCCCAAACCCAAACAAAAGCAGGCGAAGCTGTGTGTGGTTTCACTGGCTTCTCTGCAGTACCCGTACAGTCCTTTTGAGCTGGCCTGTGGTGTGTGCAGCTCGGAGGAACAACAATGCTCCCCCCAAGATCTCAGATTTTCCCGATGGTTTCAGTAGAAGTGAGGCTGCTCAGGCCACACTGTCTGACAGCTTTTGGAAACTGGTGCCGTTTGTGAGCTCCCTCCTGCAGTTTTTGGGGCACAGGCTGCAGTTTTCTAGGAGGCTTCTTGTTTTAAGAAACAGAAATGTTCCTGTTTCTTAAGAGGCGTAGGAGAAATTTGTCCACTTTCCCACTTGCGGGAGGGGGCACACACATTTCAGGTGTGTTCCGGGGCACTCAAACCCTCCTGCCAGAACAGAAAGGAACAGAATAGGAACAGAATAGGGACAGAACAGCAACAGGCACCTGCAGAAGTGCTGGAGGCATCTCGGGTCCCAGCTGAGAGCTGTGGCAATTTGTGTGTCTGCCACTCGAGCAGCTGTGAGAGGAGCTGTTGGAGGCACCTGGCCAAGATGAACCCCTGAGAACGAGATCCTGCGGTTCTCAGCTCTGCTCTGGAGCAACACCAAAAGCGCTGTAAGGAAATAACACATCAGGACAGGGAGGGTGCTGGAATGCCTTCTCTGCATACTAAATTTCATTTTTTCTAAAGCACTTTGTACTGTGGAAGGTCTTAAAGTGGTTTTCCTCTTTTTCTTCTCACTGTTTTTTTGGTTTTTTGGGGTTTTTTTGCCTCTCTCTTTATTTCAACATAAACCATTTAGTTACAGAATGCTTGACATTTGATCACTGAAAATCTGGGGTTTTCACAGCTTGTGTGGGCCATACTCTAGATTCTACTTCCTCTTATTTTTAGCAGATCTTGGTTTTTCTCTGGGTCACTTTACCATGTTTGTTCTTGGTTGCCACCATAACCAGTTTGTTTGGTGCAGACTGCATTCTACACCTGAGTGCACAGTTCTTTGTATGGTACTGCATGGCTGAAAGGGAAAAATTAGGAAAACAAGTGTTTTTTTAAAATTAAGTAGCAACACTAAACCAAAGAAAATCTAAGGAGTTTTCTTAGGAAGGTGGTGGTTATTTCACAAAAACCAAAAGTATTTATATGAGACATAAATACTTTAAGTATTTAGTCTGAAGACAAAGAACTTGCAACGAAGAGTGATTTCTTCTCATGTATAGAAGAAATTTCTATTTTATTAATTTTGGAAAGTGTTGTCTGGACAATGGAGAAGACCTGGTACTGTGACTGTAACATTTTCCATGTTCTGTGGAAAAAATATCTGTGATTAGCTCCATCTTCCCCAAAAACTCTCATAATTTGAAGTGTGTGTGTGTGTGTGTCTGTCTTTATAAAATTTACATCTGTGTTGTCAGCAGCTGAGAAGTTGCTTGTAACAATAAAATTCATTTTAGAATAAATCTTCTGCTTCCATTTTGGCTTTGAATCTTGGGTTCCCCGACAGCTGCTGCTTAGCCAAAACCCAGCTGTTTTGGGGCTGGATGGAACACTTAGAAACAGCATTTATTTGCATCATGTGATAGGAAAGAAGAGGAATTTCATCCTTTTTAATTAGTGGCACGTCTGGCACACTTGGTATTTTCCATGGAGTGATATTAATAGATGAGCTGCACCAGGAGCCATCCCAGGGCTCTAGTTCAAGGGCAGCTCTAGTTCAAGGGCAGCTGAGACCACCACCCTGAGCTTCATCTGTGCAGAAATAGTACACAATGTGGGGATCTCACTAAGTTTTAGGCATGCTGAAATAAAAAAAAAAAAGCCTGAAATGCTGTGCCTAAGGATTCAATGAATGATTCAGGAAAGGGTTTTTCTACCAGTTTCTGAGGCCTGTGGAGAAACACTGCACTTTTCAGAGGTGTGGGTGCTGCTGGCAGAGCTGGCTGGTGATCAATTTTACTGATCAAGATTGAGGGACAGAGAGCTGAGGTATCTCAGCAGTGAGTTTGGCCTTAGAATACTGTAATTAGGTTTTTTGTTGTTTCAATGTATCTTATGTAAGCTCTGCGAGACACTTGATAGATTTAACAACAGGCATTTCAAGCTCAATCTCCATTCTTAACTATGGGTTTTCAGTCTCCCAGCTGTGTGTTTGAAACAATGCCATGAGAAGAAGGCATCCAGGCAAGCACTGGCTGTCATTTTGCAGTACAAAATGTAAAACTGTGACACAGAAATTGTTAAGCTAGTGTTTGGATAATTGATGAGTAATTTAGACGAGGGGGGGGAAAAGAATTCTGTGGTTATCAGATGGTGTGGGATTGCAGACTTCATTCTAGAGCTGAAGATTTTGATTATCCCTAAAACTAGGGCCTGGGAGTGAGGACAACTTGGATTCAATAGCAGGAGACATTCCAATCTTAGTTTTAAGAAATTCAGAATAAAATGTGAAGCCTATACAAGTTAAAAAGCCCATTTGGAACAAGGGGGAACCGCTGGATTTTGCCAGTTTGTCTCAGAATCACCAGATCTGACTGCTTTTGGACATTGCTTTTCTCTGGCTGTGCATACACGCAGGTAAAAATGTGTGCACAAAATTTCCATCTCAGGTTGCTACCCAATTGCAGCACACCAGATTGTTTTGTATTTGTACCACACAACTTTTCCTGGTCCATGTTAAGTGTTTACACCTGACTCAGACCCATTTGCGCCTGCCAGTGTCGTGTGGGAGCAGCTCTTCTCAAATGTCAACCTCACATGCTCCAAAACTGCTTTTATTTCTGATCTTTACGCATTTTGTGGTTTTCAGAAATGGGATATGATTTGGGGAAAACAGTTCCATTACCTTTTAACCTTGGGAGTGAACTACTCGCCAGGGTTTCTACTGAACTGGTAAGTTCTTAGTCAGTTCCTTTCAGCCTTCTGCTGGATGATTTTTCTGGAACAGACAGAACAACAGTGAAATTTTTGCCTTTGGGTGTTATGGTTGCTGTGTATGTTGATTTTTACCTTAAAGCTAATGTTTTTTCCAAAAAACTGCATGTTAATCTGAATGCTAGGTCAGATGGTTATTTGATATTCTCCCTCCCCATCCTGTGTGGGGCACCAAGGCCTGGAGATAGGGAAATTATTTTCCAGAATGCCAAGAGGCCTTTGTATTTCCCTCACTTAGGTACACAAAGAATTCTTTTTGCTAAATAAGTAAACTGGAGATCAGATCCTGTTTTCTTCAATGCATATTTATTCTTTGGATTCAAAACCACACGCTCATTTTCAGCTGTGAGTTTGGTGATCTGACCTAAAATTCCAAGTATTCCCATAATTCATGTGTAGTGGTGACAGTAATTCCTCAGTTCTCATCATTGCAGGGAAGAGGAGGTGTCTGTCTAGCCACGTGCATATTTGTGTTGGTTTGGTTTTGAATTTTTTTTCTTAGTAACCCTGCCCAGCGTTGAATCTCAGGGGCAGCTGACAGGGGTTTTTGAGCCTACATTGCTCAGGAAATGCTAGAGGCCGAAGCAGAGAAATGCCAAATATTTTTATAAGTACATGAGCAATACAGAAATACCAGAATAGGACAAAAATGCAGAAAAGCGTTGCATATTTACTTCAAATAAAAACATTGTTAGTCACAGGATTTTAAAATGTACCAAAACACCCCTGCTTGTGTAACTTTTTGAGGCAGCAAAGGGATGGCACACCAAGAGCAGCTCCTGCTGGCATTCTCTGTGTCTGGAGGTCTGGTTTTGGAGTGGAAATGGAAATGCTGTAACTTTCTTAACTAACTTTTAATTAGTTGCTTTAATTAATTGTAAAGAGAAAACACTTTTAGCCAGCACCAGTCAGGTTTCTTCACAGACTCTTGTTGTTACTTCAATCATTAAATCACCGAAAACTTAATTTTGCTAAAACTAACCCTGACAAGCTTCAATATACAAAGCCAAAAGGAGTTGAAGATTGGACATCTAGGATCCTAAATTCATGGCACTTCACAGATGCTGGAGTAACCAGAAGATAGAGAGGAGATGAAGGCCTGGAAAGTTGGTAACTCCCTCTCTGAGAAAAAGATGACAAAAGGGCTAAAAGTGTGGGCCAAATGAGCATGAAGAGTGAAAAATCAATCTCCACAGGAAAGAGCACTGATTAATGAAGAGAATTATTTCATTTGGAACCAACAATAATTTCAGTGTTTGGAAGAAATGCATACATGAGAGGAAAAGCTCTGCATCAGACTCTGTGGAGGCTGAAAATCTGACAACCACTTTCACAAACCCTGGCCAAGAATAAAGCCAAGCCCGACTTGCTAACACAAGACAGTGTTGGAGAGGGTCGTATTTTCCCTCCTATTTTCATAGGATTTGGGTAACCACCTCATTTTTGACAAGCCCAGGCAGGGAGGAGGCCTTGGGAGGGTTTAGCATGAGCTAAACCCATGCCCAAACACACAGGTCGGACATCTCTGCAACCACCCATGCTGAGATGGGGCTGGCTTCTTGGAACGGGTGAGAAACCACCTCCTCCACCAGCCCTGTAATCCTGTGGGAGCAAAGAAATAATTTCCTATCTCTGACACAGCCATTTGGTGTCAAACCTATCAACAGCCACAACAGGATTTTATCTCAGGTATGAAATGTAGTCCTTCCCTCTCAGGTTTTCATTCCCTCCTCTTGGGGTGTTGTCACCCCAGGATGAGCTGAGAGATGAGGATTTGAATCCATGTTCTCAGAAGGCTGATTTATTATTCTATTCTATTCTATTCTATTCTATTCTATTCTATTCTATTCTATTCTATTCTATTCTATTCTATCCTATCCTATCCTATCCTATCCTATCATATACTAAAACTATACTAAAGAAAGAGAAAGGAGACATCAGAAGGATTGGACAAGAATTAATATTAAAAACCTGTGACTGACCAGAGTCTGACACAGTTGGCTGTGATTGGCCATTAATTAAAAACAATTCACATGCTGGATACACAATTCTCCAAATCACATTCCAGAGAAGCAAAACAGGGAGAAGCTGAAGCTTCACAGCTTCTCAGGAGGAGAACTCCTGGTGAGGGGATTTTTCATAAAGTATCACAGTGACACCCTCCTGTTTTATGAAGTGTGAATATCCACCTCCACAGACTGGAGTTCATAAACCCAGCCCTCTTCTTGGATTTAAGGCATGCCTGTTCTGCAGCTTCAGTTTGGTTTAGGTATGTAATCTTAGTTTGTTACACGTGATAAGAATCAAGAAGCAGAGGCGGGGCAGTGAGATTTTGGCTGTACTGACTTTAATCAAACCTGTGTCTGTACTACACAGTATGGACAATTATAATTGAAGTCCCTGCTGCCTAGGCCAAGGTCTTACAAATGGGTCTTAGGTCTGCCTTAGGTCTCACCCAGAGTCCCTAAAATCTTGGTTGGAGTTGCCATGAGATACTGGAGGCTCTCTTAAATAGCAAGATTTTCATTTTACTTTTAAAGAAAAGATGAGGGGGCTCTGTAGCTTCCTGGGACACCATGGCTGTGCATGTCCAGTCAGATTTTAAAAGATTAGAAGCTGCAAAAAGGTAGAATTTTGAAAAAAGGGTATAGAAATATATACTGTGACAGGCTGGATGGCAAAGAGGTTTTGGACTTCTTCCTTGGGATTACTTTTTTCTTTTAGTTGTAGTTATTTTTTCATCTGGATTTGAAGCTGGAGTGACTTATTCTTGTGGAATTTGTCAATTCTGGTGCTAATGCTGCCTTTCTAGAAAAGAGATAACACTTTTTTTTTGTACCTTGTACTTACTGTGTGATTAGTTAATGCAGGTGAAATGATCTGATAATGGTTTCTTTTGAAAAAAAAAAAAGCTACAAGAAAATCCTCCAGAACTTGCAGCCTCAGAGAAGTCATGGGTGAGTGTTGCTGTTACTTTCTCTCCTGAGTGTCTGACAAAAAACGACAAAATGCTCTGCTGTGTGCAACTCTGATGGCTTTTCCCACAGGGTTTCCTGGAAAACTCCCATTTTGGAACAAGAGAAACCTTTTTCTAAACCACCTATGGCAGTTGCTCAGCCTTTCAGCCAGTGCTGTATGTATTTATCAGACCCCTAGAGGTCTCTTTATTTCTGTAATGTCAGTTACTTCACCCAGAAACAGCTCTGAATCCTTTGAAAATTGCGCAACCATATATGAAAGCAATGTCAAATAAATGTGATTCCAGACCCTAGTATTGGCTATTGCTTTAAATCAATCACCAGTTTGACTCTGAATAGAAAAAAGGACCAAAAAAAAAAAAATCCAAAATAAGCTTTATTGCAAGAAAAGTGTTGTCTTACTGATACAAATGTTCAAGAGAAAGCTTTTTTTCTTAAAACATCTCTTTTCAAAATCCCCAAACTCAACAAAAGAGAAGAAAAATCACTGAGTTTAACTTAGTATAAAGTCTTTGGTCAGCACCTACATGCAACTGGAACAATCCTGGATGTGCTTTGGCTATTCTCACACGTGAGATTCTGTTGCATGGCCAGTGACAGGCACCAGCTGCCACAGAAAGCACCACTGAGACATACAATTAACACAATACAGTACAAAATGTGAAAAGAAAAAAAAAACCACTAAACTAAAACTCAAGTCATTGTACCATCATCTTTCTTACAGAACAAGCTATGATAAAATGAGGCGTGTATAACTACAGCATTAATGAGATCTCTAACAAATGAAACTTCAAATAACTTTCCTCACCTGCTCTGCAATAACTGAGTTTGCAGGTGTGGCAGTCCTGACACAGCACTCAGGGCTCAGGAAATGCAGCCTGGTTTTGAGCCAGCACCAAACAGGGTGAAGCATTCTCTTCTGAGAGGCATTTTCTTCAGCTGCCTGTGGGAATTAATGCCAGTTTGTGGAGCACCCTTTCTGAAGCATGAGGAGTGGGCTGCCTGTCTTGGCTCATGAGGTCACTGAGGGAAGGGCAGCACAGTTTGGTTCTGCAGCTTCAAGGGGATTAAAAATCAGTCCAGGTATTTTGCTACAGGGCTTGTGCCTCCTCCACCATTTGTGGGTGATACAGAACACAAACCCATTGAGCCACTGTGAAATACGATCTCTGCACAGACTGAGATTGTGATACGCGTCTTCTATGACTTTTTTCCCCCTTTTTTTTCCTAGTTCTCATTTGCAAGAGAACTTTAGTGCATCCTACTACGTGAACAGTTTACAATCTCCCACTTCAGGATATCCTACTACACTGATCTTTCAGCTCTGATATATTTCAGAATTACTTATCTACTGTTTTGATGCTGGTCCAAGTAGAAAAGAAAACACTTTTGAATCTACTTCTTTTTTCCTTGATTACAAAAGTACCTCTAAAATGTTATACCTCAAATTTATAAAACTACAGAAAAACAAGCAAGTTTCCCTTTTTGTTTACATAATTTGCTATTTTCTCCATATATTACTGCATTAAAAATAAATAAACTTCTATAATTTTTTTTTTTCATTAGGAATTATAGCAAAATACCCAAAGTGTTACAGACTGGTAACAGCTAAAAAAAAAAATTAGCTCACGTATTTGTGCCATTTAGTGCCATGGGATGACTTATTGAACTTTAGCTTTTTAAACATACTTTAAATGGAGGTTATATAAAAGATACAGTAACCACGATTTGCCCTTGTAAATAGAAGTTTTGGCAGTGGCAGAGTTTTAAGTCGCCCCCCCCTGAAAGGGCGGTTCTGCAGTCTTGGCAGGATGGAAAGGAAGGGCTCTTCCCCTCTGCCTTCCTCCCCCAAAATACATTTTTCCAAAGCAGATTTGCTTTGAAATACGTTCTGGGGTGTGTAGACACAAAAAGAAGTGGCTGAAGAACAGCACCACAGCTAATAGAGGCGCACCCACAGCCTCAGCCTGAGGGCCTCTCCCTTCTCCCCTCGCAGGCCGCCGTCCTCATGGCCGCTCTCCAGCTGCTCCATCTCCTTCTCCTCAGGCAGGGCCACGCTGGTGATGTCCAGGGCGTGCAGCCCGGGCGCTGCCCTGCTCCTAACGGCATGCAGGCGGCTGGCGCCGTCCCTCAGGAGCATCTGGAAGGTTCCGCGCCCATTGCCGTGTGCGATGGCGTAGCGCGCACGGCGCCTGAGGGCCGGCAGCAGCTCCAGGATGGGCTCCCGGCTGCCCAGCCTGGACATGGCCACCCACACCTTCAGGGGACTCTCCGTGTCCAGGCTGCCCCAGCTCACCTGCCCCTGCTGTAGGAGGGAAGACTGTTTAGAGCAGGAAATGTCAGGATAATTAAACAGCTCCTGCCTCCATTCTTTGTGACATGGCCTGTAAAGCCTAAAGGCCTCAAGCAGGCCTTGCAGAGCCTCTGAAGGCTCTGATTTCAGGTGATTTTGAGAACCTGTTTAACATCATGCTTGCACAGAGGCCATGTAAAGGAGTGTTATGAGCAAGTGTTTGAGATCACCCAAAATCTATCAGAGTATCAGCAAAAGTCAGATTTAATTTGCAAGGCCGAGGCAAGATGAGGATTTCTCAGATTGCAATGCAGCCTGGAAAGGAAGAGGGGAGGATGTACCACCAAAGGAGAAACCTGTGTTTACTGTGTTTACACACAATGTAATGTTCTTATGACCAACAGAAACAACAGAGAAATGCATTTCACAACACTGCATGGAAATTCCCTGACACCTTCGCTGAAAATTCCATACTGTAACACTATGTAAAGCAACTAAGAAAGCATAGTGAAAATAACGAAAATTTTAGGACAGGAGCAAGCAATGCAGTGCTTTAAATACTTGAACCCCATAGATGATGATAGTGACTAAAAAATGTTTCTTTTTTTGCATAATTTATGGTTGTCACTTTTACTGCCTAGAGAGTTCTAGAAACTGAGAAGGTTATTGTTATTTAAAAATTGTAACTACAAGATGTAACAATTACAAACTAGATAGGATTTCCTGTAACTTACCTTTATAAGCCCACAAAATGCAGCACGAAAAAAATTAAACGTGTAATTCTCTAAAAACTTCATCAATTCTGTGAACATTTGACTTCATCAGCCAGGTCTAATCCCCCACCTCTATGAGCAACTGTGAACAGACACCAAGACTAAAATGATCTTTTGCAATATAAGTTTAGCTGCCCCAGACTATAAATGTGTCCAACCTCCTCCTGGCAGCAGAACATGTCGTAGACATGTCAAATTCCCCAGGTCTCTGTAATTAAAGGAAAATTATTCCCCTGAATGTACTCTGAGGAACTATATCACATCTCACACTACAAAGGAATCTTTGCAATCTTCAAAAACTTCATCCTTTCACAGCTCTTGATGTGTGTCTTATTGTCAAATTATTACTGCCAGCAGGACCTAGGTGAGGCAGGGGGAGAAAAGAGATTTTTGAAGGTGACCTGTTTAAAAGATTTCCCCTATTTACTATAGTGTCATATCTCTGAAAAACCTCAAGAAACATTACAGTGTTTTTTTATCCTGGTACATACAGTGCTAGCACTTCTCTTCCTCCTGCTGTCTTTTTTGGAGTAGCCATTGATTTTGCACTCATAACACACTTCAGGGGACAAAGCATTCTCTCCATCAGCATCTCCATCCCGTGGCAGGTACTGGCCTTTGTTAAATCCCATCCCTGAGACACAGTGTCTGTGGAATGAAAACGTGTGTTTTAGTCACTCCTTGCAGTTTTATGAGCTGTCCCTGCTTAATGGAGTGTGTGTAATCTGTGCCACAGTGTCTGCATCCCCTTCCTTGCCCTTTCCCCAGCAGGAGGGCTGTGCAATAATTTCCCTCACACTAGAATGGTTTACAGAGGGAAATGCAAACGCTGGCTGAAGGCTTTTAGCCTGATCTAATTTTCATTTACAGAGAAACCAAAAAAAGCCAGCCTGCCCTGTACCAGAACAATGTTAATTTGTGTTTAATGTTCTGGATTGATCAGTGATACTTAAACCCCTTAATTATCTCAGTACACATAGTACCTATCCTTATGCATCATCAATCCCCACTCAGAAGGTCTGTGAAGGAGTTCATGTGCTGACACTGGGGGAGAAAGCAGAACTTGTTTAACGTTATTTATATGCTACATTTAAAATTAATGTCGTGTTGCATGTACAGCTATTCCATTTTTTTTCCTAGTTTCTGGATATTTAGCCTGAAACTAGAAAGGACTTAGCAGCTTGTCCCTAATTTGCACATCTGCACCTTCTGAATGTGTCTTTGGTGAAAAGCTGTGTGGAGAAACTCACCCTTGTCCAACTCTGTAATAGCCAGGCGGGCATCCACAGAGATAACCACCCTCGGTGTTGGAGCAGCCATAATTGCAGGGGCTCTTGGCAGAGGAGCACTCATTCACATCATGGCAGGCATGGGAGAACTGGTCATAGGAGAACCCCGATGGGCACACACACCTGTAACTCCCCAGGGTGTTGTAGCAAGAAGCAGAGCCACACATGTGAGGATTGGAGCATTCGTTTTCATCTGGCAAGCAAACACAAAAATGTTGGTGTTTTCTAGTCTGAGAGACAACATGAATGCAACTGAGAGGTCAGCATGAATGCAACTAAGAAACCAGAACATCTGCAAGTCCCAGGGCTCTGCTGCATCCCTGGCCTCACCATCCCGTGGACAATTGGTTTCTGAAAGACAAAAGGAGTATCATCTTCACTTGTGGGTGTTAAAATATAGCGAAGATGACATCTCCAGTCAGCGTGACTTGAAAAAAAAAAGGAATGTTGTGGTATGGAAAGTTGTTCTGGGAGCTGGAATCACAGTTATTTTATTTCTCTCACCGAGGTATTTCTCTAAAACCTGTAGGTTTTCCTCACAAAGTTTTCCTCAGCTCAGTTTTCCTCACCAAGGCCGCTAGTGAATGCTTTGCCATTCTTGCCTGCAGTCACTTGGAGGGAGATTCCTTTGAGGACTATGATTTACGGAAACTTAAGCTGGGGTTTTGTGGGAGCTGTTCATTGTGGGGTCTGTCACTCCTGCCCCAGTCCTTTGCCCTCTTTGCTGAAGAGCAGTATTAAGTCAAGAGTGATCATGGTCATTGGGACTTCAGAGAAACCGGCTGGTGTGCTAGTTAATGTTAAAATGGGTAGAATAATTTTTATGTATAGAATCAGTACAGTAAAATCAACGTAAATGAAATGTATGGCAGTGCTCACAGTCATGCTCTGATTATGATACCATGACAGAAAATCTGAAAAGGTAAATATTTTGTATTGGTCTTTGTGAACAGCATGGGATGACATTGTTTCTCTGTAAATTGGTTTCTATTAATAGAAAAATCCCACATTTTGTTTTGTACATGATATAGCTCAGTGCAAGTGATGGATTGAATGAGCTAAATCTAAACAGAACTCCTGAGCATCCTAATTTGTCCCATTCCCCGCACAAAGAACTAATACTGCCCTTAAGACTCTGTTTTGGAAGAAGGAAATCCTTAATGGTTTTGTTGGTCTATTTTTCTCACCATTCGCTTTAGATGCTATTCTGCAGCATTCTTAAATTGCTTATGTTTTTTTATGCTTTTTTGTGGATTTTTAATTTTTTTTTAATGAGAGGTATGGTTTTTCAATGCTTTTTTGCCTCAGCAGAGGTATTTACATTGATACTTTTAGGAATTCAATGTACATTTAATAATGGGGATTTTTCACAGAAGAAACAGGTCAGAATTTAGACCTTTCTAGGAAAGCTAATTTTCACAGGGAGGTTTAAAAGGTTGAGTGCATTTTCTTGCTACCTGTCATTGATTTAGATTGGGAATAGTACGTGTATTGAAAGAGTGGGAGACAGATAAAAAGATTTTTGTTGAACACTCCTAGTTCTGCTCATTCTTGCCCTTGCCTGGTGTTGTCCCAATAAGTAAACAAACAAACAAACAAACAAACAAACAAACAAAACACTATGACACATTTGCTGTTTAAATTCTGTGCTGTTTGTTTCCTTACCAACACACTGATTCCACTGGTAGTGCTGGATAAATCCTTGTGGGCACCCACATCTGTATCCACCCAGGATGTTCTCACAGCCATGCTGGCACCTGTGGTTTCCATCACATTCATCCACATCTGTGTGTTCAGGAGGGAAGCAGAGCATGACACAGGATTACTCCCTCTGCCAAACACTCCTGGATCAGAAGTTTGTTAGGACCCAGCCATGTGGTCTGGCAGCCCAAAGCCCCATGCCGGGCCCAGGGCCCAGAGCCCAGAGCCCCGAGCCCAGAGCCCAGAGCCCAGAGCCCAGAGCCCAGAGCCCCGAGCCCCGAGCCCCGAGCCCCGTGCCTGGCCCAGCCCAGCGGGGGCAGCAGGGCAGGGGCCATTCTGCCCCTCTGCCCCTCAGGCAGAGCCCACCTGCAGAGCTGCCCCAGCCCCGGCCCAGCCCAGCAAGGAGCTGCAGCTGCTGCAGCCGGGCCAGAGGAGGCTCCGGCGCGGGCACGGGGATGGAGCGGCTCCGCCGGCACCAAAGGCTGCCACGGCTGCCGTCGCTCACCCGGGCACCAGAAGCTTTGGCCCGAGCTCGGGGCGGCCTCGCGGGGCCCGAAGGGGCCGCGGCAAAGATGGACACGGACGATTGCCGAGGGCCGCGGGGACGGCGGCCGGGGAACGGCTCCCGGTGCCGGAGGGCAGGGCCGGCCGGGATCTTGGCGATGAGGAATTGTGCCCTGGCAGGGTGGGCAGGCCCCGGCACAGGGTGCCCAGAGCAGCTGGGGCTGCCCCTGCATCCCCGGCACTGCCCGAGGCCAGGCTGGACACTGGGACAGTGGGAGGTGTCCCTGCCATGGCAGGGTGACACTGGATGGGCTTTGGGGTCCCTTCCAATTCCAGCCATTTTGTGGTTCTATAATTTATGACCGAGGAGCATTGAGGTAAGATAGACGGACCATGAAAGTTTTTCTTTTGGAAAGCCTGGAAGTTGACTAATGTCCAGTTCTTTCCATCAATAATCTGATTTCAGTTCTTGAGCCTTTTTGGTACTCAATTTTGGAGAATAAACACTACTCCCAACAATCCCATGTTGCTGCTTTAGCATAATGCTTAGAATTTGAGAGGTTGTTAAATTTCAGTTTTAAACCAATCACTTAGGGATAAGCTTTCCATTTCCTGAGATATATTTTAGTGTTTCAATGTCAAATTTTGATATCTTTGCAATTGAAAATAAAAAGCCACATAAAAAGTCTCTGAGACAAGTGTTAAATAAAAGGTGTCAGCCACAACCATCCCACCCTCCAAATTCTAAAAAGTCAGACATCTTACATTGTATCTGCCATAGGAAAAAAGTAGATTGTAAGCAACCTAATTTTTAAGGTATGCAAGTCAAGTAGAAAAAAAAAAATCTTTGTTTTACAGGACACCAGGACATATGCACTTTATGAGAACAAAGTAAACTGACAGGAGATAAATCTTAGTAAAACTTATAGCTGCATATATTCTGCACTGCTGTTCTAGAAACAGGCTCTAAATATCAATTCCTGTTTTAAATGCTCCATCAGAGTTGTTGGTATTTTGAGAGACCATAAATTTCTTCATGCAGGCTCTTGCATTTTTAATTCTCAGGAGCCAGGTGGCCCTGTATTGCCTTTTATTTTCCTCTTTGCTCAATACCTGAGGCCCACTGAGAAGTCTGGAGCTCTCAAATAGAGATTTCCTGACTGAGGCTTCCCCTTGGGCCAACAGAGAGAGATAAAGCTCATCAATATAACCTGCATTTTAACTGTAATAATTATCTTTCTGAATGCAGTGAATTGGCCTTCTCAGTATGTAACTCTGTGGTAGGAGAATTCAGTACAGAATTTAGAATCTAATCTAATTAGAATTAGCCAAAATGAAAATTGTAGAGAGATCTTCTTTAGACATATGAAGACATAAATGTAAAAAAGCCCCACAACTACTACACTTTTAGATGCATAAACCTATGTGAAGCTGAAAGCAGCTGTTTAAGAGTTCAATTAAACAGTCACCTTTTTATCCTAATTTCTGTAAAAATTACTCGAGGCAGTACATTCTTGCATATGCTTTTGTTATACTTACCATCAGTCTAATACTTTCCAATTTCTTTTTGTAATTACTGTTACTGTGGCTGGTGCTCTGTTTTCTCTGTCTTTAACATCAAATGGTTCACTAGAAATTGAAGTAAGGATCCACACCATAAAAAAATCTGACTGTTCCTAGTTACCTTCACAGTTTAATCCAGTAGAATCCAGAGAAAATCCCCTTTGACATTCACAGGTAAAACTTCCAGGAGTGTTTTGGCAAATTCCTTTTGATCCACACAGTGATGGATGAGAACCACATTCATTGTTATCTTCAAAATACAGAGGAGACATAAGATCGGTTTACCTTGTGGCATGATGTTGGACATGTTCATGTAAGATAAAAATAAACTCCACAAAGGTGCAGCATTTTATTTTGTACCTTTTCATTTTTAAATGCCAGATGAACTGGAGACTCATGCAGAGCTATGAGTAATTAATAAATTGGAAGTGCCAGTGGTAGTTCAGTTGTGATATGAGTGTGGAATGTGATTGCCGATATTGGAAAAATGCTGCCCTTTTGTGTTAGCTGAACTAAAACAGTTTCAGTTGGCAAGATTTATACATATGCTTAAGATCTGAAGACATCTGTATCAACTAAAAAAAGAAAATGCAGTCTGGTTTTGGTTAACTACATTTTAAATGAGATTTTAATAATTCACCCTTTTGTCTCCATGTGGTTATACTTAGAACATAATAAGATGTATTAAATATGTACAACTCTTTACTAATCAAGAAAACAGAAATAGTGGACAGACTGGATAGACTAATTTTCTCTTTAGCTATAATTGCTCCTTTTCAAAATCTGTTTTCTGCCCTCTTGACACTACTGCTCTGCATAAAGAGCACAAGAGACAGTTGAGAATGTTGTTCTTACAAAAAAGCTTATGACAGAAAACCGGTATTTTTCTTACCAATACAAGCTGTGTGATGTTGTGTAAAACCAGGTGGACATTTGCATGTGAAGCCTCCAAGGGTGTTGACACAGAGAAACTGACAATTGTGTTGTTTGGTTTGACATTCATCAAGATCTGAAAGTAAGAGATGCTGTTGTCTTAAAAAAGTCAACAAAGAGGCACATTTAATCAAATCTGATAAAAATACTGCACTTCAAAACCAATTCCTTCTAAGTTAAGCTGTAACCAAATCAAAAGGCACTGTGTATAACCTTCTTACCTTTACATGTCTTTGCATCTTCCTGAAGGACATAGCCCCTGGGGCATGAGCACTGATAGCTCCCTTCTGAATTCTTGCAGATAAAATTGCATGGTCTGGGGGACTGGGAGCACTCATCAAGATCTAACGAGAGGAAAATATGAGGTTATCTTTTGTCCTCATCTCTCTGACAGAAAGATGTTTGCTACACAGCACAAGCTTTTAGAGAAAAATGCTCAAAGAAGAAAGCCCCCCATTTACATTTGTTCAGGGTTCCTATTCCCTTCTCTGTGAATGTGTTGCTGTGGAATTTACGTGGGGCTGCTACTGCCACAACAAACTGTCTTGAAGGAGTAACACACTAGAGGGAGAGTGGCATTGGTATTTGCATCTAAGCAACAAATATTTCCTTTTTGGTATACTATGGTATACTTGTACCGGCAAACCAACAAAAAAGTGGGACAAATGTAGAAATGAAGTAATGAGCTGGTTTGCCACTTCAAGTGGTTGCAGAGCTTTAAGCAACTTCAGTGATCATTCTACTGCAGGAATTCTGCCAGCAGAGCTTGTTCCTCCATTTCCCCAAATGAAACACAAAACCAGAAATGTGTATTAGGGAAAGAAATAAAGGACATGAGATAAAAGAGACCAAAAAAATGGTTTGCAACAAGTGTTTACAAAGGTTGGTACGTCACTGTGTAACAATTAAAAAAAATCAAAAATGATGATTACTTCAACTGATGATTAATTAATGAATCTTACCATTACAAGATGTGCCAGTTATGTCAGTGGTATAGCCAGCTTTGCAAAAACACCGGAAGGAGCCCATGGTGTTAATGCACTGCCCATTCTTGCACAGGTTTGGCAGGACCTTACACTCATCAATATCTGTATAGAAATTATTAAATATGTCATGTCTCAGTTTTCAATTCTACTTTTTTCTTCTTTTCCATTTTTGCAGTTCCTCATCATCATGCTTCTGACAGGAACTTTCTCCCTTCTCCCTCTTTAAAAATGGATCTTACTCCAAAGCCAACCATGTTTCAAATCTCATTTCTGTTCTTTGTCCCAACACCTTCCTGCTGTTTCACTGTGTACTGAGATTCCAGTTTTACCAACTCCAAATAACAGCCCATACAAGAGAATTTTCTTTTGACTACTTCCATGTCAAAAATTATCACCAACATTAAAAAATACACATTTGCCTCTTTCTGTGTGGAAATAGTACCTGCAAAGCATTATGAGATCATTGTTAAATGAGATGGTTGCTGCCTTTGCCATGTGTCTAAGTTTTCAGCAATACAAAAGCTTTGGGATAATTTCTAGCTTTTAGTTACTGATTGGTACTTCCAACCAGATCCTAATTCTGAAAATTGCACCCAGTTGATCTGCCTGCAGCTACTGCCAAATATGTTTTTAATTTCTGCTCCCTCGGCACTATTTGAAAAATCAAACTCTGTTGTTTAACAGGAAATCCTCCGAAGGAACTTCAAAGAGAATTCTTGCATTTTCCTTAGGCATGCGAGCACATGCTTTTCCCCTTTTCCTCCTCTTTTCATCCCTGCAAATACCTCTTCCATCTGTGGTGTAGCCTGGCCCGTGCGGGCAGAGTTTCTTGTACTGGGTGGTTCCGGGCAGGGGGCAGAGCCGGCACTGGTTCCCCCAGCCGCGGCCGCCGTCGCAGCAGCACTCGGACCTGGTGACGAGGCTCTGGCTGCTGGAAGCCATCTGGCACATGGTCTGCAGGACCTCAGCAAAGCAAAACCCCCGCCGGTTATCTGAGAGGGAGAAGGACACAGGCTGCAGTAGGGAAGGAGAGAAAGATCTGCTCCGTTAAGCATCTGCCGTATTATTCCAGCTCTCTGTTGCTATAGGCAAGCAGCAGACGGTGATTAGCTACCATCAGGTCCATCTTGATTTGGCATTTCAGAATTGTTGTGTGGTAATATGCTGCCATTCCAAATATATCCAAGACACCCCTAATGTTCAGTGTCTGCATGAGCTGGGTAAGAGTTTTGCTTCTAGGAAAGTTGTGCTCTTAGTAGTAAAACAAGATAAATGCTTGGTAGTAAAACAAGAAAAATGCTGATGAAGGGTTTTGCTATTTTTTAAGTTTTGCTTCTTATTTTTTAAGTTTTGCTTCTAGGAAAGCTGTGCTCTTGGTAAAATAAGATAAAGTCTGAGGGTAAAACTGAGCTTCCACTTCAGCTGCCTATGTTGTGTTTGCATTTCAATGATTTATTTGGAGTGAGGTTAGAAGTTTGTTTTGTTTGTTTGTTTAACTGGCCAAAATAACATGTTTGATCATCTATAATTATCCTGCTGTGGTTTAAATAAAAAATCCTTATAACTTATAAGTGTATATGCAATTCATTACTTTTTCAGTAGTACTCCTAGAATTTTGTTGGGGAAAAAAAATAGAATTGTATGGCCTCATTGTTGGTATGGTCCTGTCTAAGTCTATTTTAATTTTTAACCTTTTTGGTTAATGCCTATCAATAATGAAAGGGGAGCAAAGTTTTAAAGTCATGGGGCTCCTACAGGTTACCTTCAAACAGGCAGCTGAGGAGAAAAGAAATCCCAGTTTCCAGTGCTACTAGAAACTCCAAATCTTGCAGAGATTTTATCTTCTATATAGAAAATAAAATTTCTTCTCTCTTTTATGTCATCTGTCTCTTTTCTTGATTAAAATGGAGACACTGTCAGTTACTGATCCGAGAATCCTTATGTTTTTTCATATGAAAGATTTTCTTTTTTTTTCCTCTCAAAGCCCATAGTGATCCCTCAAAATGTGTAAATGTATCAATACTCAGATGACCTTGTCTTTTACAGATTAAAAGAATCTGTACATGTCTTACAAGAATTAGGCAAAAAGCAAACTCTGGCTTTATGAAAGACTTGATTTGTCCACCTGCTAACTTAACTTTTTACATCAAACAAAGCTGTTCTCACTGAAAGTGTCAGTTCTGTGAAAGACAATATTTGCTGTAGTAATTTGCAAGACTCTGCAAATTTCTGTTCTCCCAGACAGGACACTGTGCAGGTCTTTAGGGACATTATGACCCAAAGAACACATAAACACTTTGTCCCCAGTCTGAGATGGGAAATGAACTTTAAGGTGAGTGGAATGTAAAGGTTTCCACAATGCATTTAGAAAAATGTAATCTGTGACTTAATGCTCGTGCTATAATTCAGAAGAAATTCTGTGTTTCTGCCAGATCCATTTTTCATTGTACTTTCTAACCCAGGAAACCCAAAAAGAAAAGCAGCAAAAAGCAAACCTTCCCAAGGCAGAAAATAATAGGAAAATTACATATTAAATATATAAAGCAATAATGACCTCCAAACAGGGTATTTCCTTGGCATTAATGACTGGCTGGGGTTAACAGACTGCAGTTTTCTCTTCCCATCTGGTTCTAATCCTCAGGAAATACTCTGCACTTCAATGTTATTGTTTAGCCATGAAGTCAGCACACTGCTCATGACAATTTAGAGGGAGCTGGTTTTACAGTAATGGCATAAGATAATTATGTTTTTTTCATGCAAGAATACATAAATAAATAAACACACCCTGAACACTGGTAAAGAAGAAGTAAATTTTTGCAGTTCTCTTTTACTCTAAAAAAAGGGAATGATGAATTTTGTGGTGCAAATGATAAATATGGATGTATTAAAAAGAAAATACAGGTTGATGAACAAAAACCCTTCAGGAGCATTTATCTTGCAGGTCTGCCTCAAAAAAAAAATCTTGCAATTTTCTGGTAAAATCACAGTATTTTATGTCTGAATTAAAAGTGTAGAAATTCAGATGCCTAGCTGCCACATGGTGCTTAGAATCACATTCTGAATAAGCAAACGCTCAACTTTACTCTGCATCCATTTCTGAATTATCTAAAGGTGACTAAATTCTCCTCTTTAAAAATGCCTGTATTTTGCCTACGTTTATGTCCTACGGAATTAAGATGCTTCTATGTGTGGCCTGATTGCTACAAGCTATTAATTCCTAAAAGTATCTAATAATATTTAATAATATTATTTAATACTGTATAATTATTTAACTAAGAAGTGTAATTATTTAATTTCTGAAGATATGAGAGCTGACAGGTTTTCAGAAGCGTAATTTTCTCCCTACATTTACACTGTAATGTGAGATGAAATGTGTGCAAGAGACACATTTACCTAGGCACTCAATGCCTGAGGGGCTGGACAGGAATCCTTCGTTGCATTCACATCTGTAGCTGCCAACAATATTCACACAACGCCCATTTTCACAGACACCTGGCTTGGAGCGGCACTCGTTTTCATCTTTATAATTTAAAATTTCATTAAAAAATATAATAACATCAATAAAATTATAATAGTAACAGAAAACAGTAAGAACAAAAATAAAATATAATTACATTGACAACTACCACAGCAATTCATTACAAGAAAATAAATCAGAATTTCTAGAATACATTAACTATTCCACGTAGCATTTGAAAAATATTTTCCAGAAGTGGAAAAATCAACTGATTAAGCCTGGAAAGGGCTTTCAAAGGAGCATTATCCTATTCCATTCCTTCTGTACTTCATCAGAGGACAAAAGCTTTAATGCTTCACAGCTTGTAACAAGAAGCAGAAAACGCAGCAGAGCAAGTTGCAGTCGCAACATTTAGCTGGTAAGTAAAATTTAAATAAAATTGGAACACATGCATGATTTGAGTGACAAATCTTCACTCTCTCATTATCAAGTCTCTGAATACATTTCATCTCTCCCCCAATAAGTCATTATTGAGTCCACATGATATTTTCCTGGAAGTTTATAGTCTTCATGTATTTTCTTCCATAGCTAATGGCACACATACTGTAAGCAATTACACAAATTTTTTAGATGCTTACAATAAATCTCAGGAGAATATCAGGTTCTTTAAAGGCAGAATTATATGCCAAAAGAAATGTTAATAAAGACTATTTTCTGTAAAATAAAAAAAAAATCATAAAGCTGTCTAAAAGAGAATAGTCATTCTCTTGCTGAAAGTACATTTTTATAAAATACTTTTATTAAAAACATTCACTAAGATGGGTATTTAATTTTTTTTTGCCCAGAGAATTTTGCAATGGCCCTGTTTTTTCCTCTATATACCAGAAGAAAGTACAATTTGCTAAAATGTAGGTCCCCCACTCAACTAATTGAGTAAATGATAGAGAAGAAGTGTTTGTTTACTTCCAGGATGCGGAATTGTTTTGAACTAGTTCAAAAGTTTGAAAGTTTCCATATCTTTCATCCTTTATGGCATTTATAGGTGGTTTCAGAATCCTAGGAGTCTTGTTTAAAGAAGTGACACACTATTTATACTAACACTAAAGGAAATGTTGCTTTTTATTTATGAAAATCTTGCCTCCTACCCATAAACCAAGGTTTCATTTTTTTTGACAAATTAATTTTTTAGATGTAACAACTAACTAAAAAAAGTCTGGATTTAGCTTTACAGTAATGAAGTTTTTGTTCTTATTAGTCAGTTAGAACTCACACTGAAACAAAATTAAAAGTTTAAGATGCTTGGCATCATTAGATATCTTAAATGTCCTTCATGAAATTTTATTTTCTGATTTTATATACATAAAGTTAGAAAAAAAATATATATATATAAAATCAGAAAAAAATTATGTGCATAGAATCAGAAAAAATATATAAATTTATATATAAATGTGTGTATATATATGTGTGTATGTATATATATACCTATATAAAAGATTTTTAATTTAGTTTTGCTTTTGTATATTCCATTAGATGCCTCCTTCCCCTTCTAAGCTTTACCTGTGCATCCTTCTCCATCAGGTCTCTGGGTCATCCCAGGAGGACAAATGCACACAAAGGTACCAATCAGATTTTTGCAAATCATGCCTCTTGATTCACAGTCATGGAGACCTTCAGCACACTCATCTAGATCTGGGAAAAAAATACAAATTTTGTGTTTGAACTTTCTTCCAGTCGCTTCAGCTCCTTCAAGAGAAAGGACGTACAGGCTTCCCTAAGTAAAAGCACTGAAGGAAAAGTCCAAAATGTATGATTATATGGAGTTATCTTGATCCTCGTGAGCTGTATCACCTTGTCATGTTAAAGATGAAATTCACCACTGTGACACTCTTGGCTTTGCACTCCCCATCAAGGGTTATACCTGCTGACAAAAACACTAAATACTGCTTTTTTTGTGAGCTCTGAAAGAGCAACCTGCTGGGCTGCTGGCTACATTCCACTGTAGGGGATGAATGCAAGATGCACAGAAATATTTGGATTATGTGCTGGTGATGGAAGGTGGGGAGAAGTTTATACATCAGTCATTACCTTTGCACATCTTTTGGTCTTCCCTCAGCTCATATCCCACTGGGCAGGTGCACTCATAGAAACCGTAAGTGTTGATACAACGAAAAGCACACAGCAGAGGGTTCTGAGCACACTCATTGATATCTGAGCAGAGAGAAACACAACAGGCATTCTCCACCATGTTTCAAAATAATCACCAAGAAGGTTTTATTACACCTATGTTTCTCTTGTCAGCTAAAATTATCTGAAAGGTATTTCAAACCATTAGCTTTTGAGCAACTAGAGAAAACTCAACAATGCTCTGCTTAAGAATAATGGCATAGTATATATATAGAACTACTTGAGCTTAGTATGGCAAGTTAGGGCAGGCCTATTTCAGATTTTTATTATATGCTCATATTTAATGTACTTTTGTGTGGTGAGAAATGTCAGCTTCAGAAAGCAAACTAATTATGATTCATAAAATATAACATTTTTGAGAATGCCCCACATGGGGCATTCCCATTGAGTGTGGGAAGTCCTGTGATAAACTCAAAGCTCTGCTTAAAGCAATTCAGATTTCTTTTCCAATGACATATTTCAAAGCATAGAAACTTTTTTTCCCTCTGAGTTATTACAGCATGAAAAACATGGCTAATGAAGTAATTTGAATGCTGACAAAAGCTGGACAAAAGCCAAAGGAAAAAAAAAAAAAAGAAGAGGACAGGTTACCTTCACAATTCATCATTGGGCCTGGCTCAAATCCTTCGTGACAGCTGCACTCAAAGCTGCCAACCACGTTGGAGCATGTTCCGTTTCCACAGGGGTTGCCAATGGAACATTCATCTGTATCTGCTCATAATGAACAAATGCAGAGTGAAGAGAATGGGGACAAGTTGTGCTTTAAATTCAAGAGCTCCAACTCCTGTAACTGCACCCACCTATGCAATGCACTCCTGTGAAATCCAAGTTGTACCCCATGGGGCACTCGCAGCGGAACGATCCATCAGTATTGATGCAGTGACCATTGGAGCAAATCCCTGGGCTTTCAAGACATTCATTGACATCTAAAAAGCAGGAAGATATTAACAGCCACTGAGCTGATGCATTTCAAGTCTCAAAAAAAGCATTTAAAAAAACCTCAGCACCCTGTTATGTTTGTCTTCAGGCATGCACTTCCAGAAGCGTTCTTTTAACATATTTTACAGGTCAGCCTCTTGTCACCAGGAGCTGTGAAGAGTAAACTGTCACATGCTACAATATCCAAGTGTAGCTTTAGGTATTAATATTACTTTTTATATTTAGAAGAACAGCTACCTTCACGTGTATCATCAATTCCAGGAATAGTTCCATGACCATATGGGCACAGGTCCTGAAAAGCAACTGCAGAGATACATTTTCTTTAATAAACAGAGCAAGTGAGAGACAGAATCATGACAAATGGTTAAAGTCATCCAAAAAGGACCAAAGTTCAGGTCTTTACAGTGCAAACCCAAGAAATAAGTATTTTTCTTCATCTGTCGTTTCTTCCATTTAATTTTACTCCTTTTGCTGAATAATTGAAAAATCATTCTAGAAAAATCCACTGAGAACAAATGCCAGAAAGATCTCTCCTTCCAATGAAAGAAAAGTACAGCACGAATGTGCTCCTCCTTTTCCCCCAGCAACAAATTTTAAACTTTAAATGTGCACCTTCCTCTTCCTTTGGACAGAGCTCACAAGGATCACCCCATCCTTCTCCTGGCATTTTACTGCAGCAACACTTGGCCTTTGTGGTGTTGAAAGCCTTTGGCACTGAGCACTTCCCATTCTCAAAGTTGGTGAAACAGAAGCTCTGACGAGTATCTAGGAGAAGAAAATACAGTTAGGCAGATGATGACTGTAACTGTGATATTTTCTGAAAAATTCCTTCACCAGGATTTCTTCTCCTGGGAAGCTGGGAAGCTTCAGCTTCAGCTTCTCCCTGAGAGGAATGGGATTTGGAGAACTGTTTAACCCAGCATGTAAATTGTTTTTAATTAATGGCCAATCCCAGCCAACTGTGTTGGACCTCTGACTCTCACGGGGTTTTATTATCATTCTTGTTTTAGCCTTCTGATGTCTCCTTTCTCTTTCTTTAGTGTAGTTTTAGTATATAATTTTCTTTTAATATAATATCATTATATAATAAATCAGCCTTCTGAGAACCTGGAGTCAATTCTCATCCCTCACCTCGTCCTGGGGACCCTCACAACAGCACAGCAGACGACCATCTGCCCTGAGAGAAATAACGTAAGACCTGTATTTTTCATACTTTTAAAAAATCAGTTAGCAATCCTCATAAAGATATAAACTGGGAGGGGTTTCCACAGAGTATCTGTTGTCTTTTAGACTGAGTTATTGCATTCCTTGCCCATGAACTCACCAAAGCACCTCCTCCCATTATCGGACAGGACAAAACCTGTGGGACAGATGCACTGGAAACCTCCCGGGGTGTTGGTGCAGGACCCGAAGAGGCAGATGTTGGGATCCTCATTGCACTCATTAATATCTGTAAAGCAACAGAGAAACCTCACCATAATCTCACTTGCTGTGGTCAAGGAGGATTGTTTTGTTTATTGATTGATTGATTAACTAAAGCAAGTTTCCAATAAACTGACCAAGAGTTAAAGCTGTAGGTTTCACTGATTCCTTCAAATCAGATTTTCTCACTGGCATGCACCTTCTTTTCCAAACATCATTCTCTGCTCTTCATTAGACTCAAAATTAATTAATTAATTAAAATATTAAAGGCTGTAGGTTTCACTGACTCCTTCAAATTAAGAGTTTTTCACTGGCATGCACCTTTTTTTCCAAACACCACTCTCTGCTCTTCATTATACTCAAAACAGAAACATGACACAAATGCTTTCAGATTATACTTCCCATAGGAACACTATTTTCATGTGAACAAAAATGTATCCATAGAACATCCAAAGATTATTTTTTAAAATCTGTACCTTGGGAGTTCTTTTTAATTAAAGGTATACTTTTGTCATATACTGTCCGATTCGGGGTCTGAAACTACAGCTACTTATTAGTAGAGTGACACCCTTACTTGTATTTACATGCCCGGATTTATATTTGGCAGTCTTTAACTGCCACTTTCATTGTGTTATTTAAAATGTATTCCTGTTCTATTAAATAATCTATCGTCTATTACCATTACTGTAAGAAGACAGTTAAGGTTTATTTTTAATAGCAGTATATAATGAAATATTATATTAAATAATTATTAAAGGCATAAGTCAAAGTATTAGTATTTAGTAAATCTCTAAGTGCCTGTAAAATTGTGCAGCTCCAACAGCATCAGGTGTAAATCCCTCACTGTACAGGCGAAACAGGAAAATAATATATTAAGAGACACTTAATTTTTCATATCTATTATTCAAAACTATATTTTGACTTATCCTATTCTGCAAATACTAAAATAATATATGAAATGCCTTGCTAATGTAATTTTTAAAGGTAATTATGATCTGATAAATTGTGAGATGTATTTTAATAATCTTCAAAGTACAATGCTATTTGAGTCTTTCACTAAGGAATATTGGAAGAACCATCACAGAAGCCTGTGGCTATATGAGCATTCTACAACAAAAGCCACACTGAGCTTGACCAAAGCATGGGCAGGAACAAGGCTCTCTCCATGAAAATTAGCTCCATGGATGTTGAATACTCAGACTTGTAGTGCCATTTTTGCCCATATTTACTGAATTCTCTGCTGTGCTGAATTTTAGAAAACCACCCTGTTTTCAGCAGGTAAGAAAACAATGGAAATACAATCTTCATTATTTGGAAAATGTAAGTGGAGTGAAGGAAGAAGTCAGGTGGAGTAGAGTCTGTGATGTAATTTCTGAGAAATACTACCTCGACTCCCACTTTCAGAAATTGCTTTTAGGTACAGCACATGGACAAACCACTGCAGCACAATCTGGCATCTGGCTGAACTCTGCAGTAGCTTCCCAGGCTACTTTCTGTGTGAAGCATTCTAAGTCAGCTTATTTCAGAGAAAATGGTAAACAATTTCCCATTATTTCCCAATGGCAAATAATTTCCAGTGATAGCTGTTAATATACAAAGCTCAGCAACTCAGCTGCACAGGAAAGTTGCTCTTTTGAAGTGCTCATTATGACTGCAATGAATGGTTTGGTGCTGAGGCTGTTTCTGTGGCCGTGATGGAGAGGTGGCTAGCCAGACTGTGGAACTGAACAAGTCCTTTCCCTTTTATTCCTGTACAATGGAAGGGAATATATCGCATGGGTAGGTGAAAGCTAAGAATTTTTCTGTGGCCCCAGTTCTGTTTTTTCTGCATACAATCACCCTGAGCTCACAAAGCAATCAGCCACTACCAACCTTCACATCACAGACAGTGATGGATTCTCATAAAGCTGTTTGCATACAACATCAGAGGAGAGTAATGGGGAACATCTGCTGCAAGGGCTGTCAAAATATTAATCTAAGTTTTAGTGCAATCACATGTGATAATCTGGACATTTCCTAGGAGATCTTGCTTCAGATTTTCTGGACACGTGGCAGAATGACAAAAGAATGCAAGCAAGCCCCTTTCATTCAGTTTGGGCAAAAATCTGTCTGGCAGTCACTGATGCTCTCAAAAACATAGATTCTGAGAAGGTACTAAAGTGGCCATAAACAGTAACATTCCTTGAAAACCAAAAGCTTCCTTTATTTTACGTTCATAACTTTAGAACTGCAGGTGATTTGAATTCATCTCAAACATAACTGCTAATATGGAGCCAGCAGCTGCCAAAAGAAATCATGAAGTTGGCAGGCAAACTGAATATTGGTGGCATGACACAAGTGGCTGAGAGAACTCTGAGGCTTAGAAAAATAAATCCTGTTGTTCAAGACAGAAAGTTCAAAACGGTTCCTGTTTCTGCAGCCACACAGATTAGGTGGCAGTAAGAAAAATCTTAAATGCCCAATAAATTCACAGGATCCCCTGCTTTGCTCTGTTGGAAAAGCGATTTGTAATTTGGATTTATTTCTTGCTCTCTGCCACAGCAAATCTTAGCTCAGTGTGTGACATTCAGCTCCTGAACGGCATTCAAGGCTCTAAGTGAGACCTGTATGAACAAGCTAGAACATAAAAATTGATGACTGGTCTGCTGTATCCTCTTTCTCCTCTTAGGAATCTCAGCAATTCAGAGACATTATATAAATAATAACATTAAAATCAGGAAACTGTTGCTAGAAGAAACTGACTTAACTGCTTGTTCCTATAAGCACCATAACTTTTATCAAGATTTTTAAACATCATTTCCCTCTGAAACCAAATGTTTAGTTCATGCATTGATTACCAATAATTACCTTCTGTAAAAATTACATAAATACCATGAGAACACCTGCTATATGAATTATATTTTTTCAAAAGTCACTGAAAGATAAAATACTTATTTTTTTAAAAGTATTTTTCTTTGCATTAATGAAGACACCAATGTTCAAAATAGAGTACTACACAGTACAAAATATTCTTCTGCCTTCCTTTTTAAAATCTCTTCCTGAAGACTTTTCATACCTATTCCCTGTCAGCTTAAGTCAGGAAACATTAACAACCATTAGGGCGTACAACTGCTTTCCACCCAATTAGAAACACATACAAATTCTTAAATTGTTCAGGAGCAACAGTTACAACTTGCCTTACCAATACAACTTTCACTTTTTACTTCGTATCCTGGTGGACAGATGCACCTGAATGAGCCTTCCAAATTCTGGCAGGTACCAGGAGAGCATGAGCCAGGCAGTGCCACACACTCGTTGGTATCTTTGAGGAATGGAGGAAATCAAGAAAGGTTTAGAATCTTGTAATTCTTATGATAACAAAGCATGAAAAACACTGAAGGGTTCTGTACTAATTTTCTTTTTCTAAGGCAATTAACTGCTTGAAGATCAACAACTATTAAAAAAAAATGTGTTTGCATTTCAGTTACCATCATTCTCTTTTGATATTTAACTATTCAGACTGTGTTGCTTCCCTCCACATGGTAGCTATTTCAGCTAATTTCAGCCTATTTTAGTTTATTTCAGCTCAGCAATACTTGAACATCATGTGGTTTCATACTTACCAACACAATTCTTGCCATCCAGAGTAAGCTCATATCCTTCGTTACACAAACACTTGAAAGACCCAATTTCATTGAAACACCGCCCATTTCTGCACGCCTGACCAAAGGAACTGCACTCATCAATATCTGATAAAAAAGAAATAATTATAAATTTCAAAATTGAACCCAAGAAGAGAGAGTTGAGTCCCAGCATACTACATAGAGTACATTAAGAACACATTCAAGTTTCAATGCTTAGTTTTTCTGTGGAAAAGATGCATTTTGTAGCAACAAGAAATCGGCTGACAGCCAGAGGAAAGTAACTCTCACTTGAGCATTAAGATGCACATTCTAATTAAACCACAATTTTTTATAGAGTATTACAATTTCCAGGCTTCTAGCATTGCCTCAGTTACTGCATCTGGAGATATTCAATTACTAGTAAGGGACGGCATGACACCAAGTCTACCAACAGAGGAGAAAATGTTACATGCGGTGTTCTAGATTTTGTCTGGAAGCATATGCACTTGAGTTTCCTCCTAAAAACCTGTCCCTGCCAATCTCAAGTTTTGCACTGTGTAATTTGCTTTCCACAGGATGATTTTCTCCTTAGTAGCAGTTCTGGAAATGATGTTTTCAAATTCTTGTTATTTTGTAGGGTTACTTAGTAATGCAGACTTAAAGGAGCACTGCATAAGGAAGAAATATGGAGGAGGAAGAATAAATGAAAAGGATTTTGGATAAGCATCAAGCTGAGAGAAAAACTTGTACTTTGCAGCACATTCTTCTTACTTCAATTTTTTTCTTTCCTGGACAAGAAGAAGATTTAAAATGCTTTTTAAAAGATGTACTAGTTCTATCCTGAGGCTGAAAACTTCGCTGTGTCTTCCTTCTGTAGCAGGATGGAGTGTAAAGCCTCCCTCTTTCCTTTGCTTATGCTCTGCACAAGGGAGGTCTTCAGGTGTCTGAGCCTGTTTATCAGCCCAGGTTCCTTTATCACAAGAACCCAGGAATTAAAGCAGTCCAAACTCATCAGATATTTTGGTGCCTGTACTTTATGAATGTGAAATAGCAATGCCTGTGTCAGCTCTGCATGATTTTGCTCATTTTAGGAGAGCACATCTGGCTGTTTAGGTTATAGATCAGCTGTCCTGGCTTTCTTACTGCCGGTCTTCTTTCTCACCCTGGGCAAGAGTCAAGCAAAACAGTGAAATAAAGGAATTATTTAAAATTCATCAGGCAGCACTGGTGGTGGGATAGAACAAGAGATGCCTGTGGACTGTGCCTGTAGCCAGAGATGTGCTGTAAATAACAAGGTAATCTAAAGGAGTTCAGAGATGCATTAAAACATCAGTGAACTGAAAGTTGCCCTAGCAGTCCACGTATTTAGGATAATATTATATTATTTCAATTGTCTGTAATTAAAAAACACTTTTAATTCTTTTAAGACATAGCAGAAAGGATTAATCTCTAGGGCTGGTTACAGCAGAAGCTACTGCATTCAATTAACTTCATTCACACCCTGGCATCTCTTCTTTTTCACTGCACACAGTCCTCCTTGGCATGCCAAGCTAGCGGCAATGAAAATAAGAGCTTGGATTGAGGTCTCTTACCCACACAATCATTATTACGAGTTAATTCAAATCCTGGATAGCACAGGCAGTTGTATGATCCAACTGTGTTCTTGCACGTTCCATTTCCACATGGATACTGCTCACACTCATCAACATCTGCAAGGAGAGACAAACTGCAGGTGGGAACAGGTTTTCCCAGGTATGGGTGATGTGTTGTCTGTGCACAGTTGTGGTATCCTGAACTTTGGTCCCTCGTTTCATCTGTCACATTTTGTGTTTGTGCTACAGATTTTTAAAGCTTCTCAGTACACAGAGAAAAACACTACAGGATGTAATTTTGTATGTGTTTTAAAATAAAAGGTACTTCATATTTAAAAATAAATGTGTATGTGTAATTATCTGAAGGCATCCCATCTTTCTGTTTTCCATACTAACATTTCTTAATTTCTTTAACATATACAAGTGACCAGGATTGAACATGAAGGCATCACAGCCCTGAAATGATCAATTGTTATGTACATATTGTACCTCAGAGCTCATGAAAAGCTTTTGAAAATGCAACTCAATTTATGTTAAGTACATAGATAACGTCAGTATCACATCCAGAATTACAAAGACTGCTTAAAAACTTTTGCAAACATCCATTTTTAAAAGGCACTAAAAGTTCAATGTCTCCTGTGTGTTTTACAGTAATTCCTGGAGTTTCATGGGGATCTGGAAGCTATTGAGATTTTGTCCTGACAGTTCTTCAAAATTTTGCATTGTCAAAACAGGTCACTTTTCCAAATATCCTCCTCTAATCATCTGACAAATGTGATTTAGTTTGAATATGAGAAGATTCTAGGCAAATATGAATATATATTACAACATTATTAGGTTTTAAATATCTGTTTAAAGTTGAAATGCATCACCTTTTCATTTTAAAACCCTGTAGAACTAAATAGATTAAGAACTAAGATTATGAACTAAAAGAGCAGGAACATTCTTACTGTTCAATATTATTTCTTGCATCATCTCTATCATGTCATCATCTTCACATGAATTGAGTATAAAGTTACATTAAAAGGGGGATTCTGTTTTTTAAAATGACACATGAACTCAATAGATTTAAATAATTGGAAAATATGTGGTTTTAGCTCCAAGCTCTATCACTCTCTGATACATCCTATAAAATTCTATGTGTTATAAGCCACTATGATGTATTTCTGTGGAAATGTTTCTCCAGTTATGTGGAGCTATCTCAGAATACACTGTTTTGTTCTGAGGGTTTTTTTTCAAATTAACTTTTCCCTTCCAAGGACAACTTCACAGACTTTATTCACAAAAACATACCCCAGAAATGCCTGATTCAGTTTTTTAATGTCAGTATAACTTACTGAAAAAATCAGACTCATCTTCCCTGCTGCAAAGGGGGGGACAACCAGAAAAAACCACACACAAGAAAGAATAATTTCTCTCCATACCCATGCACATAGTCTGATCTTGGGATGCCTTGAAGCCATTGTGACATATGCACTGGTAGCTTCCCTGCATGTCCACACACAAGCCATGACTGCAAATGTTAGGAATTTCCAGACATTCATTGCGATCTATAACAAAAACACAAAACAGATGGTGCACGCCATTGACCTCCATTATATCCTCGTTTTACACAAATAATGTTTTTACAATCCGTTGTTATGATTAAAACCAGGTGCAAAATTATCTGCAAGCAAATCTGAATCGTAAGAGAATTTCATTTTACAGGAAGTGCTTCCCTACACACCTTGAGGATAAAACTACTGTCAGGATTTGGCTGATACCTAGAAAATGTCCTTTAAAAACATCACTCTGTCTTTTTCTTTCTTTTCACTGAGAAATGTGGCTATAAATCAAAACAGCAGCATGCACAAAGGTAACAGACAATAGAAGTAATCTGATTTCTTACCAATGCAGGCACCGTTGGGTGACAGTTTAAAGCCAGCAGCACATTCACAGCGGTAGCTCCCAGGGCTGTTGATACAGTCAGCATTTCTCTGGCAGAGGTTGTCCCCATTGCTGCACTCGTCAATATCTGGAAAACCAAGAGTTCAGGCATCAGAAACCATTCCTGCCTCAGATTTACTCACTGTCTGTCTGTGGAAGAGGAAAACTCAGTCCTACATAAAGCTCAAGCAGCCTGACCTCCAGCCCTGCGTGCTGGGAATGCACACAAAAAGCAAAATCAACACCATTCACCCAGGTCACCTTTTGGATGAAAGAGGATCCCATGAATCCAACTTACCGCGCATCAAAGTCACTTTGGAAATCTGCAACATCTGCCTAAAGAAATTTTTGTATTAAAAAAAACTTCCTCCTTGCCTTTAGGCTGAAAATGTAAGCGGCACAGTTCGCAACTTTTTAGGTTGCACATGTTAGCACAAAATTCTTGAACAAATGACAAATCTCCTACTGGCTTTACAAAACAAAAAACTTTATCAGCTTCTATGAATATCTCTGCCTCTAAAACTGTAGCACAAGAGACACAATTTGGAAAAAAGAATCCAAGATACATTTTTTTGAGAAATTCTAAGAACAAGAATTAAATTTTCTCCCTAAAATAAAACAAAACAAAAGCAATGACTACCTATTTAGAGGTATTACAGAAAACATTTACAAATCTTATACAGTGCATGTGCATCCCTAATAAAGACAAGCACCTAAACTGATTTATAACCTCAAGCCCTACAAAAGCTCAGAGTCTATCTCTTAAATTTTGAAAACCACATTAATTAAATGTTCGCCCACCCTTTAGGATAAGTTTAAGGGGACTAAGGAGAAAATAACCAAATTTCAAGTCACCTTCACAGACCAGGAGCAGGTCATTGTAACTGAATCCAGTGGGGCACTCACAGCGGAAGCTGCCAATCTGATTGATGCAAACTCCATTGGCACAGATTCCTGGGATTTCCTTACATTCATCAATGTCTGAAAGGCAGAGGAGATACTTCTAAGTACAGTTCATCATGTCTTTACACACTGCAAGGATTCTCATTTTCACTGCGTTTAAAACTGAGTTGAGATGTTCCCTTTAATCCACAGAAATTACACACAGGTTACAAAACCACACATATGCCCATTGTGACAGAAAATGGCACATGAAGTTCAAGAACTGATCAAAACAGAGTTACACTAAATATTGGCCAAGATGCAAAACTGACAATCCTGCAGAGAAGCTCCGCAGTATTTTTGAAGGCAAAGTTTTTTAACTTATTGACTAAAACTCAAAATCATGAACTCGAATGGTGGCAAGTGAACAAAACAGCACAACAAAATGTAGAAGTTAAAAACAAGAAGGAAACATTTTACATAAAAATTGGTCACAATTTGTGTCACCACTGGAAGTCCAAAATGAAATTTGACAACTTTATATATGAAATGCTTATTTTAGTTAACATTATGCAGGCACAAAAACATTATGCCAAACAATTTTAGGATAAAGTAAGAGTGGTGAAACTTACCAACAGCTTTTCCAGTATGGATGTCAAAAGTGAAGCCAGGAATATTTCCACACAGGCTCTTGAATTCAACTAGAGCAAAATATAGAGCAATGCATTTTCAGGGAATGCATACATCTCCCAATAATTACTTGTAGTCTTCCCAGCTACTCCAGAGCTGTTTTAAGCCAAATCTACTCAGGAGAGCAATTGTTCTTCTATAGCTTCTACTGAAAATTCAGACTGCCAAAATATTAATGCAACTTGAAATAGCAACATACTTTCCTCAAATCTTTGCAGTTTTTGGCACATGAGTAAATGTTTGATTTGAGAATGCAGTCATACAATCAGGTTTTGGTTTTGTTTGGCTTGTTCGGTTGTTTTTTTAAACATAAGTCCTTACGGTTTATTCCTGTTTTCTAAGAATCTGTAGTCAGAATCTACAGCAGCATTTTCAAATATGAGAAATAAATGTAATTTACCAGTACCTGTGCTTCTTTCACAATACTATCTATTTTATTTTCTCTGGAATTACTTCAGATCAGTTCCTCTGAACTGTTCAGCAGAATTGAGATTGTGCTTTAAAAAGAGATGCTCCAAAAGCCCCACATTTTTTTAATATGCTCCTTCTATATCCTCTTTTTGCATTTGGAGAGTGGGAAATGCTTGATGTGTAAAATAAATTAAGCTACAGTTTTCTAGGAAAGCTGTTTTAAATTGAGTGGGTTTGCAACATACAGAGAAAAATTTCTGGCATGGATTCTACTAATTTTTGCAGATGAGGCTTCAGCGGAAGAAAAGCGCTCTCCAGGCAAAAGGTTATTACACATTTACAGCAATAATTTTTATCTAGGTAGAAATATAAAAAATGAGAGGCCTACAACTATAAGCATGTCAAAACTGCGTAATACAACCAGAAGAATGTGTACCTGTTTGAGGGAAATGAAGCAATGCCAGTGTGAAGACACAACCAGTTTGAATGAACAGTTTGCAAACAATAACCATGCACGTTTTTAGATCCTATTCAGCACCTTTTTAGATCCTATCAGCATTCATGCTATCCAGAAAAAGCATGTTTCAATATTCAGTTTCCAAACTACTGCCAAGGAAGCATTTCAAGGTGTGTGGCAGGTTATTTCTACATTCAGGGAATTAGGTTAAAGTGAAATATCCTTCAAAAAAGTGAGTAACATTTACAAAAACATCTGATGGACATAAAATTCAAAGGGTTTCTGGAAGTTTAATATCTGCAGACCTCCATGAGTGCTTGGTCCACTGTTGGTGCTGCTGAGGACCTACAGGAAAACTCTTTACCCAACAGAAGGAAGGGTATAGAGCCTGCCTTTGATTTGTCTCTAAACCTGAAATGCTGACAAATTATTCTAGCACCAAAACATGAAAAACAAAGAGCTCCTTCTATATTCTTGCAAGTAATGCTCTTTAATCTGGAGCAGTTATAGTCTTTACTGGCTGTAGTTTGAGTTTCTTACCATCTGCATTTTAATGGCATCTCCTCAGCAGCTCACGATTCTGAAAAGTTTAACTACCATTATAAATTGAATAATTCTTGCCTCCTTTACACCAAACATCCCAATTTTTGGCAAATTTAGGTAATCGCTGCTCAGAAGGATATTTGGCAGAAATCTTTTCCCACATTCAGACATATTTGGTCATTTCTCTAGGCCAAGCAAGATCCAGTGTATCTGAACATCAGCATTTTCTACTTTCTTCTGTCCTACTCTTTAATGCCTGCTTAATGTTCACCCAGGTTATTTTTGCAGTGTAGGGTAAAGGGCTACAGAACTGTCTCCCACAGTGCTTTACCATCCAGCAATTTACTGCCCTTTCACAGATACATCTTTAATACATGCTACTATAACAATACACTAATATATTTTACACACTACCTATGTGTAAGATTTGAGGCTTAGCAACTTAGCTCTTTCCTGCAAGGAGATTTATGCCATTTACTGCTGTTAGTAAGGCTGTGAGTAAATAACCCAGACAAAAACAGAGCCCTGTGCTCACTACCCTGTCCTAGTGGGACACTAGGATCACCTGTGTGATCACCTGCTTCCATGATAAGACACATCAGGTCTGGGAGTTTGAGGAAGGATCCTCCAAGGATTGAAGAACCTCTTTAGTTCTATTATGCTACCTCCATGTTTCATGAATTTCAGTGAATTCAGTTTTTCACAATTTTTCTCCCCAGTCTTTACTGTGTAGAGAAAGGGTATATAATTAGGTAAGGATTGTATGAAAATATCTTTATACAAATTGCCAAAATATCCACATAAAAGCATGCCAGACATTTACCTTCTGGAAGCCTGGCTTTGCATCATATTTTAAAAATATTCCAAAACCCCATATACTTGTAACTACACTATTTTTTAGGACAAAAAGATCTGTCACATAACAGGAAAAAAACCTGAGATCAGGCACTCCTGAAATTACCAAACCTTGGAAGAGTTCTGCATTCTTCATTACCTTGTAACAGTGAAGCAGCTTTCTACACTTCTTTGGGTAAAAAACCAAACAAAAAAGGACTATTATTTCTGGTTAAAGTCTGTATGCTAACAGTTATGATCTGCATAATGTGTAAACTCAAACAAAACAGTCTTTACTACTTAAAGTCATCAAACAGAGACTGATTGCTAAGAATAAACAGAGAAAAAAGGCAGAAAGAGCTCTCTTCACCAAGGGAAAAAAGACAAATGCATGGGCATGTGAAGTTCACTTGCAATCCTCATCAGGGCAGAATAATGGCCCCAATGAGCCACTGGGCTCAGTCTGGTGACATGGGTAAGGCCAGTGTACCCCAACCCGTCTGTGATGTGCAGCCTTCACCCAGATTGCAAAACAACTGATTATAGAACACAAGTGCAGCTATTCAACCATTTCCACTTGGAAGCTGTGTTTGATCCCCCACACAATCCCTTTTCATGGTGAAAAAGGTTCAACCATGCCTGCAAAAACAGTACAGCCATTTAGAAAAGCTAACAATGCAACACTGAAATATTTCAGGAAATATTTCAACCCCATAACTGCTTGCAATACCAAGCAATTCTGGTTTTAACAAATCATTAAAAGCTGCAGGAGTTTTTGAAAATTTGAGTGTCAGAAATCTAAAAGGAGAATTCTTTCTTCCACCCAAGAGCATTAATTGTATGAATCCCTGCTAGCAGTTTGCTGTAATCTTCTCGTCATGTTGTCACCATGGTGACGATTTTATAACATTTAGATAAATAACTATGGGAAAAAATTTCATGAGCTCTCTGTGGTAGCAAACATGTATTTCCTCTCTCCAGTTTATTTCCATTTCCCATTCCTGCTAGGAGCATTCCTTCATTCTCCCTCCTCCTGTTTAAGAAGGAAAAGGCAGTTCCCTCTTCTTTTCAGTCCCATTTTCCTCCTCTTTACTGTGAGGGAAAATCTTTCTTAAATTATCTGGTTTTTACCTCAAATCACCAGGATACCCCACTTTGAATGGAAGTAATAAATTCTTTACACTAAAATGATAAATTATATTAAAATCACAGCACCAGAGGCATAGATTAAGTGACACTAAACCAGTAAACCTGGGGCAAGTATATTAAACAATAAACTGTGTTTGTACAAAACAGGCACATGAGTTTTTTAGTTTTATCTAAGCATCTTTTTTCCTTTTTCCAAATGTAAAGAATATTTCAGTGGATGTCAGGTTTCCCTCTGAATTGGTGATTCTCCCACCAATGACTGTTCCAAGTTGAGCTTTCAGGGATGTCTTATTCCAGCAAAACAATTCCATAAAGACTGACTGAAAATGAACTGTCCTTTATTATTTTCACCTCCATTTACAGAATAGAATTTTTTAATTCCTGTTGCAATGCCATACTTATTGGGCAATTTTTGCAAGTTCAGTCACCTTCAGCAGAGGAGATGTAAATGCAACCAAGCAGATCATAGATCAAATGTGAGACAGCTGAAAAACCTAGAAAGGCTTCCTACATTTAGAAAAAAACCCATTTTTGATGGTATCTCTGGTCAGCCAGTACCTTCAAGACCAGTATTACTGCTCAGTAAAAGTTCCCTTGGGATGAAATGTTTACTTTAGTTAATAGGTCAAAGCAGCAGATAAGCATAAAAAGTAACAAAATGGGGTGACCACAGAAGGCTTTACCTGTTCCTGGAGTTGGACACGGCTCACAAGGTTTGTTCCAGGCTTTCCCAATATTGTATGTGCAGCAGCACATCCGTTTGGTCACATTGAAGGGCAGCTCATTCTCACAGGAGGTTCCATTATAGCTTCTGTAGCAAAAGCTTTTCCTCATGTCTGGATGTGAGAAAAGAAGCACTTATGAAGTAGCCAACATGATGATAATTGTGATATTATGTAAATATCAACCCCCTACCAAACCAAGATTCATTAACTCAGTTCTCTGAATGCAACATAAACACAGGCATTAAAAAACAATTTAAGGATTGATGTAATCCACAGTCTTTGCTTTAGGCTTGTGTGACATATTTTCTGTTTTGATTTAAAGGCACAAAGGGGAAAAAGACAAACTCCTAGGAAACCATAAACACAGTGCGGACACTCAACAGATCCATTTGTATGGTAAACCCCACCATTTGGAAATGATCAGCTGAAATAAACCAGTGAACAGTGAGTCCTGTTAGGGAGCAAGAGCCCCTAAATGTTGCAGGCCAATCACAGGGATCTCTTTCCTGACAACATGACATCAGCTGGGAGCTAAAAACAGTCAAAATAAACACAAAGCACAGGGTCTGGGCCTCAAACAGCCTGATAATCTTGCAGTTCTAGTAAAGATGACATTTTGCATACCCATGCAGTTGTGTCCTCCGTTCACCTGCATATATTCAGGGGGGCAAATGCAGGTGTAGTTCCCCAAGGTGTTGTAGCAGGTGCCAGGACCACAGACACCAGGGTGTGCAACACACTCATCAATATCTAGAAAACAAGAAAAAACACTCCAGTTAATGAGGGAGAGGAGGTCCAAGGCCAAGCAAATATTTCTGAGGAACACAACCATAATTAACCATGCCAAGATAACAAAAATCCTTCATTTAAAGAACAGCATGAAAAATACAGCTCTGATTTTAACCTCTTAGTTTAGCCTTAGTTCTCTTAAGTGCAAGACAACATAGTGAATAAGTTCCTAACTTGCCACTGAAATCAACTTCACAAAAGACATTCACACCTTCTTCTCAGAGCGGGGTTAGTCACTGTTTAGGGTCAATTTACAATTTTGGTTTTAACAGTTACAAAAACTCTCAAACACAAAAGGAAAACCAGTATGAACTTTACTTCATAGTGAGTAAATTAAACTGGTACTCTCACATCCAAAATGCAGAGAGCATCATAAAACTTGCAGGGTGAGAAGCCAGAAATCATTAATAACCCCTTAGTTTGCTGAATACAGGTGGCTGAGGTCTAATATCTAAAATAAATATTAATATATCCAAGTGTTCTATTCCAGGCTTTGTACTAATTGTATCACTGGTGCCAAAGATAATAATTTTAGGGAATACTCTAGGTAAGGGTGGGGTGTACCATGCCCACTTATGGATTTAAGGCTAAAAAGCAGTGGTTTTCATAATAACTGCACTGTGACAGAGAAAGAGGCTTTAAAGGACCCAACCTTCACAGATTCTTGTCTCTTCACTGAGGTAGTAACCTTTTGGGCATTCACACTGGAAGCTGCCAAAAGTGTTGATGCAATTTCCACCTTGGCAGAGGCCTGGCAGCTCCTGACATTCATCAATGTCTGAAAACAGAAGGGAAAAAAAAAACACAACTCACCATATTTTCATTCCACAATGAAAAGAAAGAAGAGAATTTAAGTACTGCCCTGAAATTTTGCGAACTAGTAGCTTTGAACTGACATGTGTGGCTTTTTTGGTTTTTTTTTTTCTTTTTTGCTTCTAAATTGCTCTCCAGGAATGCATGGATAAGATGCTCATTCTCTTCCATTCAAACAGCCCTTAAGGAGCAGTTTCAGCTTGTTAAGCCCAATGTTCTATTGCTGTTTACAGGATTCTGGCATCTAAATCCTCACTTCTGCCCACTTATTGGAACCAGAGCTGCTTTGCCTGATGAATATTTCCTGACATTTGCACTTTCTGCTGACGAGCTGTAATTTTCATAAATGACTTATCCTTCAGGGCCCAATTTTGAAATCCAGTTAAAGTAAGGAAGCACACAAAAGGTATGCACCAGACTGTTCTCCTACTGAAATGGTGTTGGACTTCTTTAATATTCTTTTGCTGTGTGTCTTTTCATGCTGTTTCCCAATTCACATAAACAGTTGTTTTAGCTTCGCACTAAATATACTGATTTTTGAAAAAATGCAGTTCCTCTTCAAAGATGACCCCTTTTTTCTATTATTGACAATATCAATCATCGCAGTCATTCATAAGAAACTCACCTTCTAAAATAATAGTGATGGGATTTGGTCTGAATCCCTCTCCCCCTGGACAGAGAGTATTGTATTCAGCTGAAGTAAAATATAAAAGAGACATGTTAGTCCCATAAAAAATAAAATTATGCAACAGAATCACAAAATATCACTTGTGTTTTTAATGGCTGTTATTCCCTACAGTCATTTGGTTTCTACTTTTTTGACCTATTCACAGTAAATAAAACATGTGCATTAGATTAAGAGAAAACCAACGTAAAATGAGGACTTCTGCTTTCTTTTATTACCATAATTCAGATACTCTTGAGGCAGGCACAATTTGATTTTTCCATACTGTGTCCTTACAGAAGCACATATTTTCTGTTTTGATTAGTTCTTTAATATGAAATGTCAGTATGCCACTGATAAAGGTAAGCGTCAAACTTGTAATTCCTATTCTTATGTATGAACAACACACTCGACATTTGTGTTGCATTATTCATTAGAGACCTTCAAAGCTGACAACTATTATTAAGTAAGAGTTTCTAAAGTATTGAAGAGCGACTTATACATACACAACAACAGTTATCAACATTCTGTTTTGGAGAATAATGAAGCCCTCCAAATTAAAGCCATGATTTGATTTCAAAGCATAATGAATTTATTTCCTTACCAGCTTGGAGCTGCTGAGCAAAAATGCCCAGCAGATGTATGCATTCTATTTCACTCTTATCTGTAATTTTCTTTTCTTTTTTTTTTTTTAATGGGAGAAGAGTAACAGCAAAATAAAGTGTCCAAAACTACCCAAAGTATCACCTGGCCTGGTGGGAAGCGCCTTCTAAAGGTGATTTATTAGTGTGAGAACAGGCACCAAGTCAGTTACACAAGACTAAAGGTCAGATCTGTGATGCTCAGGCCCACACCCCTGGTCCCTCCAACGTGAAATTTGACTTGAATGACCAACGTCAGGGACTGCACATTCCTTTTCCACCCCTTGTGAAACAAGGCAGCACCAGGGGAAGGTGAGGACATTTCCTTACTGCTGTTGACAGGGGGACAGGTCTCACAGGGGTTGCCCCAGGCCTTTCCCAGCGAGCAGCAGCACGAGGAGCGAGTGACTCCGACCCCAATCTCTGTGCTGCAGGACAGGCCCCCGTCCCCTCTCGGCCCAAACTTCAGGTAGCAGCTGCCCACACGGTTATCTGTGCAAAAAACACACGTGGTTACAGCTGCACACCAAGATCCAGGCAAAGAACCGCAGGCACTCATCTGCAATTTCATACCAAGAAGGAGGAATTCAGGTAACAGTGTGTTCTTGAAGCCATTGGCACTTCAAGAACATTGATAGTTATTGATGTTGAGACAGAGAGCGCTAAAAAACTATGTAACAGGATATGCAGAATGGTGGAATTGCTATTTTTCTATCTTATTTGCATAAAAGCAGTGATTTTTAAAGTGATAGCTGAGGAAGCTTTTCACTTACCCACACAACCCACTCCAGTAGGATTCAGCTGGAAGTCTGGAGGACAATTACACTCATATCTTCCAGGAGTGTTTACACAAAGACCATTAACACAATTAATGGGATCAGCACATTCATCAATATCTAAAACACGAAAATCCACATTCAAAAATCTGTTCATTGGACAGAAAATAATAATTTTACTTTCTAAGACAACTTAGAAAGTTTCAAATGCGAGTGCATTTCAGCTGAAACTGAAGTAGAGTCTTAAAAATAATTCGCCAAATGATTACAAATAAACCTTGTTCATCTTCATATTTAAGAAGCCACCCTTTTTGCTGATGTATTTCTGAAAAGCAATGACTTACCTGTGCAATTTCCCCCAGTTCTATCCAGTTCATAGCCATCATCACAGATACAACGAAACATTCCTGGGAGATTATTGCAGGTGCCAAACACACAAATATTCTGGAAGGAGCATTCATCTGTGTCTGAAGGAATGTATTTAAATCAGAAAGTTACACAGCTTTACCACATTACTGTTATTATTATTGCTGTTCTTGTTGTTACGTGTCACAGCACCATAAAAGCAAAAGGAGACACATGCAAAATATTTTAAAAACTAACATTTCTGAGTTTGTAGAATACTACATAAAATTTCTATTTGTGAATTTGTAATTGTACAGAAAGTTTAATAAGAAGAAAGAGAGTGTGTAGGCATCAAAAGTCCTATCTCCTTGGAGGACAAACACAGGGAAAATAGGAATACAGGAAGTATAAGAATTATCTATGATTTTCTCAAGCCCACATTGAAATAGTTATGTAGTAACTACATACAGATGAGCTAAAATGCATCTAAAGGACTGCACGCTCATCTAAATTGAAGATGAAATCAAGCTGAAAGACACTGACAGAAAATTGGATGATTTTGTCAGCTGCAGTGTGGAAAGGAGATGAACACTGACACCACCGACTGCAGAGCCATGGCTTTAGGCACAAACTGTAAAAGACTTCTGAGCTGAAAGTAAGTAGGATAGGAGTGGAAAAAAAACCCCTCCATGTACTGTCAGACAGCAGGACTTTTTAAGTTGCCAGAATAAAGCAGCTGTGGAAAAGGCAAATGCTGTCCTGGCACGTATTAGTGAATTATTTTTAGCACAGTCAGGGAAGTGGAAAGCATTAATATCATTTTACAAAGCACAGCCAAATCTTAATTTGAAATCCTGAGTACAGTGCTCTGTTGATGAACTAATATTGCACAAGATGTGCAAAAGGGGTATTAAAATTATTACAGTAATAAAATATCTACTTTTAACCTGGCTGGATTACCTCAGCCAGAGGCTAAGAAGTGATAAAATGCCTTTTCATGGTAATATATGAGAAAGGTTAAATTCTGAAGACCATTTGAAAGATACTTTTTTTGGGGAAAATAAATGGCTAACATCCAAAAGTGCTGAGTCAATTTCATCTGGAAAATAAAATTTCTAAATACCCTGGAGTACAGCCATGGAATGAACCTCCAAATCAGGTCATTGAGAAGCTAATGTACTGACATCTCAAGAGACTTCTGAAGAAAGTGGATTAATAATTTTTATTACCATTATTTCACCAAATCAAGACTGGATTTTGCCTCTTGATTGTAGAAATCAGCAAAGGACTCTTCTTATCATAGTACAGATTAATATATCAACCTCAAAATTATAGAAATAAAAGCTAACTTATTTTAAGAATTCAGCACCCAGATATTTTAGTTCTCCAACAGCACAATTTAATCAATGGAATGATTTCAGATCTCTGCTGTAATCACAGTAACATATTAAGTATTTCTCCAAAATCCTTCAATTTTTGGACCCAAATTCTCCAACACATTGACCCAAAATTTAGAGAATTACATTGCTTTTGGACATTATTGTCAGTTTGGAACACTTTATTGGTTGGCTGGAATAGATTGGATCTATTAGGGGATTTTTATTAGACCACTGGCACCATGTAATACAAATCAGCTGCGCAAAGAAATTCAGTAAAGATGACTGACAATACTTGATAATGATTAACAAACCTGACTGTGGCACAGGTAATTCCTCAGAAGCACCTGAATTATTCTGAAACCTGATTCATACATGTACACCTGAATGCTGGAACATGCCACGCTCTGGACTGAATCTTAGAGATTATATTTTGAAACCTGTTTATCGTATCTCACCAAGAATTTTCACTTCCAAAGATGTTATGTGGTTTTCACCATTAAATATGAAGTAAGTTAAAAGCTTTGGGACACCGGCTAAAATGTTTTCATTTACTATACAGCCATATTAAACAACAAAAACAAAAGGTAAAAGAACACAATAGGGAATAGAAGCTGAACTGGATTAGAAAGATAACAGAGGATTTTCTGCACACTATCCAATAGTGACCAAAAGGAATTAAAAAAAAAAAATTACAAAAATTGCTGAAGCAAACCTCTGTTCTGGGATTTATGGGTGAAAGCCAGGAAAACATCACAATAAAGATGAAAGCAACCTCCCAACATAATCCACACCTGTCACAGACATCTTTTATGAAAAATCCTTTCCTTAGGATTTCTCCTCCTGAGAAGCTGGGAGGCCTCAGGAACAAAATGTAAACAATGGTTATCTGCTGCTGTGGAATGCAACAGGTGCATCTGTGATTGGGCTCACGTGGTTGTTTCTAATTAATGGCCAATCACAGTCAGCTGGCTCGGACTCTCTGTCTGAGACAGAGCCTTTGTTATTCATTCTTTCCTATTCTATTCTTAGCCAGCCTTCTGATGAAATCTTTTCTTCTATTCTTTTAGTATAGGTTTAATGTAATATATATATATATCATAAAATAATAAATCAACCCTTCTGAAACATAAAGTCAAATCCTCGTCTCTTCCCTCAACATAACACCCCTGTGAACACGGTCACACGCACACCGGAGAAATCCCTTGTACATGAAACAAGTGCTGCTTTCTCTGCTTCCAGGCTGAGGCTCTGCTGGTTGCTCTTTGCTTCAGAGCAGCTCAGAGGGCAGAGCTGAGGCAGCAGCAGCAGGAACAGCAGGAGCAGGAGCTCACCTTGGCAGGACCTGCTGTCGGAGGCAGGGGTGAAGCCCATCTCGCACTCGCAGCGGAACGCGCCGGGCGCGTTCAGGCACTGCCCGTTCCCACACAGCTCCACGTCCTCTGCACACTCATCGACATCTGTGGAAGACAGGAAAGCATCTCTGGAGCCACAGGCTTCACCAGCAGAAATGCACAGAAATATGTCCTGGTGCTCAAAATAACAGCGCTGGTGAGCGCCGAAGGTATAAAACAGAACACTTGTATCCTGAAGTAAATTGAAAGAATGCAGAAAAGCAAACACAGTGTACAAAATTATTCCTTTCACCTTGCCACGATTCCTTACTCCTTGTTTTTCACTAACAGATGAAAATTTTTTAAATAATGTAGGCTTTTAAGATTCAGTTTTGAATAATCTTGACAAAGAAGTTAAATACCTTGCTTAAAATGTCAAAATTTTGCCTCTTGGTATATATTGCTATGCTATTTTGTCAGGAAAAATGTTCAAAGGGAAATTTTCCTAAATAATACATAGAAAATTATAATAATATTCATTTTAGAATATATTCTTTGAGGGTGAGGAACATTACAAGTACTGCTTGCACACCAGAAATTCTCCTAGTATGACCCAAAAGAGCTATAAAGAAAGAGAATGGCAAGGGAGGGCATTCACCATTGCAGTCATCGTAAGAAGTGATAATTTTGTCAGGTATTGTTATGATTGTCCGAAAAGGATTTTACAAGCTTTCTTCATTTTATTAGTCCATAATTAGCATTACATCTGATTTTTAGAGAAACCCAGAAGCTCAATATAGGGATAAAACATTGTGCTCATGAACCAAAAATCTGAAATACCAAACCAAGTCATATTTGAAGGTCTTTATTCTCAAATAAAACACCTCACGACTAATCAGAAAACCTTGTTTCTAAGCTTTAAATTAATTTTTGTTTGTAATTAGCCAGTTAGCCAAGAATGAATATATTCACAGTAGTTTTCTAGGTATTTTAATATAATTAGGATGCAATTCTTCAGCCCTTTAAATATGGTGACCAAATAGAGGCTGTGTTAAAAGTTGACAGCAGAGATAATGTTCTATCTCCACCCTGTAAGTGATAAAGACCAGAGTAACCCAAGACACAGTAATTAATACTTAATATAAAATCTTTACACTTGATATAATAAATATTAGTTTATTTTGAGTCACTTGCTGTGTGAATAACAATGTCCACTCTCACCTACAAATTTAATTGCATGGGCAATGTTTTTTAACCGCAGTTTGTTTTGCTTTTTAAAAAGTCCTATTTAATAATCACATCCTGTTCTAACAGAAAAGTGATGGGAAAATAGATTATGCCAGAGAACTGTAATAGAGCTGGCATTTGGTGTTCTTGACTAGAGGCACTGCTGGAAGCAGGACATGCGTATTCAAAATAATTGGCACAAAGATGAGGAGGAGGAAGAAGCAGCAGGAATTTCCCCTAAAAATGGACGTGGTGAATCCAACTGGGACACAAATCAAAGAACAATCAGGTGCCTCTGACACCATTTCTTACACAGGACAGACAGGGAGCATCTTGATCTTAAATTACATTTTCACATTCATCGTCTTGCACTGTGGGCTTAGGTCTAACTCACAAAGGTTCCACACAAGAGAAGAAGCACCAGGGACAAGTCAGGTGTCACCAAAGCCCTTACCAGAGCAGGTGAAGCCATCTCCAGTGAATCCCTCTGCACAGGCACAGTGGTAGGAGCCCGGGCTGTTCACACACTGGGCGTGGGCGCTGCACCGCTGCGTCCCCTTGGAGCATTCATCAACATCTGCAGGCAGCAGCACAGCAATTAGTACACTGGCTGCTAATTGACTGCCAAGATAACCAGCAGCACTGCAAACTTGATTTATATCTCCACAAATACACATATTTAGTATTCGATGGTACAGGGTCAATCTATAGTGACTCCACTTTAATACGTCTTCCTTTAAATTACAGCGGGTGGGACTGGGAAAAATATTTCTGAGCAACAGATGGAATTCGGCTGGCTCATTACTTGGATGTTAATGTCCTGTTAATGAGCTTAAAGTTAAAATTAGTTTTAAAAAAAGGAAACTGATCCAAAGAAATGCGGTGAGGTAAAAAACTGCCACTTATTTAGGAAGTCTCCTCAAGTAATAGAAGAAAGTGAAAACAATGCAAGCCCATGAGAGTTGAGGCAAGTTATTCACTTGGATGTTAATATGTATGAAAAAAAAAAAAAAAAAAGAAAAAAGAAAAGAAAGAAGAAAAAAAAGAAACAAATTAAAAAAAGAAAAAAAAGAAGAAAAAAGAAACGAAGAAAAAAAGAAGAAAAAAAAGAAGAAAAAGAGAAGAAAAAAAAGAAAAAAGAAGAAAAAAAGAAGAAAAATCAAGAAATCTCATAATAAGGTAATTTTTTTAGCAGATCACACCAATAAAGCCTTATCTTCCATAGATCCAAAAAGTTCTGAAAACAAAAAGCAAGTATTACAATCTTTTACCCATCAAACTGAAAGAGGAAGGCAAGGGGACATACACAATTACAGCAGCCCAGCAAATGCAGATACAGGTTTCCCACCCCTCCAGTCCCAATCTGGTTTACATCAGGGTCTACAAATCAGATAAATTACAAGACATTTACAAAAAAATGTTTGAAGGTCTGGAAATATCTGACTGACTAGAAACAATAAAACGAAATCTATTTAATTTCTGGGTTTGGGTGGTTTTTTTGCACATTCTAGTAGCAGTTGTATATAAACTTTGTAAAATATGTAGTGAATTTGGAAAGATGTTACAGCATCAAGTGTCAGAGATAGCAAATCTTAATTTTTTTCTTAGAAAACCAATCTGTGAAACCTAAGAATCTTTCATACCCACAGGCAACAGCAGACAGAAGAATAATTCTTTGTTTCCAATGGACTAATCCCACAGTCACGTTATATGCTTTCAGAAAAAGAAAAAAAAAGGAGTGGGGAGAGAGAGAAAAAAATCTTTGTTTTCCTTGTACTTACCAATACATTTAATGCCATTTCCAACCCAACCTTCTCTGCAGCTGCATTTAAAACTTCCTGGCACATTGACACATGAGGCATGCATGTCACAGTTGTGAGCTGCAATTTCACACTCATTCACATCTACAAGCACAAAACAAACTATCAGTATTTACATCAGAATATTAAAAATTCTGCTCCTTTTCCATATTTCCACTGTGAGGGTTTGCAGCCCTTTAAAAAACAAATGTTTAAGAACTTAGAAGAATTCAAGCAAGCTATTTCATACTCTGTATTAGTAAAAAGGAGTGACAATTGCATTTCATTTTTGCTTTTTGTTTGCAAACATGACAATCAGTCCACTTTCCTACAACTGCTTTTCAGCATGAAATTAACACTCTTTTCCAGAAATATGAAATATGCTGATCTCTTTATGTCTAAAACTGGGATGAGGTCTTTGGGTGCAAAGACACCTTTCAGTCATAAAAATAATTATACACCCATGGCTGTAGTAGTTATAGAACATATGCCTAAACACAAAATTGTAGGAGAAATTCTGTCAACTTCTTTTGGATGAGCCATGGAGAGCATGTGGAAGAAAAGGTACTGCTCAAATATCACAGAATTTGTGGAGTGATTATGCCTACAGAACTTTAAAAATTGTTGGCAGAGGTTGAAGGATTTTGTAACTTTTTTTTTCCCCTCTTGTTCTTCCCTTAGATCACGAGGCCATTTCCTGGAGCTTGAGTGGAGATGAGTTCATCCTCCAGGTGCATGTGAAAAATGAGCACTGATAAAAAACTTCCAACACAAGTGCAGCCTTGCCACCCCAAGCCCAGCTCTGTAACAGGGGTGTTCACATAACCTGTGCTGCCAAAATCTTTAAAATCAGTTTGCAGTGGGCCTCCAGCATTGATACTGGTGAAGGAACACTCCCTTTAAAACTCTGGCACATGCTAGCAGATGTGAAACACTCATATATATACAAATATATACAGATACCAAGCTCTCTCTTGTGTGTGAACACTTGTGCATTTATTTTACCTGGAAGCCAACCAAGGTATGTAACATATTCACTGGAAATCTGTTTTACCTGTGCACCCTGTGGTTCCTTTCTTGACTGAATACCCAACTTGACAGTGACAAATGAAGGAGCCTTTGGTGTTTTCACACTCCCCAAACATGCAGATGTTGGAATTCAAATCACATTCATTCACATCTGTAGGTGATTATAAAATAATTATTAGTTGGACATTACTGTCATTTTGGAACACTTTATTTCAGGTGAAAATACCTGCCATATGAGGTCGTAATATATTTCAGCTGTTCTACTCTGCAAATTCCCTATAACAAGTAAAGATAAATGTGTAGTCCAAATACCACTGTTTTGTGGTAAAACAAATACCATTTGTTTTCACCTTTTTTTTGGAATGCTAATTAAAGGAATATGAAGCAAACTTTTTCTTACAAGAATCACTTAAAATCATTTCTGTAAAACATATTTGCGATCATAATAATTTTCTTCCAATGAACAACTTTTGAAGTGCCCCCTTCTGAGCCCCTCATCTGATCCCTTCTCAGTACACACGTTCCATTATAGTAAAATCACACCAATGTTTTTTAACTATGGGACCTGGTTAATTGTTAAGGAGTTACCAATAGGCATACAGATTATTTTTTTTCATAATATGCATAATTTCAACATTCACTTTCAAGGATGCAGTAGAAAGAGCAGAAAGAAAAAGCTGCAGAATCTTCAAGGCTTACACTAAATTTGGTGCACACAGCTACTTACCAACACAAGCTTTCATGTCTATAGAAACCATAAATCCATCATAACAGAGACAGCGATATTCCCCTGGGATATTGGTACACTGCCCACCATCACAAATATCTGGATTGTTTTCACATTCATCAATATCTGAGGAGGGAAAAAAAACCAACCAGGCAATAATTCTGTCACTGGCACGGATAGGCTGGAACACCACCTTGATTTTGGGTGAAAGATAATGATGCTGGGGTTTTTCAGGTGTAAAATCCTACCTGCACATGTCCTGACATCTGGCATCAGAGCATAGCCATCACTGCAGCTGCACTCATAGCTGCCCTCTGAGTTAGTGCAGTGGGTGTCACAGCCTCCATTCATTATCATGCACTCATCAATATCTGGGGAAGCAACATTGGTAGCAGTAAGTCTAATTCTTTAAGAAAAACATCATATTCCCTTTACATTTTACATGAAGAAGTTCATCAGTGGCTTCATTCTGAATTTTCATTCTCATTCTACTGTTTCTGATTTATACTTGGTTCTTTTTTCCCTCTTCTAACTGCTTTTTCATCTGTGGGAGCAAGCTGCTAAGTTGAATGTTGGTTTTGCTCCCGTGCATCGCTAGGGCTGTGTAAAAAACCTCAAGAAAAAAAGTTTGGAAAGGAAAAAAGGGAAATGCTGAGAAACTTAAGAGCTTGAAATGTGGCACAAATTTGCAATTTTGTAAAAAACAACCATAAAAAGAAATAGAAAACCCTCTCAGTACTGCTGCTCTCCTTTGCAAGGAGCTGGTGTGCTGGGCACTACACCATTCAGTATCATTATAGTGAAGAATTAAAGAGATGCATATGATAAGGAGAAAAAAAGTGAAAGATAGACCATCAATGCATAGAACTTTTCTAGCTTGATCGAGAAACCTAGGTGCATTTTCTTGCTGTTGGCCTCAAACCTCTGATTTTAATGGAGCAGTATAGGAAGTATAATTTAAAAGTGTTCTGCAGAGTTCACTACAGCAACCATATTTTTATACCTTCTTTATATTCCTTTATACTTCTGTATTCCCACAATAGCTCATGATAAGCCTCGAAGCACATGAGAAAACAGCCCTGCTGGTTTTCAAAAGGAAGGTGCGAAGTTAAATAAAAGCAAGGACAGATGGAAGAATGCGCAAAACCCCAGGTGCAGGTGCCCAACACTTGCCTGTGCATCCCTGTCTGTCAGGAGTGGGCTGGTACCCAGAGTCACAGAAGCACTGGTAGGTCCCAACCATGTTCACACACTTGCCATTTCTGCAGAGGCTGTCACTCAACGAGCACTCGTTTACGTCTGGGGAAGAATTGGTCAGGTCAGTTGCAATTCAGGATATTTAACAGCTTAAACAGCTCAGGTTCCAGGCAGAATGAGAGGTAAACTGCAAACTGCTGGCTTTCAGGTTTGTTAAGTTTCTTTCTTGTTCTTGGCATGCTCCAGTTCAAGGAATGGAGTTCTGCACACCACGTTTAAATTAGTGTCCAAAGATTTATCTTCTCTGACTCAGGTCTGAGAGAATGAATTACAGAGTCTGGGGTGGGCATTAATTACCAAGTCTGCTCCTTTCCATCAAGACAATAAGCTAAAGAGATAATATGCTTATTTTTTGACTTTTTCTCTCTTTGCTTTTTTTTTTTTCCTTCCTCGTTTTGGTGGATTATGGGCCAAAAGAAGAGATGCATTGTAACACAGGACAACAACTTTTCGTGATTGATTAAAGTTGCTCCCATGAGTGGTACAGTCCTTTCAGCTGCTAAATAACCCCTGAGAGGCCTGGTAAAAAACTTCTCTTTGGAATCAACAGCATTACTGGCACTGAGGACTTTACAGGCTTCTAGTTTTTTTATTTGAAGATACAATTTTTGATATAAAGGAGGAGCATTAATTTGTTTAAGAGAGCATTAACTTGTTTAAGAGATCCCGGAGACCCCACCTCTGCCAGGGACTGACCACTCCTCCAACTAAACGTTATTTTCCTGAGTTGAAACTCACCCAAGCATTCCTGCTGGGATGGTGACAGCTCATGCCCCAGGGGACAGTCGCAGCGAAAGCTCCCCTCAGTGTTCACACAGGTGCCGCCTCGGCACAGCAGAGGGTTGCGTTCACACTCATCTATATCTGCAAAGAAACCACCACGTGCACATAGAAAATGGGCACATAATAAGGGGCAACAAAGAGAAAAGCAATTCCAGGGTCTACAAGTGACAAAATAATTGTTTCATGGTGTTGCTCCTCTACTCATGCTGCACAAAACAGACCAAACCAAAAACTATGTATCATTATTAACTCTAAAGATGGGTATTTTTCCTCTCAAGAAAACCAGAAATTCATCATTTATCATTAGATATTCAAGAAAACAAGCAAAGGCAGCAAATTTTTGGATATTGCCCTTTAGAACAATGCATTAATGTGATATATATATATTTTCAAATTGCTTAACGCAATCAAACACCTGTTCACATATGCACTGAAATTCCTGCCTGTGGATGCACTTATGGTGGATGTTTGTGTATCAATTTTTACCTAAATGGCTCCTCAGTTTGGTAACTCCTGTGTATGCCATGGTGTGGCTGGGAAATATTCTGGCTACAGATCAAAAAGGCAAACAATATTTTACTCACAAAACTTAAAAATCCAGCTAACACTACAGGTGTGGATGGAGAGAAATACAAACAGAAGATGTTCAAGGTGGAGGATTCACTCACACTTCTGGACTCTCAGGGAAGTCTAAAAGCATCACAATTTGCAGGAAAACAAGAAAAGGTGACTGAAACCAAACTGTCATTTTTTTTAGGGTGGCTAGACACCTTTTGGTGCCTCCAGACCTGTTCTTACAACTTTAAACAGATTAAAGAGATGACAATTTTTTCAGGAAATGATGTGAGAATTTCTTCAGTCCTAGAAGAAGGAAAGAAAAGGGACTGACACTGCTTTCGAAACTCCAGCTTTCTATTCCTAGCTTTACCAAATATTTGGGAATCCCATTAGCAGTTTTGAAATGAATTGTGTGAAGAGCTGCTGCCATCCTACAATATATCTGTAGAGAATAAGTGTCTCTTAAGGGTATCAGTAATTAGTATAAAGAACAAGCAAGGCTATATACTTAATTCAGTTATCTGTCTCTATAAACTGCATATCTGACTCATTTGCTCATGAAGCCACAATAATGACACATCTGAAGTGCTCAGCTCAGACCATAGCCAGGCTGTTCACAGCAAATGGAGACTCCAGGGGATCCTGGCAATGCTTACCCATGCAGTTCTTCATCATCATAAATCCACTTTCGTAGCCATCAAAGCACTCACACTCAAAGCTGCCAGGAGTGTTGACACAAGTGCCACTTCCACACAGGTCTGGGGAGATCCTGCACTCGTCAATGTCTGTTACAAAGCAGTGCAGAGGTTAGGAAAATCAAACTGGGTTTAAGGTTATCCTGCTTTTCACAGAAAAAAAAGGTCACTGTAAATGAAGCCTACAGAAACCATATATAGTATGCAAATCAACAGAGAAAAAATAATTACTTATAGAAACATCTGATTATGTGAAGCAGACAATGAAAGATTTGTAAGGCTGAGTCTTCAGCGCTCTCAGGCTATAGCAAACTATGTAACAAGTTTGCTTCTAGTAAGTGTAATTTAAGGTTAGATTCTTAAGGAAATAACTAAGTGTAAGACATTCCAAGATACCATTCTTACAGAGGTATCAACTGACTTCATGACTACAATACTATTGATTTTAATTTGATTATTATAAAGATACTTATCCAGTAATAGCATTATAAGTTTACATACACCCTTTCCATTAGGAATTAGCTCCTATCAAAGCTATATTTACAGTTCACTGGTTGTCTTGTTAGTTACGTTTGAATGAAACCTACTGCAGAAAACAATAGCAGAAAAGACAGACGAGCTCTTTTTAAATCACACTGGTAGTGAGTCAGAAATCTAAAGGGGAATTTTAATGCAGATATGATCCAGTGAAACAGGTAAGTGTTGCAGGAGAGGACTTTGTGCCACCTCCCATCATGGGCTTCTGCTGAGTGATGACACCCAGTCCTCACAGACCTGTGGAGGTGTCAGACCCACATGACAGGTCTGTCACATTACTGAATATCTGGGCTCCTACAAACTTTATAAAACAATTTCTTGCTGATTTAAAACAAGCAAAAAGGTAATCTATTTCAGAAAACTTGTTTCTCTGCAGCTGCTCAGTGGAGTAATTTCGTGACTACAGAACAGAAGGGGGAAAAAAAGTTTTTGCAAGTTTTCTGACCTATTCTGGTTAGTTCAGAAATAAAGTTTGTAAAATACATTCTTCGTCAATGCAATCACTATAAAAACAAGGAAATCATCAGTTAGGGCAACATTGGCATCCAGACCAACCTCAGTGAGCATGCCTTACCACCCACACTTCATAGTTATTACTCAGACACACTCATGGACGCCTGCATATTGTAACAAAACCTCCTTCATTTTCAGCACAGAGCCAGCCACCCACAACGCTGGCATCCGAGTTCCCACAGCCACACAACCGTCAAGCCTATCTTCAGATTTTCCAGACAGTAAAGAACAAAATCCTAAACTTGTAAATTAAACACACGTGTCTGTGTCTTCCTGAGTTAACATTGCACTTGAGTCAGAATTGCTGAGGTGCCCTTGTGTGCTCTCAGCCATCAAATCTAAATGTAATTAACTTGCAGTCTCTAAATTCATACAATGACCAGAGAGTAAGGAACGTAAGATAACCTCTGTGTTAGAGCATTAAACTTGGCTTTGCTGGTGATCCTTATTGATTTTTCAGGTTGTACAGATACAGCGTGACCTGAGCACCTTAAGCATAAATTATAAAAATATAAAAGTGTTGCATTTATTAACTAATTAGTTTCTGAAAGGAAAACTTGAGACTGTTTGCCATTCTCTCCAAAGATTAAGCTCTTAGGAACTGAAGGAAATGAATGGCATCAGGTCTCCAGATCACCAAGCTATGCCACAAGAGCAAGCCAATTTAAAAAGCCCCAGGGATGTGGTGGAGTCCCCATCACTGGATCTTTCCAAGGGGGACAGGGTGCTAGATAACCTCAGCTTTCTCCACAATAGTTTGAAGGAACAGGTTGGTATTTCCAGGTCATTTTCAAGCAGGACTATTCCATTATTCTAGGCAAAACTGTGGAAAATGCAAGGCTTACTCACCTGTACAGTTTCTTTCATCCATATCTAAAGTGAACCCACTGTTACACCTGCACTTGAAACTTCCAATTGTGTTTCTACATTTACCATTCATGCACATGCCAGGGAACACTTTACATTCATTGATATCTAGGAATAAACACAAAGGAAGTAATTAAGAATTAAGAAATTCTTAAGCACAAAGATAAATGGAATCAACAGGAATTTCCAGGAACAGGAATTTCTTACCAACTGCACTGAGCATAAAAGGCAGGCTTTGGGTTAGAGGGGACATCCTTGGAGACCTGACTGGAGGTGAAACATTTCCTAATCTTTTGGCTATTTTTGGGTTTCTTTGCTTCACAATACCCAAAGCAATAATTAAAAGTTTATACTAATCAGGAGTCAAAGAAATTCAGGGATACTCTCTGAGTTAAAACTCTGATATGTGTATGGTGCTCAAGTTTGCTTTGTACCACAATCAATATTCCTGGCACTCCTGAGCCAGTTTGTAAATTATGCAACCATTACCTGGTTGATTTGGTTTGGTTTTCAAATTGAGACTGCCAGAGTTTTATCTGGAGCTGTTCTGAAAATTTTATTTTTTTTTGTTTTGTAGAGCATCAAGTGAAATGTTTCACCTCTCCTCAATGCTGAGTAACACAAACTGTTAAAGGATCTTGCACAGGACAAGGCTGAATGACCTCTCCTACACTCTGTGAAATAATTTGCTGAGGCCATGTCCTTAACTGAGTATCATCTTCAACAAAACAAGCATCTATCTCCCACTAATTTCTGTGAATGGAACACAACAGTGGTCCACATTAAGAAACAGAAACAGGAAGCCAAACCTCAGAAAATCTTAGTCTAGACAAGATTTATGAAATAATTAACTATTTCAATTAAAGCAATGTTGGTTAAATTATTGTTGCTATTGTTGTGGTTATATTTTCCTTATTTCTTCGGTAACTCACCAATGAAAATCAAGAGCTTTGCCTGAGTGTAATGACTCCTAAAAAGCAGAGCTTATTTATGGTGAAGCAGAGGTCTCACCTGTTATAGCTTTCTAAAGCAACTCAAAATATTCCAAGAAAAATGCTTCAGAATATATCCTTAAAGAAAAATAAAAACCCTAACAAATTTTTGGATCACCTGAGCTTCTGGACACAGAAAACTGGTTTTTCTTCTCAGATTTTATCCATCTGAAGTAACTTGGATCTGGTTTCTTAACACTTTCCAGCCTATTCTGTTTTCTTGTTGCTCTACGAGAGGTGAAGGTAGCAAGAACTGGACAAAATACTTTTATTTACTCCTTTATCACTGCAGATCCTTTTTGTCACTGCTCCCACGATCATGACACAACAGACACCCTCTCCTTTTAATCACTTACTGATTTTCCAAACCAGAGAAAGAATCTACCCTTCTTCAGTCCCCCAGAAAGCCCTCATCAAAATTTAGTATTATTTTGTGCTTACATCTAAAATAAGTTATTTCTCATACTGTATGACACTTGGCTCATTCCCTGCAAAGCACTATCCTAAAAAACATGCACATTTTGCACTATTCCTGTAATTCAGAGCTCTTCTCCTTTCAGGAATTTCCTTCTCCTCCTTACCCAATTCAGACTTTGCAGCTTTTGTTCTCAAGCACCCATGAAAGCAGAGAATCCCCGACCTGTACCATCAGCTCCTTCAGGCAAATACCTTTATCCCATCTCTCAAGCACACTTAACAAGCAGCTCCAAACCCAGGAATTTCCTCAGGATACCCTCTCAGATGCACCCACAATTAATCCTCAGACACCAGAATTGATGCCTCAGGATTTAGGTTTAATATTTTTCAGATCCTGTACTGCTTTAGTGTGTAACTCTAAAACCCCATAGCCTGTCATCTACTGTTCTCCCATTTTATTCAGGCAAAACAATACTTCTCTAGGCATGAAACTGAAGGACACCTTACTGTCTCAGGCCCTGAGAGACATAAACAAATGTCAAAATTAGGGGGGGGCAAACTTAAAGGAAATTACTTCATTACCTGAAGCTGTAATTGGAGGATTAACCCCTGACATGTAAATGGACAAACTTTAACTGGGTGAAAAACTCATGATTGTTTTCTGTCACCTTGATATTTTCTGAAAAATCCCTTTGCCAGGATTTCTTCTCCTGGGAAGACGAGAAACCTCAGCTTCCCCATGTTTTGCTCCTCTGGAATGTGAGTTGGAGAATTGTTTACCCAGGATGTGAATTGTTTTAACTTAATGACCAATCCCCGTTCAGCTGTGCCAGGACTCTGTCACGAGTTTTTATTATTCATCCTTGTCTAGCCTTCTGATGTCTCCTTTCTCTTTCTTTAGTGAAGTTTTAATATATAATTTTCTTTTAATATAATACCATAATGTAATAAATCAGCCTTCTGAGAACTTGGAGTCAAATTCTCATCCCTCACCTCATCCTGGGGACCCTCACAACGCTGCAACAGTTTTCCATCTTGGGTGTAACCTCTCTCAGAGGCTTCTGACGATTTTGACAAGCTGTACCTGTTGAAGGCCTTCAATAAAAACCCACTTTAATCCTCTTAATCTTGTCTAGCCTCTGTTCTAGGAACACATATCGCTGGCCAGGGTGTACAAATTACAAATGGGATGAGAATGCTGAGGAACTGCCTCGAGCTGTTTGATTTTCCAGCATCATCACTCTCAATACATGGCTATGACAATGGGAAGATGCCAGCAGCTCACATCCCAGGCAGCAGACACAGAACTCAATGTCACAACTCACTTTATAAGTTTTTGACCAATCACACAAAGCAGAAGCACATTGACAGTAGTTCTATCCAACCACTGTAAGCACACGTACCTTTGGTTAAACAATGCTTGCTTATTTCAAACACAATACCTGCTTGTGAGCCTTCAAACACAATGCACAGAGCTCCATTATTAAGCTTAAAACTTCCTAGTATCTGGCTAGACTTTTCTGTAGCTTTTTCCTAATATCTTGCTAGATAAACTTTTCTGCAGCTTTTCTGCCTGCCTTTTGCAGCTTTTTCAAAACCCTCTAATATTAGAGATTCCCACAACACACTCCAAGCCATTAGCACCACCAACTCTTTCAGGCCTTTATCCACCTCTCAAGCAGGAATTCCCTCGGGATACCCTCTGGGATGCACCCACACTTACCCGTCAGGCAGAAGGAGGAAGGCTCACCTTTGTAGAAGGGCCTGCCCGTGAGGAGATCGCCCCTGTTGGAGAAGCCGGGGCCCCGGGGGCACAGGGCCCGGTGTTGCGGGGAGCCGGGAGCGGGGCAGCGCTGGCAGCCGGAGCCCCAGGCGGCGCCCAGGGCACAGCAGCAGGAATCCATGCGGAGCCTGCCGGGCACGGCCTGCACGCATTCCTCCTCCTCCCAGCGCAGGTAGCACTGCTCCGTGCGGATATCTGCGTTACACGGCAACAACAAACAGGCTTTTATCCCTCTTCCTGTTCCACAACAACAGCAAACAGGCTTTTATCCCTCCCCCCGGCTGTTACATTGTGAAAAAGGTGTATTTTACCACGGGCTTTTCAAGGCTTTTGTCCGTCTTCTCGGCTGTTACGTTGTGAAAAATGCGTATTTTATGTTATTTTCGCAAATATTAAAATGAGTATTATGTGTGATGCGTTAGAGAGTTATGCTGTATTAATTCTCTTAAGTAGTGTGTTAAATGCATTTTTAGGTTATAGCAAAATGTTAAAATAGAAACTATGCTATACATTTTTCCTAAAGAAAGGACTCGCACTGAGATAGCAGCCACAGGACACCTGAATCTTTCCCAGAAAGAGAATTTTTTGCCCCATTATCAGAAGAAACGAACTTCTTCCCACCTCGCTCACGCCCGTTAGTATTAAGAGGAAGAAGCTGACACTGCCCAGCCAGAATTCTGTGTCTGAACTGAATTTATCCATCATGTATGAGATGTATGAATATGCAACAGGTTATTGTTTTTAAGGGTTAATCCTTTGTTAACATGGGTCCTTTTTCAGGCTCGTGCTGCCCAGAAAATGGTACCTGGACATCCGTAACTCTTTGTTTCTGTTGTCTCATATTGTCATTATTGTCTCATATTGTCCTAATCCAAACTGTCCAAAATTTTTATTACTCTAATTATATTGCTATTTTTATAACCATTTTATTACTATTAAACTTTTAAAATTTTAATAACAAGTGATTGGCATTTTTCACATACATGCTGAGGCCTGAGGCCTCAGCTGAGCTTAAGAGATGAATCCTGGGCACTTTGTGATTAACACCACCAGTGTTATTTAGCTAAAACCAGATTACAACAGTGCTTATGCTAGCTGTGTAGTTATAAGCTTATGTAGTTATCTACAAAGAATGCATCAATTTAAGAAACTTTCCTAAGCACCATTGATGCCTTAGGATTTTACCTTGTACATTTTTTATGTATTTATGTATTTTTATATCATCCTGAAGTTCTTTAGTGTATAACTCTAAACTCTATATACAGTGCTAGGTACTATCTTCAGATTTTGGTCAGACAAAACAATTCCTCTCTAGGCCTGGGAATCCAGGACACCTCCCTGCCTCAGGCCCCAAGAAATGTAAACAGAAGTGAGTTGGGGGGAGCAAACTTAGGGTAAATTACTTCATTACCTGAAGCTGTAATGGAATTGTAAATGTAATTGGAAGATTAACCCCCAGTATACAACTGGACCAAACTTAGAAAAGTATAAAAACCCAGGACCTGTCATCCATTTTGGGTGCAGCCCCTGGCGGGGTTTTGTCTGTCGTCAGGAAGTGTACCTGAAGGCTCTTCAATAAATATAACCACTTTTTATTCCCTTAATTTTGTCAGGCCTCTGCTTTTAGGTAGCTCTGGAAAAGGCATCAGTTTCTCCATGAATAGAGGCCTGTTTGTGGGGTATTTTAGGAGAAACCCTCCAAGCTGAGGCCTGGGCCCTGGCCAAGCCCCAGCCCTTTCTGGATGGGATGTGTGCCACCAGATCCAGGAGTTTCTGTGCCAAAAATATATTCAAGTTGGTTTGACTTGGTGATTTGGGCCTATAAAAGCTGGACTCACTTTTGGGGTGAATTTGGAGACCCCAGCTACAGGTGGATACACTGTGTAGGATTTTCCCAATTGCTGGGAAGGGTTGTCCAGGTCCTTGCTGTGAATGAGGATCTGAATGATGGTAAAGTATTTAGGCAACTGGGGATTAATCTTTTTCTATCACTATCCTTTCTCTCACACAGTAATGAGTGGGTGCACTACCTTGCTTACTTTTGCTTGTAAGCGTGTAGTTTTATTGAATGCATTATTTTACCTTTGTGTTGCCTTCATATTCTTAGTAAAATGACAGCATTCTCTTCATCGGTGTCTGTGTTTTTTAAATCACCCCCGTCAATTGGCAGAACATTAACAAGCACACGTTAACACTCAGCTCCTGCTCAAGGCTCTGCATTTCTGCACAATGTTCAGCCATTTGAAGTTGCTGATGCTGCACTATAGTTAAATTTCTGGATCTTTCTTGGGCCACATAAAAGTACAAGAATTTATTTTGTTGTCTCCCCATATCAAGATAAATCCTTACCCTCACATCACTGCTTCTTAGGATTCTGTGTGTATTTGACAGGACAGACACATGTATTTCTTTACTGTACCAAGTATTCTCACTTATAAAATGACCCTTTTATTTTATGGGACAGCCACATCTGTTTCTTTATTGTACCAGGCATTCTGACTTATGAAATGACCCTTTTGTGCCTCTTGTGGTTAAAAAAGAAAAAAAAAGAAATGGTAAAAAAATTCTTTAAAAAATCCTCTCTATATTTATGTTACTGAATTAATTTAATAGTGTAGTGAATACAGACTAAAACCAAAAAAACTGACTGTTGTTACGCTTACTGTAACACCAGGAAAATACAATAAGGTTTCCAGAAAAGTTAATTATGCTTATTATACTCCAGGGTCCATCCCATTAGCAGCAAAGCAGTTCAACCAGAAGACAAATCAACAAAGTGTGCAGGCAAAATCTTGTACTTGTGTACCCAAATGTCAGGAAAAGAACCACACTCTGGCCTGAGCACTGAAAAAAAAAAAAAAGACTAATTTGCACCAGCATATTTGTGCTCACCATCCATTACCCAGGACACCGCTGCTCCTGAACAGGAGTCAGAGCAGGGACAGCACTTTAGCACAGCCTACTGACTGCACCGAGGGCAAAACAAGCCTCAAAACAAACTCAATCCTCGAAGGAATCAACAGCTCTTCTCTGAACTGGCACAGATATTCGACATCTAAGCAGGCACGTCATCTGGGATAATTCAGAAACAAACCAGGCTTTCTTTCCAGCCCCTTGGAGAAGGGTTTTGGAGGGCTGTGGGACACAGCTGAGAGAGTGGGGTGTGCTCTTACCTAAGCACACCCGGCCTGTGCCGTCCAGGGTGAGCCCCTCGGGGCACTCGCAGCGGAAGGAGCCTCTGCTGTTGATGCACCGCCCATTGGGACAAACCCCCGGGAACACCTCGCACTCGTTCACGTCTGCCGGGGACACAAAGGGTTCGGTTACCGGCACGCTCCGAGGGCAGAGCTTCGGCTTCATGGAGAATTTTAGGTGACAGGAAAGAAATGACACAGTGAATGCCCTTTCATCACATTTTCAAATGGGGGGGGAAAAAGGGACATGCTGAGTGTGATACGTGATGTGAGGTAATTCATGCTTATATGAAAAATGTATAACATAAAGTTGTAAACAAAAATCCAAAAGCCTGAGACCACTGACACTCAGACTGCCACAGCGAAATTGTCAAACTCCAGATGGCAGCAAGGAAAGAAAGCCTAATTAGCAAGCAAAAGGACGTGGCCAGTGCAGTGATGAGCCTTTCGAGAACGCTGCAAGAGCAATGAACACTTGATAAATATCTTCAACCAAGAAAACCAGAGTCTCAGTGTTAGCGTTCAGAAACACATAATCACGGAGGGATTATATGCGGTGCTTTTTATTAAGAGCTCTGGGAATCGGGGTATATTCAACCCAAATCTGACTCCGACCATACATCCGAAATGATCATGTTTTATACTCTATCGTTACATAACTTTCATGTTAATTATTAAACTTATATTGTTCTATTGTATACATAAATTTAGCCCCTCTCTGAATTTCCAGCATAGTTTCTCACTATTCTTCTTATGGTTATATAATAATTACATTTAATTACTAAACAATCATCACATCCAACAATTATATAATTTATCATACTGCTTACACAGGTGCAGTTGATCTGGGAAAGCACAAAGCCTAACATTTTAGATTCTATCTTTAACTTTCTCCAGGGTTCCACTATCATCAGGAACACACATCTGAATACTGGGTTCCCATAACTCGATCAAACACCAGCCACCTCCCAGAAACAGCATCGTCCAGCCCTGCACGGAGAAAAGAGACTTCATGCATATGTGGGGTGACAAAAGAAATCACCTCTGCCTCAGGCAGGAAAAACTGTATAAAACAGCATTTGTGAACAGAGAGATATCTGGTGTGATAGAGGTTGGATCAGGGTTCACCCAGCACCACTGTCTCTGACTGTGGCTACTGAGGACTGCATTTTCAGCCGTGAAAATAAAATCTTTCATTATTATTATTAATTCGGCTTTTTCATTTATTACATATAACATTGAGTAAGAAGCAAAAACTTCACCTTCACAGGTAACACCCTTCACTCTGGCAAATCCTCTTGAGCAAGCTGTGTCTGGAATCAAGCCAGAGAGATATTGTTACTGCTTCAGAGTGACAGTAAGGCAGGAGCAGAAAATTTAAAAATACATGTATCTTCAGAATTTGCTAATAATTTCACTCTGTAAGGTGGGGAGTGCTCTAGCCTCAATAAAGAAAAGTATTGACTCATATTTAAACTACTGATCATGTTTAAACTAAGTGAATAGTTGAGGAAATTAATCTCAGACTGTTACTTTCTCATGTGCTTTCCTTACTGAAATGATCAGCACCTAATCAGATTCAGTCCCTGCACTGACATGTAGCTGAAAGGTAAAATTCCTTCAAGAGGCCTAAAGATTTAAAACTGTAGTCATGTCAATTATCAGCTATTTTTTCCCCCACCAAAGCTGAATAATGGATCTGAGCAATGAGCTTACTTGCGGAGATACATGTCAAATGTAGCATCATACAATGATTTCAGAGCTTGCTGTAATTTAATTAGTTGCAGAATAGGAAATTCAGAGCCCAAACTCACCCAATCTGAACACATTATCTGTCTACATTAATTAGATTTTGATCAGTTTTACCAGTCTAACCTGACCATATGCTTCCTGAAGTCCAAAGGAATATCTTTGCTGCACTGCACAGTTAAGAGCTCTGCTGGATGCTGCTTGCACTCTGCTTGTTAGGGGGGATACATGTGCCCACAGTTACTGTTCCAATTAAAAATGAGAAGCTAAAACATCTTGACACCAGTTCAGCCGCCAGTGGCACTTTTCCAACCTTAAGGGGATCAGTATTTTTGCCATAAACTAGAGTACAGTGAGCATTGCTGCTCCCAGCTTCTCTAAGTAGCCCTGAAATCTAATAGCAGCACTATTTCTGCAGTCAATAATAGTACACGAGCTACAAGTTTGAAAAGAGCTGGGAAAAGAGTGTTAACAGCCCACATCATAAAAATGAATTTTGCCAGGTATTCCACTTTACTGTTTTAGTCCTTTACTTCCCTATCCCAGTCAATACATAGTCCTTGTGGAGATGAAACATATTGGAGCCATTAAGAGGTCTATTCACATGTTATTTCCTGGTATGCTTCAAAGTTATTAGAATGATCCCTGATGGTGCAGATTACAAGTCTAAAATAGATAACTTCTAAAGAAGACAACTTCTTTTCTTAGGTTTTTGGGACAGGAGCTGGTTTTGGTGGTTTTTGTTTAGTTTACTTTAGTTGGTTGGTTTTTTTTGTTTTGTTTGTTGGGGGTGTTTTTCTGTTTGGGGTTTTTTTATACAGAGAGACAATAGGAATCTACTAATGATACTTATTCCCTTCTCCCAAAAGATGCAGGATGGTGGAGCATACCCAGTTCACAGCGTTCACATGGGCTGCCCCAAGCTGCTCCCAAGGTGGCACAGCACTCAGATTTCAGCGTGGCACCGTTGATGTTGACTTCACAGTGGCTGTCTCGGATAGTAAGCCAACAAGTCCCCTTCAGGCTGTCTGCAGCAGAACAGAAAGCAAAAACGAGACAGAATTGTCACAGCCAGAAGAGCTGGCATGCCACGCCAGCAGGCAGAGTACCAAGGGAGCACAGGCTCTCTTTAAAAAGAAAAAACTTCCATTAGAGTGATTTTGTACACAGTTTAGTTTAGATAAATAGTGCTATTTGTCTAAACTAAATATTTTCTTTTAGTGTAAAGGGATAGCACTATCACTGAAAGTGACCAACAAACCACACTGCCTGAGGCATTTTACAATCCAGGTCCCACAGCTGGCAGAGGTCTTCCAGAGACTGCAGCGGTTTTATTAATTTCTTTCAGCTAGTGGCTGATCCATATAAAATAGACAAAAGTAGAGATCCCAACCTGGAACTCCCTTTCCTGGGTGTCTGCCTGAACCCCTTCTGAAATGCAGGTGTCTTGTCTGTCTCAAAGGGAAGCCTTCAAGGTTGTAAGGAAGTTTAAAAATAAAATAAAACCACGGTGGGTAGGAGTGTTCTGTACTATTTTAGGGGTCTGGTTCTGCTGCTGCATTAGCTACACTTTGGAAAGTCAGTCAGATCTCAAATCAGGCACTTTGTAAGTTTTACCTTCAACACCTTTACACTTCCCCACCTTACCAAGGTTACCCTCAAATGGTACAACATTTATTGGGACAGGCAATCCTGTTTTAAGGATTGGTGATCAGACAGCAAAAGCAGCCTGTAAGGTCAGACCTAAAATGGAAGCTCAGCCTGGGCAGGGTTTAGAAGTAGGTGCATACTCAAAAGTTCAAAGTGACCCAGACAAATTTAGTTTGATCAATAATGAAAGGAAAATAGGATTTGGCTTTAAGATTTACATGCATTGTATGTGCAAAAAGCCAGACATTTTACCAATACCTCATGCTCAGGAACAACTTGCTCAAAACAGAATCATTCCACTTATTTTCTTCCAAACAGCTTCACATTTTCTACCAAACTGACATGTTAAAAATGATGCAGACCACAAGGAGCACGACTTTTCTTAGGTTGAAGCAACAGGAAAAAAACATCACCCAATAATGTGAGTGAAATCAGCCCCAGAAATTGGGCAGGGTATTTCATTAATAGCTAAGTGTAAAACAGTTGTATTATTTAGGTTAACATTGGTCTCAAACATGTGGGACTGAGTTCCAAACTTGAACAAGTGCATAAATATAGAGCTCAACATTATTTCCTTTTACTTGCCAACTTGCCTTTATAGGAGCGAAAAATCAATACCAATATCTCAGAAATTATCTATATTCTACAAATTAGCAGGTGCTTCTGCTCACACCACACTATTCTGCCAAAGTCTGCTTGTCTTATCCTTTTCAGGCTATTCCTTTATTTTGCATCATCTCTTTTGTCCAGACAAAAATCTTTTGTGAAAGAGTTATTATCCAACATCAAATCATTTCTTCTGCTGCTCTTATCTCTTTGATTCTGACTTGAAGAAGAATATATGCATAATAGAGGCAGATGGCATCCTACTTATTGTGCACTGTATGAACTTCAAAAATCTTAACTAAAATATGTGCAAAAAGCATGTAAAAGTGTGTACTTCAAAAAGCACAAATGGCTGTATCTGAATTATGGGCAATTCCCAAAATAGCAGTGAAACACTTGTGTACTTCAAATATGCTTCAAAAACAACAACTCTTTTTTTGCCTCCATGAGCATGGTCTTAATATTGCAAAAGCTGCCCATGGGCAAGTTTTGTAACTACTGAACTTACAGCCTTCATTTGCTGAAGGCTGGAGTTTAAATCTGAGTGCAAATCACTGTAATTTGAGCAATGGATTTTTCTCTATCTTCCCAGGAAAGCTCACAGAAAGAGACAAATGGTTAACATCTATGCTGAATAATGTGGTACTGATTCTGGTTCTGACACGAGAGCAAATTTGAAAGTATAAAAAAAATAAACTTGTCAGAATCGGACATTACCTTATTTTGATCATTCCTGTGCAGAACACAAAAAATCCTAAACTTCAATATTATTTTAGCCCTTCATTTATATTTAGGACTAAGGTATCTGTTGCCACAGCAGTGCCTGACAGAAGCAATCAGCTAAAAAAAAACAGTACAAATATATTCAAGTTTTTCTCTACAGGGGTAATGGAGGAAAATCAGCTTGAGATTTAAAATGGCATACATTTGATAAGAACACTTTTAAGTTTTTCCACACAGTAAGTCATCTGTAATCTCCAACCCCTCACTTATTTTTCAGTAACCCAGCCTGCCCTCCTCTCATTGCTTCCAATGCCAATGGAATTTTGGCCAAGGTGGAAAAACTGGGCTCTAGCAGTAAAAATCTGTATGCCTTGCACCAGCTCTACTTCTGACCCTTCTGTCTTAACATATTCACACTTTTAGTGGAAAAACATGGTTCCTGAGACTGTTTTTGTTAACATGAAAAACTAATGATTAGGCTCTCAGTGTGTAGCTGGATCCTATTCTTCAGTTTTTATCTGACTACTCAGCTCATTTTTTTGTTTATATTTTATGTTATTTGTCACTGCTTTTTAGGCCAAATGGGACCTCGTACTGTAAACAATCAAAAAAAAAAAAAAACAAAACATTTGCAAAGTAAATCCGGAACATTGTTATAATTGGGCTCCTTGTGAACATGTGGCCCCTTTGGATGCAAGAACACAAGATTAAAAATAAGAGGTACAACAAGCATATGTTAGCATGGTTATATCAAGAAATTAGCACAACATGAAAATCAGAAAAACAATAATAAACCTCACCAGCCAGTACGCTACAAGGAAATGTAAGAGAAAGCTTAGGCACAAAAGTAACATTCACTTAAAAAACACACTAAGGCATGGAAGAATACCATAATTAAATAAGAGCTTGAGTCTTTGCATTAATTTTTCCTCCTTAAGAAAATCCTGACAAGAAATGAAAAATGTCAAACAAATCCATAAGAAAACAAAAGTAACATTTAGGATTAGCATCACCCACTTAATAACGACACCCACTTATTAATGACCATTTACTAGTTGGAGCAGCACACATATCTTACAATAATTTCAGTTATACTACACAAATGATATGAAATAATGGCAGCTTATAAACACCTGCAAAGCACAGCAGACCACAACCCTTTTGAATTTTCTTAGAAAGCCAAGGGGAAAAAAAAAAAAAAAACCCACACTAATGAATGGCTTTCAAAGACAATGGCAATGACACCCTGCAGACAACTGTTGCTGCTTACTCCAATAAAACCTCTGCAGCATTCTGGTTTTTTTTCCAAAAGAATCCTCAAAGGATACTAACATTTTTAGATACATGTAGAACATGTATCTGTATATATATATAAATTTTAAAAAATTATATTTGTATATAAGTTTTTTTTAATAAAAAGGGAAAATGAAAGGAGGAAACACCCACCAATACAAATCAGTCCTGTAGGGTCCAACTTGCTGCCAGATGAACACTCACAGTGGAACGACCCAAGGTTGTTCCTGCAGGCTCCATTGACACATGGGCTGCTTTCACATTCGTTTATATCTGTAATCCAGAAACAAAAGGCATTATTAGGACGAAAGAGTGCCTCTGGGAAGTACTCCACGGTAATTTATATTCTCTAAATGCTGTTGTAGACTGTGAGGGGCCAAGACTGCCTGAAGTGTTTGCCCCTCCTCTCCTCGCAGAAGTTTTGTATCAAGAGATACAGGGACAGACAGGTAGGCTGTATTTTGAAGTACCCATACTTTGGAGGTGTTTATTAAATGGCCCTTTTCTACAAGGACAATTAATTTCCAACAGCATGGGCCATAAAGTTCTCCAGCATCAATTACAACTGTCCCGTGAGAAAACACAACTCTTTGTTCACAGAATGCAAATGCATTCCCAGCCACACCATGCAGAGAACGAACAAAGCCCTCACTGTTTCTGCCATTTATGGCCCCATGAGAAGAATTAAGAAAACCCTGTCAGAAGCAAAAGATCGCAATGCTGGGTGCAATTCTCCAGTTATGGAAATGCGGGAGAAACAGCAGTTGCAATTGGAATACTGTAAATGGTACTGCTCTTTAGCCCCAAAATCCTGTTTATCATCCCTGTGAGGTTTTTAAGTTTGTTCACATGCAAGAATAGGACCCCTGCAGACAGCATTATTTGCTGATGTTTTTCTTTTAAGTGGAATCAGTTTTAAGGTTGAAACAATACACATTCTCTCCAAGAAGACTGTTGATGCATATCCACCATTTCCCTCTCAACTCAACTAATCTGATTTTTTTTATATGCATCCTGAATCAAGCCATGCATTCTAATCCAACCAGTTCCCTTTGGCAGGCTTGAAGTTAAAAATGTTTAGTGCTTGCTTATATTTGCTAGCAGTGCTTCAGCAATATCTTGTGATATCTATAAATTAAACCATCTTAATTTAAATTAATTACAACCTAATGTAGTATCTAACTAAGCACTAGAGATATTAGCAGCATGAAGAGATCATTTTCAAGACAAACTGAAATGCCCTCTGTATTTTTTTTAAAGTTTTCTAAGAGATACAATTTGCTATTTTGTTATGATGCATCAAGCCTTCCTTTCACCAGAGATGTGCATGGTGAAGGAAGCAACAGGTATTTAAACATATATAATAATATGAATGTATTAATTAAAAAAAAAAACACAACAGAAAGCAAGAGAGAGAGATAAAAATGCCCAGAATCAGTACACTTTGGAAACTGTGTTATCTCTTTTCATGCCAAAAGCAAGCACTTAATTTAAAAGCCAGCTTTCACATATCTTTTACTTAATGGACTTATCTACAAAGAGCAAACAGGACTTGGCTGTCACCAACTTTCTGACCAACAACTGAGCTTTATGTTTCTGAAGCCTGATTTTAAACTGTGGATTGCCCATTTTCCAGATTAATCCTACACAGATACAGGGATGCAAGATCTAAGAGGCTTTATCAGGTCAGGACAATGTGCCTCATTGTTAATTCTGACAGAAAAAGCTCCAAGTCCCTCTGCATCCAAGCTGGCAATTTGGAGTCCTCACCAGCAATTATCTGCTCTGCACCAAGGCCTTCTCCTCCCTGTGGATATATTTTATACTCTATTACCTCAATTTTTACCTCCCTGTGGATATATTTTATACTCTATTACCTCAATTTTTAGTACCCAGGAATACTGCCTGCCTCTGTTGCTTCCCACTCTTTGGCTTCCCCCAGCCAGCAATACCTGCTGGTGGAGAGTGTTCTCTCCTGCTTTTGCAGAGAAACCAAAGTGGTTCTGAAAATCATAAATCACTCTGACTCAGGAAAAAAAAAGCAATCTAAGTATCTATTTTATGTCAAATAATCCTATGAATATAAATGGTCTGGGACAAGGACACTTTTGCTCCCTCTCCCTCTGCCATCTTGCTTTCAGAAGTTTGCCTAGCTCTAAAAAAAAGTGAGAAAAAATTGAAAAGACAGGACAAACTAACAAAACAGAAGTGATGTATTCTCCATCCAAACAATCACAAGTGTTACTCCCTTCTTTAAATAAGTTGTAACTGTAGAGAAATTTCCACGAGGGACCAGGCATCATCTGTGAAGGTACTTAAAGCTGAAAATGGGTGATTTTCATGTGAGGTGTCACACTGCTTTAAGAGCTTCAGCTGCCCTCACACAGAGGTTTGCACAGACACAACCAATGTGCAAGACAAAGTGAAAAGCAGACAGGTGTCACTGTCCAAATCATCGCTTCAAGAAGATACAGGGAAGGTGAACTGCTTCACATTTATGGGAGTAATATGAGGTCATCATGCCTACCTTTGATTTTCCCTGGCATTAAGCAAGGCAGGATTACAACCAATTTTCTTCTAAGACATCTTTTTGTTTCAAATTTTCAGAGTTTAAACGAAAATCTGACAAAAATAATTGAGGGCCACACCTGGAAGCCAATGTCCCTGAAACTACAACCAAAGAAGGGAGTAAGTGGAGATAGAGAGACAAAACCTTTCATCACCTTTTGAAGAGTAGAGTCAGCTCTCTTGGCTTCATGGGCCATGCTCCAGGCCCTTCTGCATTTGATATACTTTAGCACTATGCTAAGTAAGAAGAAAAAAAAAGAAACAAAACCCCAAGCCAAATAAATTTCGATAGCAATAGGCTGAGAATAGTGCATTGACTACATCTCAAAATTGCTATCCAGGAAAGAAAAATAAAATTAAAAGATGATATTAAGTGCACTGCTGAATCAAGTGAAAAAGTATACCATGCACAATGTAAACAAACTCCGAAAATTGTTTCCCTACAGCTTCTCATGACAATACTAAATGGTAATTTTTAATTTTTTTTAAATTTGAGCAAGCAACAAACCAAATGGATTTTAACACTATTTTGTATGAAGAAATGCTATGTACACTATTTTGTATGTACATGCTATGTATGAAGATATTTATTGAGGTGTGTTTTAAATTTTTTTTCTCTTAAGTGAAGTGAGTGTACATTGTAAACGTCAGAGAAAGAAAAGTTGAAACAGTCCACTGTACATTCCTGGAAATGAACTTCAAAGCACATCTGGTTTACATTTAACTAGTTATGTCACTGGAAACACAAACTAAACCATGGAGCTTGTCATAAAAATCTCAACTTTCACAGACTCTGGTGCCTCAAACAAATCTCCTACTCCGTGCAACAAACTGATAACATTTCAATTGAACTACAAAGAAAACAAGAGTTTTGTTGTTTCTTCCGAGTTGCTGATGAGATTCATATTAACAATTTCTTGGTGACTAATAAGCATCAGAGCATTTTCAGTGCTCAACGCAGAGCTCCTGACTACAGCAGGTTTTTACAACCAGTGAACTTACAACTCCAAAACGAATTATGAGAAAGAGGATTTGGGCAGAGAGTAATTTCCTTCTCTGCTGCCAACCCAGCATTACCACTGCCTAGCCAACGTGAGTAAAAACGCAACACCAAATATTTTCACAGACACTTTTACACAAAACCCTTCCTGACCAGCTTTTTTACCTCATTGGCTAAATTTAGACATCAATCCAAGGACAAGACTCAAGATGTATTAGCAATAATAGTACCATTACCATTAAGAAATAAATCCAAGTTTACTGTTTGAAAATGCAGATACGTTTTATTTCAACAGGACTGGACTGGCTGGGCTGTCTGCATTCTGGCTGCTCACCCACCCAGCTTCAGATCAGTGTTTTATTATGCTCTGAAGTTCTTGGTAGTGAGCACCTCCCCTCACCACACCACACCAGTTTCTCTGTCTGGAAGATTCCTCAAGAAACATGTGCATTAAGGGCACACAGTACACTGTTTTCAGACAGAAATCTTGCAGTGCACAGACACAAATCACAGAGAGAAACCCTGCAGAATAAATTCCTGAGCACTGTGGGCAGGTAGGCACTGAGACAGCTTGGCACAGAAAGTCTTGTAAATCCACAAGGGCTGGCACAAGAAAAGCCCCACTCTGAACAAGTGGCACCAATCTGTAACATGCAAAAGGAGCAAGAACTGACTTCTAAAGGTGTCCTCTGAAACCCACATGTATTAAAATATAAAGGAATGCAATTTCTTTTGCATAGAAGGGGTGAGGACGTTTTGTATGGAACATGTGAATGATTTTATACTGCCAGAATTTAAAACCTTGCCACTTTCCTTTCTATGTGTTTCCTTAGCTGTATGGCAGTAACTTCTACCTCATCAATAATAATGAGCTGAGGACAGTAAAATCTTCCACCATTTCAGAAAAATCTGGAGGATTACACTGGTTCACATAACAAGTGTTTTGCAGCAAAGAATTACAGCTTCCCCATCACTCAAAGAAATGCAAAACCATTTACTATAAAAACTTCCTAATGATTACAAATACTGAGATTTACTGTGGAACTAAACAAAAAGGAGAAGACCAGAAAAATTGTTCAACTTCTAATCCTAATTAAGAGTTAGCACATAAGCTAACACTTCCAATTTTACTTTTTTTGGTACAGTAAATTTAGTAACTAAAATTGCTCATTAGTTTCTGCTATACGACATTTTTGCTGCTTTAACATCTGTAGTAATGTATTAACTAACATTAAAGTACTAACTAACACTAATAGCAATATTACTATTTAGAAAGATTATTTTTAAATATTACTATATATAAATATCAGTATTTATAAATGTTTCTATTTATGAAGAAAGCAATTTTGATTGTACTGAAAAAATGAAGGACAGTTTTAGTACTACTGGGCAGTAATACCCAGGTCCTGGAATGCATCACAGATAATAGGATTGATCTAGAATTAACTATCACCCCAGACTGAAGGGAGAGAAGAAGGGAGAAAAGAAAAAGAAGACTCTGTGATCAAGACAGATGCACTTCCCCAAATGGCAGATGTGGTGCTCCTGCTATGTGATCACAGGCAACCACGTATTGTAGGTTAAAAATGTTGTAGCTAAGCAAAGGAAAACATTATCGCATCAAATTAAATTATTACTTTGAAAGAAATTCAACAGCAACACCAAACACACTAAAAAGCAGGGAAATAAAAAGAGGAAATGTGAAAATTTATGCAACATCACAGCTCTCTCTTTTCCTCTGGTATCTGCCACCGCTCCGGCGCCGGTTTCGCTGCGGCGTGGCAGAATGCACGACAGGCGTGGCAGGAGGTGCAGGCTGCTCACCTTCACAGGTGTCTGTCTCGGCGCTGAACAGGTAGCCCCGGGGGCAGGAGCAGCTGTAGCTGCCCGGGGTGTTGCGGCAGAGCCCGTTGTCGCACAGCAGCCCGTTCACAGAGCACTCGTCAATGTCTGCAGGGACACACACACACACCATCACCGAGAGTGACAGCTCTGACCTGCAAAGCTCTCACTCACTTTCAGGCTTCTGCTGCAAAGATTTCTGCTCTGCCTTTAAAGTTGTTTTGTTCTTTCCACTAGCAAACACAAAAATTAGTTCACGGTTAGGTTTAAAGGAATAACTGTGTTTTCCTGCAATGACCCTGTTCATTTGAGTTTGGTCAATGACCTTGACCTTGGTCAAATGACAATGATCTTTGTCATTTCTATGACCACACCATATAAACTAATGGAGGTTTATTTGCTCTGAAAGCAGTATTTTAATTATTTCTTTTATTTAAACACAGAAACAGCAGTGTGTTAATTACTGTTCTGCCACAGACATGTTTTATGAAAAATCCTTTCCTTAGGATTTTTCCTCCTGAGAAGCTGAGAGACCTCAGGAACAAAATGCAAACAATGGTTATCTGCTGCTGTGGAATGCAACAGGTGCATCTGTGATTGGGCTCATGTGGTTGTTTCTAATTAATGGCCAATCACAGTCAGCTGGCTTGGACTCTCTGTCCAAGACAGAGCCTTTGTTATTCATTATTTGCTATTCTATTCTCAGCCAGCCTTCTGATGAAATCCTTTCTTCTATTCTTTTAGTATAGCTTTAATGTAATACATATCATAAAATAATAAATCGACCCTTCTGAAACATGGAGTGAGATCCTCATCTCTTCCCCCATCCTAAGACCCCTGCAAACACTGTCACTCTCTTCTAACTCTCTTTTATAGGCTAAAATTGTTTTTGTTATCAATGAAGTGGATTAGAATCTGTCCTGTACGGTTCATGCATGGCAGCCATCTCAAGAGTACACATACACCTCCCCTCCAGAGGAACACTGAATTTAAAAACAAACAGGATTAAGACCAGGATATCAAGTACATTGACTAGGTATAGTAACATAATTCCCTGAACTCCCTTTAAACCAACTGAAAATAATTCTAATAAAATGTAATGTGTCTTCCTCACTGCCCTACTACTTGTTCTATGAAAGAAGAAAAAAATATAATTTTAAGCCTACTGCTTTAATGGCCATCACATGTCAAAATAACCTATGTTTATATAAAGAATATTGATAAGTCAGGATAAACATGACATTTTATCCTGCTTCAGGTTGTCTCCTCTTTATTGACTGCTTGATTTCCCAAACCTCATACTGCAAGTGAAGTCTTCCATCAAACAGATTTTTAGAGAGTTTTTAAGTGTAAAAATAGAGAAGAAAAGTGAGAATGCAATATAACTACAATCTGGTGAATTTTGGTTTCCCCAACGTCTTCAGATTTTCCAAGGTGTGCTTATTCCTGTAGGATTCAGACAAAAAAGCCTAAATTTCCCCAGATATTGAATCCAAGATTTAAGTCTGGCAGCCATAAATTAAAAAAAAAATCTCTTCTTTCCTAACCTGTCCTTAATCTAACTTCATCTGATTTCAACCAAGGAAAGGAGGACAAATTTGTAAACTGACATTTTCAAGAGCGTTTCTGAGCTTGTTGTCATACAATGCTTTAGCCCAAACTGTGCAGTGTGATGAATGCATTATTTCATTAGAATCTCACAGAATAACTTCAGATTTCATTAGAATCTCACATAATAACTTCAGATTTGGACTGTAATCTGTTGGGATAAGCTCTGTAAAAACACTGAACAATGCAGCTCATGCTTTAAACCCACTCAGACCTGACAAAAATTCTGTCTGCATTCTGACTGATGACCATTTTTATTTCCTGGCATCTCATAAATTGTGCCATTAATTATAACCTTTCAACTTTTTATCTGAGTGTTCATACTTAAATTCTTTTATGGAAAAATTCTATCCAAGAATAAACACATCCTCACATTCAGTCAGCTTTATCTTTAAGTTAAGTAAATACATAGATTATACTAGCACTTACCTAATCCCAAGAGTAACTAGCTAAATAAAACCCCTTCCAATAAAATCCACTTGGAGAATGAATACATGAAGAATTTTAAAAATAAAAACACCAGTGCTTTTCCTGCCAGAAGGTCATATTTAGGGCTTTAGGAAGTGACTAGATGTAAAGTTCCTTTATTCAAGCAGATGAAAGGAGACACTTTCTTTACTTTGTGTTTCCTTTGCATCACCAGGAAGGAATGTTTGATATGAAAACTATACTGCAGCTATAGACCAGGTTTTCCCCAGCAAAACTGGAGTTTTGCCAGCAGACAGGTCAGTAAATCTTTAAGTGCAGAAAGCAATAATTTACCAAAATAAACACAGTACTTAAGGACAATACTTTGGACATCTGATGGTTCCTGAGAGATTTCTATTAGCTTTTAGTTTAAACAAATTTTGCCTTTCTGCTTAAAATTACAAGGCTATAAGCAACATGATCGTACAGCGCACTTGTGGCGTAACACACTTTTTCTGGATGTAAGAATTTCCAAAAGAAAAAAACAAAAACCCACTGGATTTCATGTATGGTCATGAATAGCAAAATTAGTTAGATGGAGAGTGAAACCTGCAATGTTACCTCCCAAACAGCAACACAGTAAAATATACAGTATACAAAATATACAGTAAGAATAAAAATTATGCAGAGATTGAGAAAAGCATAATTCCAAGTTTTTTGCATTTTTATTGTAGCTTGAAGAAGCAGATGCCTTGCAACCTACATCCTGTCAGGTCAAACCAGCATCAACGAAATGATAAATAATTAATGCACAATAAAAAAAACCAACCAAAACTTACCCACACAATTGGTTCCAGCAGGATCAGGCTGGTAGCCACTGTTGCAGTTACAGCGATAGCTGCCACGCAGGTTTTCACAAATCCCATTGGAGCAAATATCAGGATCCAAAGCACACTCGTTAATATCTGCATCAGCACAGCAACACAGGACAGTCAGGCACTGCCAGGTACCACAAACCTGCTCCTGTGAGAGGTGTGGGCAACACCTGACTGCCTGCCTGCTGGGGCTCCCAGTCAGAGCCAAGGCACAGCACAGGTGCAGCCCAAAGGCTGAAAGAGGTGATTATTCTCCTTTATTTGATACTAGAGGGCCAAACCTGGAACACTGCCTCCAGTTTTGGGCCACTTTACATGGGCCCACTCCTCAAGCCTCCCATGCACCTGCAGACGCCTGTCGTACTCTTGGTACTCTTTGCTAAACTCAGCCCCAGAGTGCTCCAGCTTTCCCAGTCCCATGCCTAAACACCTGGGCAGCTTTCCTCTGCTCCTCACAGCATTCCTCCTCACAGCATTCCTCCCTGGCTCCCCTGACACTGCATTTCCTTCTCACACTCCAGTTTGATCCTTACGCAGCCACGCTGGTCTTTCCCTTCTTTGCCTGATTTCTTATGCATGAACTGAGAGCTCTTGCGATCTCATGAAAACATCCTCAAAGCTCTGTTCTGCTCCTACAAACCTGAGGGCAGTTTCCAGGGAATCCCATTCACTTGGGATGCCTTAAGCAACTGGAAGCTCATGAAATTCAGGGTGCTCTCTTTACTCTCCACCTGGCCCACACCCCTCAACTCAGCATGAGTTCCAACAGGGCATGACCAGTGCAGTTCAGGCTGCCACCAGTATGGACATCACTAATTAATTCATTACTCATCATTTCATCTGTGCTGATAATCACAGGTGCAGTAGTGCCTCTGCTCTGTTTAAAGTATCACCTGGATTAAGAAAATTTCCCCTCAGAGTGCTCCAAGTGTCTCCTGGACTACACTCAGCTCATGTCAGTGTGGCTAAATTCCCTCAGCAGCATCAGTGCCTGAGGTGCAAGAAGAGGCTGAAGGGACTGGATTTGGTCAGCTGAAAAGAGGGAATATCAGACGGACCCCTAACAGTGTTAGCCTGATTTTAACAGATGATTACAAACAAGATGGAGCCACCTCTTTGAGGTGCACACTTGCAAGATGCAACAGTGGAAATTTAAATTAAACACCAGGAAAACAATTCTTCACCTTGAGTGTGGCTAAGCAGTGGAGGAAGCTGCCCAAAGAGGCTGTAGGAACTCTGTCCTTGGAGATTTTCCAAATTCCCCCAGGCAAGGCTTTGAGAAATGGTTTAACTTTGAATATACCCTTGCTCTGAGCAGAAGGTTAAGTTGGATCATCTCCAGATATCCTTTCCAACCTAAACTGACAGGGAACTACATGCTTGTAACAAAAAGCTTGATGCAAAATACCCAGTCTGTGGACCCAGTGCCTCTAGTTTAGGGATCTAGGTAAGAAGTTATAAATTACTAGTTGACACATAAATTTTCCTAATACATAAGTAAAACATAGGTCAAAACTACAGCAAATTGAGTCCTGTAAGTACTTGCTGGAAATTTAACTTTTTTTCTCAGACAGACAGGACAGGATGATGGATGAGTTATATACCCTGAATTTACAGTTCCATATAAAATTTCTGCTGTAGTTGGAAAAGTCCAAAATATTCATATGAACTGCAAGAAGAGGAACAGACTAATTTTAATGCTTCTTGCCTCTGAGGAAAAGAGAGTTTTTCAATATTTTCCTTCTTCTCATATGGTAAGCCCATTACTTTAAATAGCCCCTTTCCCAAACCCTGGAAAGAAAGGGTGCTGGCATAGCTGTGACTTCAAGAAAGGCTTGTTTTATACTTGTAGGGCCCAACTTTTTGTAAAGAACATTTCCTCTTTAATCACAGTGCAGTTTAGGTACTGATTTAATACATTTAATCACATATGCATTTGGAAAAAACCATGCTACCCCGGATAAAACTCAATGCTACGAGACGCCCAAAAAACTTTGTAAGAAAATACGATTTGGCATGCCACTTCAAATTTGTATTTTCTTTAGAGCAAAATGGATTCTGTAGCTCACTAGACATGTCTGGATCTTGAGGACGAGCCACACAAGGAGTGTGTAGGCAGTGACAGGAGCAGAAGCATGAAAATTGGCTGCAATGCTGCTGTACAAGAGGCACAGAAAACCCTGTGTTTGCTCTGGAAACCTGAACAAAAGAGAACTACAGCTGAGACAAGAATGATCTTTGTCATGCACTTGGTAGACAGCGCAGTTGTTCCAATGTTTGAGTGAGAAATTGCATTTTCCATGTGTCCAAAAGGACGCGTGAACCCCTCCACCAGGCTGCATGCAAATTCTTATGGTAGGATGCTGCTTGTTTTAAGTATTAATGAATGCTGACATTACTGCTCTGAGATTTAGAGATTCTTCAATGGACCCTATATAATTCAGCGAAAAGTGAACTGAGAGAATTCATAAATTCCATGGATTTCACATCACTCATACATGCTTACAGCATGTTAAGAAAAAAATACGCAGATACTTACAGTACTGAACAAAACCAGAATTTCTTTTATTTAAGTGCTATTTTTAAAATTTCTTTAGGCTATTGCTAAATGTAATGATGGGAGCTCTTTTTCTGTTTCTGCTGTATAGAATAGGAGCTTTAATGCTGACAAGGATAATTATTAACACACCAGACAAATACCTAGCAATAAATTTTATGTTCCTATATCCTCCTATTCCTTCTTCAACCCATTTTACTTGTCTGGCAGCTGCAGCATGCTTTGCCCCTACTTCAGACCTGGCTCAGCCATTGTTTCTGAAAATTCCTGTCTCTGTGGTACTAGGAAAAGGACGTGGAGCTTTACAGTTCAGTGGTCAGTTTCAGGACTTTTTTTCATAAGGGTATGTTTTTTTCAGTTAAGCTCCCTTCCAACTTTTACCTCTACAGAGATACAGTCTGTCCATGGAAACGGTCCATGAGTGAACACTGAATCTGGAGTGAAAAACTGCTCTATTACTATCCCAGCTGACTGAAAATCAACTGCAAATGCAAGTGACTCCTGTCAGATGAGAGAGAACTGTTTGATGTCTCATCTGAAAAAATTTCTGATCTCAAAAAAAAAAAATTGTAGGTCAGAACTCTGAAACAGATTACTTTTTTTTCTTGAGAGGGTCAGGCAAAATCCACTGTTCTAGAGAATTAATTCCACCCTTTTCTCCAGACAACATTTAAATATTGTAGTCCGAGAATTAAAATACTAAAATTAACATAATCATCTTGAAGTTAAAACTCCACTCTAGTATGTTATCAAAAAAATAATTCTGAGGATTTTTTTTAAAAACTTTGAATCATTGTCCTGGGGTGACTTTATGATGCTGAATTATTAAATCGTTAATCAGTTGTTAAAATTTCAATGTAACAACATCTTAATGTTAACCACAAAATGTTGTTAAATAAAAAATTTTGCCCACTTTTCTTGAAAGAAATTTACCTCCTGAACTTCCTGGGGAAAGGGCCACTTAAATCTGCCTTCTAGAAACAAATACTTCAGAAATTTCCTCCCAAAATTTGCCCTAAACTAAGGACAATCTAAGGACTAAACCAGGACAATCGTATATGTTAAAAAAATATAAAACATACCTCTTCCATCAACAGTAATACCTATTCCACTGCTACACAGGCCATGGAACTCAGCTGCTCAGTTGAGGTGGAGATGTTGGGGAAAAGAAAATGTTATTTCCAGTATTTCACCTTCTTTCATTCTAAACTAAACCCACATGACTTTTTTTTTCCCAAAGTAATTTTTCTACCATGTAACTAATGAAATGCCAACGTTCACATGAAATAACCATTTATAGATAAGTTAGTTAAATCTATGTAAGGAAGTGCTTCATCCTGAACTTTCATATATATATATATATGTAAATAAATAAATATCTATATTTATTTAACTCTGGTCATCTAAGCTTGGTTTTGTATTTTATATATAAATAAAATGTAAGTTTGGAGTTTGGCTTTATATATATATATATATATATATATATATATATATATATATATATATATATATATATTTATGTTTGGTTATATATATATATACATACAAAACCATATTTAGATGACCAGAGTTAGAAACTTAGGTGATTTCTTTACAATCTTGACACGACTGTCCTCTCAAGTTACTGCTTTTAACCACACTGTCAGTTTTACTTGTTTTTTTCTTAATAGTTTTCTGCTATACTATTAATACTAAATGGAAATTCTGTCAAGATGCACCACCTCAGCTCTGTAGTCAAGAGATTTTGTTTTTAATCAATTCCCAGGTTTACTTAAAGAATTGATTCTTTTAAAATGAAATACATATTTCTAGAAATAATATGGGCTGCTCTTTTAAGCTGGATTGACTGGAGCAGGAAATTTACAGATTCATTGAAGAATTCTGCTTATTCTCTTGCAACAGTTATTACTTAGAGCAAACATTTAATTCAGGAACCCAAATTCACCCTGTTCACTTTTCTTTCGGGCATGAAATAAAAACCAACAATGCGATTTCAACAATTTTGTTTAAAGTCTGTATGCTCACTGCAGCACTCAAGGAAACACAAAACTTGTACCTGAGTTTTTAGCAGGGCAGGGATGGCACGGCTCTCCAAAGCCATAGTCAGGGTTGGCACAGCAGCATTCAGACTTTGTCACAGCCCCAGGGAAGGGACGGACACACAGCCCTTTCCTGATGCCCCCATAGCATGTGCTGCGCACGTGAGTATCTAGAGATAAAGGACAAGGGGAGAAATAATCATTTCCTTAGGCTGAAAATTAAATGTATGCATATTATCCCTTATTTTTGGTCAATAAAAAGGCCACACTGGCTACATCTGCACTGCCTTAAAAATCCTGATGAGACCAAGGCCGATTCTCAGCGTGGCTGCCTCCTGGAGCTTTCCCCAAAGCACTTTCAAACCACCTAAACTAGGGTTTTGTCACCACATTCAAAGGCATTCCAAAGGACCCAGCAAAGGCCCACACCCCAAAGCAGCTCTGTAAATCCATCAACAAATGTCCCAGTAAGAAACACAGAACAGCCTGGATCAGCATGGGGTGGCTGATTCTTCCCTTTGGGAAGTACCACAGACATCTCTGAGTTCCAGAATGGTTCCTCAGGTAGGATAACCCATCAGCAGCACAGGGCTGGTAATATGGGATAGTGTATTAGGATATATATATATATATATATATATATATATATATATATATATATATATATATCCCAACATATATCCCATACTACCCATAATATCCCAAAATAATATAAATATATATTGAGATATACATATTATATTATAATATGGGATATTATACCAGCTTCTGGAAGGAGGAGCATGGTCTCCAGCTGTATTTACAAAATCATGAACAGAAGTGCAATTTTAGCAGATTGTTCAGACAAGCATTTACGTGACATGACCATCTTAATAGGTTTATACATAAACAGACACCAGTGCTGGTTTAGCACACCAAAGAGGCCCCAAAATCTAGCTGGGAACAGCAATCTAGCAAATTTTACACACACTAGGCAGTGAGGAAAGCAGTGATACTGTCCAGACTATAAGAACCTTCAGGGGGTTTGTGATTAAAAACACACTCTGGAAGTTAAAGTGCCATCCTTGGGGAGAGGCCTGGAAATGGTGGGCTGCATAAACCACCACTTGTCACACAAACAAAACACAGAACACCTGAAAGGTTCTTCAACCCTGAAAACCAGTCCAAAAAAAGACAGCAGAAAAATTATACAGGCCAACCATACACGTCTAAGATTCACCATGTACACACTGCCAATCTTACAGCTGATTTAATCACATAAATCAATTTGACAGCCTTGGCCAGTAAGATGCAAGAAATGTCTTACAAGACATACCTCAATACTTACCTTTACAGGAATATTAATCTCCCCTCCTTATCCAAGAACTATGAGAATGTCTCTGAGACTGCTTTGTGTACATTTCTTTGGGGTTTTGTTGTACTTTTCTGGTTTTGGTCCTTCTAAACTTGAAGGCTTTTCCCCATGTTTGCTTACAGGATAGTATTAGAGATCTTTGAACAAGCATGTAATTGGACAGTCCTTCTAAAAATGTGTAGCTGAGAACTGTAGCAGGATATAGATAATCAGCCTTTACTTTTGACTCCTAAAATTCTACAGGAGCTCAGAAATACTCTTTGTTTCAGGTACCTTTATGGGCCAGAACAGAACACAGCTTTAATTCATGCTGCTTGACAGTCCCCCAGTAAAACCACCATGCACTGTGGCCTGGACACGAGCCTGAGTGGACTCAGAAACTGAAACGAGTTTGAGGGAATCAAGACAGTTCCTTGCTTGAAGTATGACCCCAAAACAACAAAGGAAAGTTGCATGAGAAGCTTTACAGTGAATATTGAATATCCAGCGCCAATCTAAATAAGAACTGGCAATTCCTTATGCGTTCTGTCGGCCCTTTGAGTGCTGTAAGCTGGCTCCTGTATAACAGTGCTGCCTGCACATAAATGTTTTCACTTGCCTTTGGTATCGCATGGAACACATAGTTCTGGAGCACAGCTACATATTCCATAGATTTTAGAGGTTTTTTTTCCCCTGCCAAGAATCTAGGTGAAGCCAGTACAACTTGCTTGCACTTGACATCGGGAAAAGATTATGATGCTTGAAAATAGTCGAGGACTTTTGCACAAGAAATCTCTGTTCGTTTACTTGGCAAAATAATTAGTGGCATCACATGCTTTCCCTCCATCTCAGACAAGTCCAGTTGCCACCCACAAGTTCTGCCATGAACAAAGGGACTTCAATCATTGCCCTGTCACAGAAGGGGAGGCTTCCCCCTAGTTATGTTGTGCCTGTGAGGGAATGGAGCAGCAAGTCAAGGGAAGGAAATGGCACCAAGGGAAACTGCAGAGGGACAGGAGACTGGAAAGTGTGGAAGAAATACTCTGGAGGAAGGTTTTCAAAGATGTGGAGTATGGGAAGTAGCTGAAGGAAGCTACAGATGTCCTGAGCAACTGCTCTGCACAAGAGAACAAGTGCTCTCAGGGCACACCAGTGCTTTTAGAGAAGCGACACAGAGAAACTGGGGACAATGTCATGCCTAGTTACAGGAAAACAGTCTGATCTACTGTCAGTGTCAGTGATTCACCAAGCCTGTGAGGGATGAAGAACCAAGCTGCCTCTCCCCCAGCAGCTGTGGGACAAGGAGAATGTCCCCCTTGGGCTGTGCTACGAGCAAGAATGAGGACAGGCACCTCTTTGTGGATGGTTCAATTGCTGCGGGCACCTCACGAAGCTCAGTTCTCCATTCCACAACAGTTCTGAGTCTGCACTTACTGATGAACCTCTGCTTCTCCCCATGTTTAGTTTGATTAGGCTTTGGCCACTCATTCCAGAGCACCAAGAATTTATTTTTTGCCCTGGACCAGAGACTAGCATCGCTGCTGCTGTACCTGTTTATGGGACTCTCCACTCCGTCCCACGGCATGGCACTTCTACACTCTTAAATTTGGCAGTGTAGCACTTCAACACCTACAAAAATGATGATCACCACATCTGTGGTCAGTATCAGGTGCACAAGTGCCTGACCCACACTCAGGGAAAGTCATTGCACCCACCCAGGAGCCTTAGAAGGACAAATGACAAACACCCATTTGGCTCAAAAAAAATTACCAGGGTAAAACAAAGCTTGGTTACTCTGTCCTGGATGGCTCTGGCTCTGGGCAGAGGTAATTAGAAGTGTCTCAGCAGAGAACAAACAACACTGTGTGAAGCTGGAGCCACAGCTCAGCACAAGTTCTGAGGTGATACACGCTCACACACAGAGCCAGCTGAGGTGTCCAAGCATGGGGCTGCAGCTGGAAGTACAGCCAAACCTAAAAAACCTGCAAATATTCAAATATTGGAAGTTTGGCTCCAAGTATTTATCGAGCTGTTCCATGACTCTGTAACTGTTCCTTTTCCAAGCATTTGTTCCCCTGTGCTGTACCTTTTTCAAGCTTGTATAACATTCTGTGATTGACTCAACTGTACTTATAAATACTAAGTAAAACAGCATTTCCTTTCTGTGTGCACTCCCACCAGGATCAAGGTCATTATTTAGAAGTAAAATAGAGCTCAGAGAAAGAGGGGGCAGCTGGACTGTGGGCTCTCAGATTTTATGTTCCTCGCTGGTTACCTAGCAGACTTGTGGGAATGTTCTTACAAGATTTCCAATTTAAGTTATTAATTTTCAAACTACCAATGATCTTCTAGCAGCCAGAATGTCTGAAAAGTACTATTTAGGTCATGCAATATATGGAATAGAATAGCCAGACACAGAATTCCTGTAGTTAATACAGCATGTGGATTATATATAAACACACATACACAATTCTGAACAGTGGACTGGCTTGGAAATTCTGCTCTCAAGTCATGTGTGAGGATATTTTGTGATGCATTATTTGAAATTTGCTATGTTACTTTATGGCTGGAATAATTACATCATCTTTTTTTAATGAATTTTCCAACTAGATCATTATTCTGCTTTAAGATTTTTTTTGTCCTGTGAAGGGAACTTCCTGTTGAAAATGTAAGCATTTATGGAAAGCCTTAAAGCTGTGTAACACGTAACTTCTAAATAAATGGTGTTCACAGATGATGGCCAACCTGTCAAGCCTTTTGCTGCTAGCACTGTGGCAACATTAGGTAAATGAAAGCACAGAAAATTGAGTACTGTATTGATTCTTTGCAGCTGTATCACTGACAGGGGTAAAGATGAGGCCAACTTGGAACACAAAAAAGGTACTGAACAGCCTGTACTCAAATCTGTTTTTGTTGGTGTGCCACTGAGCAGTGAAATTCCAATATTTAAAACAGTACTACAGGTCTCTTCTCATTGTTTTACTTCTCACTGCTTTTCTCCAAACTTTTAATAAACCAGAAGAAAAGAACTCAGCTACCACACAGGAGGGAACACAACTTGCTTTTGTTGGTTCAACCTTCAGTACAGCTTTGCTTACTAGAACATTTAATTTACTTAAAACAACAAAATTTGTGTTCCAACTGAGAGACTGAGAATGTGTTGTGGCTTTATTTGAGCCTATGTTTTTAAGACAGCCCTCATTTTTTATCACGCATTTTTAAAGCAGAAGTGGTAACAGAAGGGGCTAGCTTGTGCTGGCACTTGGTAGAAACACTTGTCCTAGATTTTGTTTTGAAGACTTTTGAACTTTAGCACCATCTGAAATGTTATCTGAAATGACCAACATGAGGGTTTGGTATGTCCCATCCCTTAGGTGTGAGAACCTCCAAAGCACTGTGATGCTGGTTTTCCTTTACCTGGAAATATGCTGGTAAGACAAAGGCAGATACAACATCCGTAAGTCCATCAGCAAGAACAGTCATTAATTGTTAATTAACCCATTAATAAATATGATTCTTGTGGAGTCTCTGTTCAGTAACGTGCCTGATGACAGACACATGCAGGAGCTGGGGAAGGAAACATTTTGGGGATATAGAATTGATGTTCTGAGACACACAGGGAAAATCCTGTGGATTAAATCAAGGAACTTTGCAAAGTACACACAGTATCATAACCCTCAGAAATCCCTGTCAAATATTTATTCCTCTCCTCCCTCCTCACCAGCAATCAGCACAGAAGAAGGGATTGAATACTTCTTGCTTTCTATACTTATTTAATTCATCAGCTTGAAAATTATCTATTTTTTGTCCCACGAGCTTCCTGGAGATATGCTAGAGCTCCTAGCAGAGCTCAGTAAACAATCTCTGAAATTCCAACCAGCACCATTTGAGAGGACAAGAGGCTGATTACATGGCAAAATACTATTTTTCATCAGACTAGAAAGGGTATGTCTCAAAACCAAAAGAAGATGCCAGGCAGAGCAGGCACTTTAGGCTTACATTTATATGAGTAACAGGTAAACAAGAAGTACTGCCTCATTGGAGAGAGAAAATTAATTTCTTGTCTTTTAACAACAGGTTTATGGGATTGCATCTTGTTTGTGGTTTGATGTCAACATTATTTAGAAGGAAATAATTTGATGCATTTGATAATTAATTAACCTGATAATTCCACTCGTTTTTCCATGAAGAGAAAAGAATAAAACTGATTTACCTACACACACACGACCGTCAACTCCAACAACCAAGCCAGGTGGACAATCACACCGAAATGAGCCTTCAGTATTTATGCAGTGGCCATTCATGCAAATTCCTGATGTCTGGCATTCATCAATATCTAAGAGGAGGCAAGACACTTCAGCAATCAATCTGTTTTTAAGCAAGATTACAGCTTAATAGTTTCAGAACATTATCAAATTACTTTATGATAATAGATAACAGCATCTTTGTTCTATTTCTAATAAAAATTTAATCTTGGAATAATCAAAATTCCAGCTGCACAAAAAAATAAAATAACCCCAAAACATGCAGAAGAACTTTAGGATTAGAGGTACTTCATATTCTACATTAAGCAAAATCAATGATAAATTTTCCCCTTTGTCCATCCCATATTTTAATTTTGCTTTCAAGTATGGCTAAAGAGCACCAGACACAAAATATCCTTATGATGGTTAATTTTAATTTCAAAGAACTTTTAAGGGGTCATCAATTTCTAAGCACAACTCCATGTTATTAAGAAAAGCACAACTGTAGAAATGGTTAAAATTCAAATCAGAAGACTAACAACTTAGATTATTTACTAGAAGTGGCTTAAGTCCAAACACACCTATGTGGGCAGCAACAGGTATTTTCAATTAGTTTGCTGAAACTGGCGCTAAATCAGACTGTATTCTTAAAATGTTTAATAGAAGTTTTTAGTGATTGCACTTTAAGAAGTTTACAATGCTGTGTGACCCGTAAAATGGCTCAAGTGCTATGCGCTCTGAATTATTAGAAAAATGATGTGGAAAATATGTGTGTGTGGGTGGGGCTCATCAATGTAAAATCTTTCAAACCTCTTAAATTTACCATACTGCTGCTCACTTTACCATTTCACAAAAGGCTTGAATATTTTTATGTATTTACAATGCTTCAATATTTTTCAGAAGTTAAACCATACTGCTGCTCACTTTACCATTTCACAAAAGGCTTGAATATTTTTATGTATTTACAATGCTTCAATATTTTTCAGAAGCTAATTTATTGATCACTGTGGCTTTCCTAACACTATTAAGTACTTCTTTCAGTAAATTACAGATCTGTTTGCAGGCAGCTAAAGAAATCTACTTTAGTGAGCAGCAAGGTGCTATATGGCTTTGAATCAATCCATGTTACCAGACTGCCATTCTTGCAGGGATGAACAGACAGGAAAAGCCATTTTCCATCAGTATCCCCCCCAAATTTCACATACCAGTACAGTAACGTCCATCTGGAGCCAGGACAAATCCTGGTTTACAGATGCATTTAAAACTCCCATCCTCATTTATGCACATCCCATTCAGGCACATGTTTGTGGTGGCACACTCATCGTGGTCTACAAAACATTGCAAAGAAAACTGATTTTAGTTTCTCACCCTCCAGAAGACAACACAGTGAAAATAATCAGTCAGGACAGGTGTGGCATATTCCTTCACTTGAAGATTAATTTCTGATCATAACTGTGGTAAAGTATCTCAAGAGTTTTCACTCCACATAAAAAGCAGCAATTTTTTTTTCATGTTCTGATCAGTTGCTTTGCATATTTCAGCAGGCTGTATATGAAAGGACAGGGTGCGTCTTTCTTTCATACATGAGAGGATAAATAGTTTCCATTGCCTGAGAGAATTGAGCTTGTTGTTCATCTAGCTAGGGTTTTTCTTGACACCGTGCAGCCAAATTTAAAAACAGGTGTTTTCTTCAGCAATGCTGATTTATGGATCATTTGCTGTGAAGGTTTATGGAAAAACATTATTCTTAGGACTCTTGAGGAGAGGTGCAGCTTCAAAAACAAAAATTATCTCAAATTTTCTTTGAGATCATATGGTTCTGTACAATAACTATTTGAATCAAAGGCCTGTAAGTTCACAGTATTTCAAAAAAGGTAATCTTTAGTGATCCTCAGCTCTAGTATGAAGCACAATTTCTAGAACCACCAAGCTAATGCCTGCCCCATTCTTTAGAAAGGTCCTTACCCACACAGTTTCTTCTGTTTGCAGTCAGCTCAAACCCAGCATTGCAAATGCACTGGAAGCTTCCCTCAGTGTTCACACACCTCCCATTTTTACAAAGAACACCATTCTGAACACACTCATCGATATCTAAGGGGAAGAAAAAACAAACCAAGCCAAACAAACGAAATCCTACACAGAGAACTACAGTTAAGATAAAAATGCATTCAGAGGCAATTAGTGCTTTGAAAAATACTGGCATGTCACTCAAACATTACTTAGAAAAAAGTTCAAAAGTAAGTTAAAATTTTAGTCTCCTTGCATCAGGGAAAAATAATATTTTTACAGACACGTACAGCAAATGCTACCTTTTGTGAAGCTTTGCAACTTCTTCATGAATACTTTTAAAATATGATTAATACTTTCATCTGCATGCATACACAAAAAAGCACCTGTCATTCAATTTTTAAATTTTTTTTTTTTTAGAACTCTTGCCTGGGAAATTCCCCGAATGGATATTCCAGAATAATGGATAAATATTAAAAAACGACAACAAAACAAATGAGGTGGCAGCCCAAATCTAGAACTGATTTAACACTGGGATGTACTGAAATTGCACTCCTATCTTTCAAATCCAAATTGAGACGGAGTCTGGTGCAAGGGCTCAGAACACCTGCAATGCCAGCAGCCACGGAGCAGTTTCTTACCGATGCAGGCTTGCTTGGTGGGAGTTCTCTGGAAACCTGCGTGGCACTTGCAGTAATAGGAACCAGGTGTGTTGACACAGTCCCCATTGGAGCAGGGGTTTGATGTGCACTCATCAACATCTGCTGGCAGCACAGAGAGGCATTAGTGACTTCACAAAATCTACAACTTCCCCCCCCCCCCCCCCCCAATCTGGAAGCTTCTGAGTGCAAAAGATGGTAACTAGCAGCCAAATGCTAATTACTAAAGCCTGCTCTTGGTGCAAAATCACTGCTTTGCCAGGAACACGGGGCTGTTCCTGGTTCAGCTGGGCAGGCATTTGTAAGAAGTGAAGTGGCACTGCATCATTTGTAAGCATCCTGGGGGACAACAGAAGAAGAATCTTCTTGAGGATTTTGAGACCTGATGGTTGCCTTTATGGTTGATTTAATACAACCCAGTTTTGTTTAACTCAATGTCCATTTATGCTCCTTCACGAGAAAAAAACAATACTAATCAAAACAGGCACTTTAAATGAGAGCAAACCACGGCATCCAAAACCCACCCCTATTATTTTACAGGTTTGCTGTAAAAAACTGAGGAGGGGCTGCACACCAGCAGGAGGGATTCTTAATGAGACCACAGTCTGTGCACCACAACTCAAACATTTATGCCCCACTGCACCCTCAACCCCAGTCTTTGCACTGAGTAATGCCAGATTTAACCTAACCCTCTTCTGTAATGTACCTTATTCTCCCTTCCAAAAGTTTTGGGTATTTGGGTGCAACCAAACACATTTTAACCAACTGAAATGTCAGAAATAACTCTCATTTGACATGGGGCTCTGAAAACTTCCACGGTTCTTTTTAAGAACCCTTTCCCAAATTTGATATCCAGTAGTTACCAGTGAGTCAGAGGTGTCTCTGGTCACGACAGCTATTCCCAGATCTAAGATAACAATTGTTCTTCTGTAAACCCTCCAGAACCCTGCAATCCACCGGAGCAGAGTGGGTGTATCCCACTGGTAGGGCAGGAATGCTGGATCAGTCCCCATAGCAGCTCCTAAAGGATGACCTAAGCAGGTGCTCTCTGTTAGAGCTCAATTTACAGGGGACAAATAGATCCCTTGATGAAATCCCCCATTTCTTTATCAGCAATTTTTGCTACTTTGACTTTTTCCTCCAGCTAGGCCCTTCACTTACTTACAACGCTCTTGTAATTACTCATCTCTTCATTCAGGCAGACTTTTAACAGCAGAAAGCCAGCAGTGATTTGCAGGAGTTTCTGGCATCTGGCTGAAAGCTGCCGTAAGAAACTCTGAAGCTGATCAGTTCCTAACAATGATGATTTTCCCATGCATCTTGCAGTGCATGCTTCCAGAAATACCAGGAAAACCCCAGGGCAATTTTCATGATCATTTCCACTCACACCTTATCAAATCTGGTCCTAGAGGTTAGCTCATAACATCTTGAGAATACTGGGATGCAACAAGAAATTGAAATCATAAGGATATTTATGTGTATTTTCTAGAAAGTACTGTTCCACAAACAACTTCTAAAATCACTATAAAAGATGGCAAAAGGTTCCTTTTGTTCTAATTTCATCATAAATAAGACCCCATTTTTAACAGGAATTTCTGAGTTAATGAACACAAAGTTTAAACCCAGAGCATCACCATACAAAAAGAATCTGTGTCTACACAAGTCACTGATATAATTGCCTGGTAACAGCACTCTTGGTGCCCAGATACAATCTGTGTAAACAGCTAAATGAATAAAGGAAAAGCAAATGGAAGACTCAAACAGCTCCCCTCACAAGTAACTAGCTCATTCACATTTGCATACCAACTGATCACTGCAGTAAAACCACAGGAACTGAGAGGAGATAAAGAAAAGAGGAATTCAGGGTGTTAAATACAGAGGTATTTAACCTGAATACAGAGGTATTTAACCATGAATTTTTACATGCCAGTCTGTGTCACTGTAGTAGTTCCCTGTCCTCAAGCTTCTCTGCCATGCCTGGACGTTGGGATGCTCTTTGTCATGAGTGGGGTGATTTTTCACCAGAGGTGATTTTTCCTCAGTGCTCAGCTGATACAGAAAGGGGTGAAGGAGGATTGAACACCACCCCTTCAGAACCAAGTCCTCAGCTACCAACAGGACATCAAGCTCTGAATCACATCTTGATGACAATTTTTTGTCAAGTGCCCTAACTCAAATGAATTTACTGTATTTATATTTTGCCTTATTATAAGGGAGCACAGAGGGAACTTATAAATAGTTGAAACAGTGCTCATCTACTTTGTTGAGTTTTCCTGAAGAGAATGACATTTAGGATCTTCGCCATTACAGGCTCCAACTTGCTTCAATAAAAGCCCATGTTCATGCTCCAAAGGATCTGTCTGTAAGTTTATAAATTCTACAGCAGGAATGCAGAGGTTCTCTATCAAGCAGCTGACTTAAGCTTCGAAAATCCTTCCAAAGCCATGTGCATCCTTCATGCACATGACTTCCACATGAAATATGCTTCTTAAGATGGTCTTATTTTTATAAGCTCTTGATAACTGAGGGAAATGGCAAAGGTATGTTAATATAAAGGAGTTGTTGGCTTTGATTTTGCATTGAAAGCATGCATATTCCAGCAGTATAAACAGGAAACATTTAAGACAGAGATATTTAACCCATTTATTCTGTCTCCCAGCATGCCCCCTTCAAGGTCAAATGTTTGCTTTTCAGCACTTGCCTCACACACATCTCCACTTTTCAGTTTTTCATCTCTAACAACTGGCAGAATTCTCTCAGGCACAGTAGGAAACTTCCAAAATACCCTTAAAAGACTTACTGCAATGAGTCTGGAGACAAATTTTAAAATTTTAAATACGCCTATTTGTATTGACAAGACAACTACAATTCAACACAGCACACCTACAGGTTTGCTCCCACCTTTTAAAAAGTCTCTACAGTTTTATCCAGATTTTTTTGAAACAGAAGTGAACAAGGAAAGGTAATAAAATTAAAGCTGTCTATTTTGGAGAAAAGGACTGACCGTTTGGAGTCAGACCACTGAGGGCACTCATGGTCCTTGGCCATGTTCTGTTGTGAGAACAGCATAATGCAACTTCAGGTAAGAGACAAATAAGTAACACCACAGTTTTTTGGTTTGGCAGGATAAATCTTGAAACAGGGCTTTTCTTTAACTCTACAGAAAAATATGTAACCATTTCTGGATTTAATTTATTGCTTTGGGAGCAGGCAGAGAAGTACAGAAATAGTGTTCATTTATGTGCCATTAACCCCATTACCAATGCCCCAAGATTGTTCTGTCAGAAAAACGATAAAATATTCAAACTATAATACAGACATCTACTATAATTCATACATATATATATATATAAATTAGAATATATATCCTGCCTATATTTCCAAGAAACTTTCTGTGTAATTTGCAGCAACTACTGTTCACAAATCCCAGATTCAGGGGGGAACTTTGGCTATTTCTTTATAACACAATTAGAAAATAACTGTGAGACAAAGCTGTGTTATTTATAGAGCTCGCAGAGTTATTTATAATTCATAGAGTTCACTCTCTTATGAAACATCTGAATTCAAGCAGCTACTGAGAAGGCAAACCACTGCAGAGCTGCAATTAGTAATGGCTGATTTATTTCATGCCACAAAAAAATGGGCAAAATGACACTTAAACTTTTCTGAAGCCATTTTGGGTGTCCCTTCCCATGCTTTCCATGTGGGACAGCACTGTAGCTGGCACTGCACCTTCAGCTTTCATTAAACCAATTGAAATTTCTGTTTTGATCCCAGTGCACCCAAAATTTCCTCTGCTTTCAGTTTACTCTTTTATGCTGAGGTAAGCATTGCAAAGTCAACATTAAGTTCTTTAAGTGAAGACACATTTTCACTGGGCACATACCTGTAAGCCACATAATTAACCAGGTCAATTTTTTCTTTCCCTCAATGCACCCATCAACCTACTGGGACCCCAAAGTGAAAATTAGATACAACTTCACTGATTATCACAAGCCTGGAGTAGAAGGGGAACTGCCAAGCAAGTGTCCTGCAGGGTGACCCCACAGAGGAGTCAGAGACAGAATGACAGCCACATTATCAAGAACACATTGTCTTTTTCTGTCCCAGCTCCCAGCTAAGTAAAGCTGATGAGCCTTTCAAACCACAGATTATTGCCATGCTCCAATGACACCTGAAAAACTAAAAAACTGAAGTTCACACAGCTCTACTTGCTACAACCTATGTGCTTCAGATGTTATTTTCAACTTGACCCCTGAGTAACAAAAATATGGATACAAGATATAAACTATATTTCAAAAAGATCAAATACTCCAAAACACCAGAGAGTCCTTGAGTGTCAAGGTCCATCAGAGTTAAAAATATTACTGATTTCAGTGATGCAAAATCTAGTGCGTTAACAAATGAGCCAGGGTTCTCCATACTCCTTTTCTAAAGAACAGCCATCAAGAACCATCAAGCCATCTTCTACAAAGAACAGCAAACAAACATCACAAGACTCCTACTCCCCTCTCACAATGTGATTATGGCTCCTGAGACCCAAGGATGCAGCAAGAGATAAAGCCCTTTGAACTTCCCAGTCAGAGGTCAGAGGTACAGGAAACTCTCCCCCAAATAAAAAAGGTAAAAAAGATTCAGGCTCCCTATATCATAAAGGACAGCTTGGATGAAGAACTATATCAACCTTCAAGTACAAAAAAGTGAAATGAAGAAGGTACTGGACTACTTTCTTTGTACAGTGAGGATAAGAAGAGAAATGAGAGAAGCTGAATCTTTTGCAAATGCAGTGTTTAAATTAGATGTTCTGAAAACTTTCTGGATATCTGACAATGGGAGCAGTGCAAGTGCTTGGGGAAGCGGTGACGTCCCTTTTATCTGAGTTTTCCTGAAATGAGGGTGTGCAGTGGCCAGGAATGGTGCAGGTACCAAGCTCTCTGATGCAAGAGCACAGCTGAACTAAGAGGGGACCTGCAATCCTCAGACACATTAGAAATTGATTCTCAACCCACACTTGCTGTGATGCAAACCTACTGCTAACAAGCTCTTGTGTGGTATTTTTCATTCACAGATCTCAATCTCTTCATAAAGACTCAGTAAAAAGGGTTCAATCCAAAACATAACCAGAAGTTTTTATTTAGGATCCTATACATTAATCACTGTATCCTGCATAGGGGGTTCCTCTCCACACAACCACCCCACAAGAACCCCCAAATCTCATATTTTCCCTGAAATAACTGATGAGTTTTGGACACTGCAAGAGTGAAGTCCACAGGAATGGAATCAAAGTATAGGATCCAAATTTTCATCTGAAATGCAAATTTAACCAGAAGTTAATTAATGCAATTTTTGAATTATTTTATATCTTTCAAATTGCCATTAATCCTTATGAGGAGGCAAAACATAAATTCTACCCTTCATCATCTTGATCATAACAATACTACATCCCAAAAGTCAAGCTTTGTCAGCCTAACAGAAGAGAAAATGAAGCAGAACTTTACTGAGTGTGACAAAAATGCTCAATAGCCTTTAACTACAGGAGTAGGAATACTCAATACCAATATTTGCAACTCAAGATTTTTTTTTCTTGGTAAGAAAACAGACAGCTCTCATAGAAAACTGAAATTATTCTAGTGTAACTAATACCATGGTCTTTGCAGTCTCTCTGAAGAGCAGCATCATTAAAATTAATATGATTTGTTTTTGTAAAAAAGATTTTAAGCTGAAGAATATTAGAATAATGGATTTTGAAATGTGCACTCACCAATGCAATCCCCATTTTCATCCTGCTTATATCCCATGTTGCATTCACATCTGTAGCTAGAGGGGGTTGGTATACAACGTCCATTCAAACAAAGGTTGGGACGGTGCTTGCAGTTGTCTATTGTCTGATTGAGTATTGCTAATATAAAAAAATCAGAATGAGAGACAAATATTCAGGTTTTTATATGGAAGTAAATGTGAACATTGTACTTGCCTTCATGAAGGATGTTGTGAGGTGCACAAACACATTAAAAAAACCTTTTTCAAGGCACTATCTGCTGACCTGACAGTAAACTAACAACAACAAACAGCTCTTGGAAATAAAAAAACTTCATTAGGCAAACATTCTTAAATATGATTTACCATTTCTGTCTATAGCCTGATGAGCCTGTCAGTGAACTTGGGGATAAACCACAATTTGTGTGAAAGTCAAAGCAATTTTTGGTGTACCTGTCTTAATAATGCCTCTTACATTTTATGATCTCTCTGGTTCTGATGCCAGGGGTGTGTTTACACATGTCATGAGCAATGTTTACATCCATGAGACTTCTGCCAGAAAATTATTCAGTTTGGGCTTTCAGCCAAGGCAGTGTTTCTGCAGAGTAAGTAGCTTTTACAGTTGGAAGAGAAAATACAGAAGATGTTTATTTCTAAACTACTACCTCGGTAGTTTTTGGAAAATACTAGAAATCTGGAGTTTTATTAGTGCTGACAAAGACACCTCGACAAGGACAACATGGGCTCAGGGACTCTGTAACTGAAGTCATGCAAAAACCTCTTCCTGCATCAGGAAAGGCTCCTGACCTTCCTGAGGCGTTTAAAACACGCTTGAACGGCAAAATCATTTTTAAGTGTTAAGAAGAACGCCATACCATATCCAGGCTGATCAGTAAAAATAAAGGAAAAACAGAAGGAATAGCGTAAAAAAAAAAAACCAAACAAACCAGGACATGAGCACTTACTCAGCCCTGTAATGATCGGGCCGCTTCCAGCGGGGCTGTGACCACCTGCTCCTGCCCCTGCCCCGCCCAGAGCTGGGGAGAATCCGTTGCTTCCCGGGATGGGGATGAAGCCAGCTCCTCTGGGTCCGAATCCGTTGCCGCCAGGATGGGGATGGAAGCCGTTCCCTGCTGCTCCGCCGCCGCGCCGCGCGCCGCCTCGGGCAGGGGCCCCGTCCACGCACAGCCTGCGGTGCTCATCTGTCACACAGGGACGCACAGCACACAGGGTCAGCCTCGCACAGCCAGCCCCAAGGACAGGCACAGCCCTCCCCGCAGTGTGCCGCAAAATCCAGGAGGGCAGCTCCAAGGGAAGGCACAGCCCTCGCCACAGTGTGCCGCAAAATCCAGGAGGGCTCTCCGCGATGTCGCGTCCTGCCCCGGCCGCTCTGAGCCTCCCTTGGTCGTGGCAGGTGTTGCTCGAGGAAATAATAATGAAAAGGAATGCTGTAATTTAGGAATATTTGTTCAAGTGTTTGTTGAAACTGTCTTCTTGGTGTGTTGACAGCAGCGCTGTAACTCCCTGGTTTCTCGGAGGAGAAGAAAATACCTTCTCATTTGATAAAGAAAATTGTCACAGACATCTTTTCATAAAAATCCTTTCTTTAGGATTTTTCCCCCTTCTGAGAAGCTGTGGCCTCAGCAATAAAATGTGAACAATGTTTATCTGCTGCTGTGGAATGCAACAGGTGCACCTGTGATTGGTCTCCTGTGGATGTTTGGATTTACTGACCACTCACGGCAGAGCTGTTCTTGCTTTCTGCCTGGACACAGACCTTTGTTATTCATTCCTTTTCTATTCTTAGCTAGCTAGCCTTCTGAGAACTTTCTCTCTATTCCTTTTAGTATAGTCATAATGTAATATATATCATAAAATAATAAATCAAGCCTTCTGAACACGAGGTCAACATTCTCGTCTCTCTCTTCACCCTGAAGACCCTTGCAAGCCCAGTAACAGAAAATATCTTTCATTAGGGATGCGCACTATTCTTCTCTGAGCAGAACTGAAAGAACAACTTAAAACTGATGCATTCTAGCTCAAAGTTACCCAAAATGCAATGGAACAAGAAAGGAACTGTTCCTTTAAATCAAAATTAACTATGGACCCTAAGAGTTGTTTCCTCTTCAAGCCTGACCACAAAGTCTTTCCCATTTCCCAAAACCTATTTCCAAAGCCAACAAAAGGACATTAAAAAACCAAGTGCCAAACAACCACAGACCAAAATGAAAAATGGTTAACAGATGGCAATATCAGTACTAAAACCACGGAAATTAATAATAATGCAATCCATGACCTTATTTTCTTCTGTTTAGCCTACATTTTAAAGCAGTTTAAAGCACCCCGGTGACCTCCACCCAGAGCAGAATGAACAGCAAGGCGAAAGTAACAGCCAAAACAATAGCTAAATAGCCAAACCAGGAGGGCACTCACCAGATCCTCTGGCAGGACACACCTCTGGGCCAGAGGCAGTGGCCCAGCAGTGGCCAGACTCACAGCAGCACTGCCTTCTGGTGAACCTCCCGGGCAGCTCCTGGGCGCAGCGGCCGCTCGCAGAGCTGGAGAAACAGCTGCCTGCTCGCTGATCTGGCAGCCAGGGAAAAGACAAACACCAAAAACCGTGACCTTGATGCTGGTTTGCTTTTACCTTTCTTTCTTTTATACAGTCTCTTGTGGGGGGTTCCAGCTGTCGGTTTCTCTGGGTCTGGATTGAAGGCACTTGAGATGGCAGTTCAAGTTCGGACTCAGGTGTTTATTATTTCTGATCAGTAAAACAGTCTCATCACTATGAGTTCTGCAGCTTTTCATTAGAAGGCACAAAATGGCCAGCAATCTCTTGTTCCAAGGTCTTTTAAGACTAAACCATCCAATTAAGAACTGACACCTGGAATATTTTCCCTTTAACCCAATAACTGATCCCAAAGAGCTGCAATGCAGACTTTTCTGCCCAATTAAAAAATGCCACCCAAACCCATGGAGAAGAAGGAGGAAGAAGTCAGCATGAAGAAGAAACCCAGGATGACACCCTGTGCCCTCCATCTTGCTTCCATCCACAACACACTAAAATCCCAACACCTCAATTTCTCACCAAGTGATACACCCACACTGCTCTCCGTAATCTATCACACACTTTTGTGGGTTCCAGTCTATGTTGAAGTCTGGGAAACTTTCTCCATGAATGAGGGTCAGAGTCAGCGCTGCCCTGGGGGTCAGGGCAGCCCAGAGCAGACAGAGAAATATTCCCAGTGCCCTGAGTTTCCACATTCTCTGTATCCTTTACACATATACTTGTAGCTAAGTTTCAACATTTTCCTCAGCAGAAAGACAAAAAAAAAATTCTGGATCCCTGTGCTGCCTTGGTCCTCCTTAGAAACCAAGGCTGAAACCAGCTTTCCAAGACTGGCTTTTGTAAACGGGGCTTGGATCTCATCCCAAGGGAGGAGAATCCAGAAGGTACTAGAACTGAGGGAATTACTTCACCAGGCAGGTTCCTGAGTGAGGGGGTTTGTCAGATACGATAATCTGCAGGATCTATAAAAATGGTACCTGCATTACACAGTGGGAGCATCTTTGGCCTTTTCTACCCGATGAATTTGTGTACTTGAGGACCCTCATATAAAAGGTACCCTTTTGATCACCCTAATTGTGACTGACACATATTTTTAGGGTCAGAGAAAAAGGCATCAACATGAGCTCCCAAAGCTACCTTCCCTTGTTCAGCTGAGGTAAGGATGAAAATGCTTTACAAGTTGTATTAAAAAGAACAAAAGAAAACCAAACAAACAAACAAAAACCCCCACAATACCCAAACTGCACCCAATAATTATCTGACCCATGTATTCCACACTGGATTTACTGCAGGATCACACAGGTGCAGTGGCATCAGCTTTGCATTAATCCACCATGCAATCCTAAGGTCTGCTCAGTCCAACAAAGAAATATGGATGATGTGAAAAACACAAAGCAATACAAACAAAACACCATATATATTTATATATATAAACCCTACTATGGCAAAACCTGAGATACTTCATGTAGCAATAGCAGCATAAATACATTAATTTAATGATTTTTTTTTTCCCTTAGCTTAGATGTATCTAACTGGAAAAATGCTATTCAGTTGACAGAAAGTACAACAGAGTATTTAGTAATGCCATGTGAAAATTACTCTCTTCCAAAGGCAGATGATCTTTTATTGTCAGATTAGAGCATGTGATTTTTCTGCAGGACTCAGGTTTTGGGAGCTGACTTTAAAAATCAAATTGTAAAACACGCCAAAATCCACAGAAATTTTGGTCATATTGGAAATCATAGGTTTTCAGTATTCCTGAGGCTAGCCACAATGTATTTGAAGCTGGCACTCCTCAGATGAACCTGCGTAACAGAAGGTGGCTACACTGTTTAAGAAATTATTAATTTTAAATCACTAGCAGGTCATGTGCTGCTGCTTGCTTACATCATTTATCTGCAAGTCAGAAACCCTTTCAGAATTCCTACCCCTTCCCCAGTATGAGAACAAGCAGCTTTGGGATATCTGAAGTAAGAAGAATGACATGAGATCTAGAAAATACAGTACTGTTAGCAATTGTTAAGGTTTTTTTACATGTGGTATGCAGTATTAATAGTTAATTGGTCAAAATGTTTAAATCACATGCACCTATATATAAGAAATCAACACGTGGAAATAAACAAAATGGGTTTTTTTAATGTAGGGATATCTATTAAATAAACTGTCCTGTAAAAGGTGAAATCTAATTAAATCCAGCACTTGGTTTGCTTCATCTGATTCTGACAAATTAGTGGCACATCTTAATGTCTTTTGAGTTTATTTTTGTGCCCTATGTTGACCACTAAAGACTAAATTAACCCGTGTGAAATGGGATTTGAAGCACCAAGCAGGGATAAATGTTTGCTCCTTTAAAACCAAAGCGAGCTTAACTTTTGGGCTCATCAGATGCAGATTCGAGAAACAAACGAAATTAACAATTCCTATGTTTGCCTGGACAACAGAGTGAGGCCCTGGGGCAGGGGGAAGTACCAGGTGGCTCTGGAGCACCTACCAGGAGTGCAGGATCCATCCACAGCTGTGACAAAACCCCGTGGGCAGACGCAGAAATAACTCCCCACAGTGTTGGAGCAAACACCGCCCTCACAAATCCCTGGGACGACGCTGCATTCATCAATGTCTACCCAAAAAGGAAAGGACATGGGATAATTAGCACACTGCATTAAAAGGAGGGGAAAAAGAGAGCTTTTCTGAAATGAAGTCGTTATTCAACTCTGAATAAAATATTGCTGGTGCTTGCTTGCTCGCTGGAAATGGTTTTGTTTGCCACCTGTAGGAGGTTTTCCTTGTCCATGCACAGGGTGTTTAGCACTTCCAGGCACAGAGATGCCACAGAAAATGCCGAGATTTCCTCCCTCCTGAATGACTCAGTGCCACCTCTGAGGAGCACGGAGCAGCGCGGAATGGAATGCCAGAATACACCTCCTGCTTCCAGGATGCAGGATGGCACAGCAGCCAGCCAGGACACCTCTGCGCTTCCCGAGACCGTACAAACTCGCGGCTCATGAGATTCTGACTGCTCTCAGGCCCCCTGACATCCCAGCTGTAAGAAAGAATTGTGTCCAACCCTTGCAAATGCAAACGAACCTTCTGATGCACTCAAATGTTTCTGCTGACTGACAGCAGAGGTCCTACTGGAGCAGCAAGGCAATTTTGTGTGTAAATATGTATAAAGTGAGGCATCACCACGCTAATAAATGAGCTGCTGTGTCTAACCAGGGGCTGCCAGATTCCCAACCAGTGGTGCAGCACTGCAAAGCCCATTTGTGGCTGGCAAGTTCAGGGCAGATGAAGGTAGTTTTTCAGCACCCTCTGCAAAGCTGCAGGATGCAGACCATCCTTCCCAACTGGCTACACCCAAGGCAGTTTGGAACTGTCCAGGGGGCTTGTCCGAGAATGACAGGAAGGTGGGAAGGTAGAAAAGCACCTTCCTGAAACCCAGGCAGTGATCAGAGCAGCAGGAAGACTCCACAGTCTTCTCCATGTGGACAGAAAAACCAATTAACATGGAGAACCCTGGTGGAAGAAAAATAAATTTAACTTACTGGAGCTGTAATGAGTAATTGGTTTTTTGGTTCACTGGTTTTTGAGCCAAATCTCTGTCTCTCCTTCCACCCCCCCTGGTTCTTGCACATGTAATTATTTCAAAATATTGCTATTTCCTCTGACAGGAAATTCTGAGACTTCATCTCAGGGAGGGCTACTTGCAGTAAGGCTGATTGAATATTTTACTAGTTTTCTTCCCTTTTCCCCTCCAAAGTACATAAAATTAATGGTCTCAGGGAAAATGCTCCAAATACAAGCAACAGGAAATGCTGTATTAAGGGAGAGGAAGTCTGGAGGCATGAATGGTTCCAGTGCTGCATGCAGGATGGGACATCCAGTCTCAACGTGAGAAAGAATGTATATGTATGACAAAAATGCTGCAGATTTAGTACCAAGTGAGTTTCTGCCTAAAAGACCCAGCCCAGCTGCCTGCAGTTCAGAATGTCTGACTTTTACTGCCAGGGAAAGCAGGGTTTTTTAAATTACTGAATTACAAGAGAAATGGGGCTCTCAACTGCAAAACTTTAGGAAACGGCCACCTAAAAGCAGTTTTAGTCTAGAAAATAATATTAGAAAGTAGTAATACCTGGTAAGTCTGAATAGCATACAGTCTAATGAAATTATACATTGAAGCAGGAAAATGTGAAATAGAACTATTTATTTTAAGGGACTCTTTCTATTTTGGTGGGACTTTTTTTTTTTTAAGGCCTTAATCTGTTTCATATAGTCTTAACCTTTTGATATCAACAGTAGGTAGTAAGATATCTTTTTGGAAAAGCAGCAGAGGCATCCTACCTCTTTAGAACACCTTAAATCGCAAAGGGTGTCATAACTAACTACATCTTTTAACAAGTATAATGATGCTATTTGAGAAGAGTAAGTAGAACACATTTATTGGAACCCTGGAACACAGTAAGTAATACTCCACACCTTTTGTAAAGCAGCAATCATAACTGAAAGTTCCTCTAATTTAATTCATTTTCTCAATAACCCAAGTTCCATTAACTCTGGGAGATAACAACATCCTACAAATGAACAGCATTTAATTCTTAAAAAGATAGTGAAAACTCAGTGTGTTGTAGACCAAAATTTTTAGGGGGGGGAAAAAAAAAAGTGAAGGGTTTGTGGTTTTCTTTTGTTTAGCTAAGACAGCACATTGGTGGACAGGATATCTGGAATTTGGTACAATCCCTATATTGGTCTTTCGCGTATTTTTCCAACCATTATGGGTACAAAAAGCACAACATGGACATTTCTACTTTTTCTAACAAGCGCTGTTATTTCCAGGAAGAGCAACAGGAGAAAAAAAACCCCTAACCTACAAAATACCTCTGGATGCTTAGGGGCAGAGGGTACAAGGGGACCTCAAACCTCTCCTTCCTAGGTAGGAGAATTGCTGTTATAGTAAAGAAGGTCTGAATAATTATGGCAAGGCTCCAGCCTGTGAACAGCCTTGACTGTTGCTGACTCCAACTTGGATTTTGTCCCTTGCAGCCAGTAAGTAACATTTGATCTGCTTTTCCATACCTAAAAGAGGGAAAGGAGTGAGCAGAATACTCCATACCACCTCATTTCTACACAATGTTTGTGACAAAAAAAAACAAAACTCCTTAAAATAATGCAGTTTCTACTAAATGATTTCTCTGTACACAGGTTCTGTTAACTCACAGGACACCAGCTCCTTACATCCTTCCCAATGGTCCAACCCACATCCACAGATTCCTAGATATATATATAAAAATATGTTACTTCATTCAAATTACCCGCCCTACTAACTGAAAGTGCAATTGTTTGAAGGACTGGCTATGGTATTCTCCTATAAATTTAACCCTGAGAGGTTACAAACATTTAATTAAGCACACAAGTAAAAAAGCCAGAATGGAACCACGGCTTATCTTTCACATTATCCTGCTACAATTCTGGCATTACCTCCTTGGCTGTGAAGCTTCACAATGTCTTTCCTCCCCAAAAAAGATGGTACAAACTGTGAGGAGAGGGCTGTTATTTGCCTCATTCCCTGTGGGGAATTATCCGACTGGGGAAGCTGTGACCAGGGACTGATCAGTATTTAACTTTTGCCACCAACACATGTGGCAGGGCTTAAAAGACAAAAAAGCCAGAACATATGACCTGTTCATTTCCAACAGGAAATGAAGAGCTGCTGATTAGAACCATGAAGTAACAGCAAAATCAGACAGCAGATGATTATGCATAGTCCCATAAGCACCACAGCTTTTTAAGATGATCCATGTTAAAAATACATTCACCTTTTCAAGTGGTAACTATCAAGGAAAATAACATTTTTAAAGATTTAGATTGGTAAAACAGAATGCAAAGAATGCTCTAAGTACTGTTTTCAGAAGAAAGGAAACATGTCTCTGAATACATCCTTTGGCTTCAAAAGAACCACAGTTAAGAGAATCAAAAAAATCCAAGTGCACCTCTAACAAAAGAGAATGGATCATAGGCATGGACAGATAGACAAGAGCTGCCTGTAAGAAACAGTCACAAACAGGTAAAGATTCTGTGGGTAAAAATCAAGGACTAGACCAATAAAGGACCTCTTGCACTAATCTGTGTAAAAAGCCAATGCAAGGAACCTTTTTGCCCCTCTTTCTTTCCTTTTTGCCTTCTTTTTCTCCCTCCCTTCCTTCCCTCCCTCTCTTCTCTTTCACCCTACCCTTTATTTCAAATCCAACCCCCATCTCTGACACCTGGAGATCAGGGACAAACATTCCAATTCCCACAGCAAATGTGTAATTTCCTAATACAATTTTTAAAGTGTTCAGGGACCTTTTGACTTTTGTTGTTCCTTTCCAACCACAAGCATCCACATACCTGCCTGCTCCCTCCCCTTTCAGGTGCTGAGTAAAAATTAAAGCTAGTCAACACAAAATAAACAAAACCACATAAAAACAGAAGAATGTGCAGGGCAGGACCAGAAAAGAATATATTTGGAGTTTTTAAATTTTTTTACTTAGGTATTACTTGCAACAACACCAGAAGCAAGATTTTCACTGAAAAGACACGATTTTTAAACGGATTATATTACTTAATTTTTCTGTGACTGTTGTACTGTATGCAAGTCAAGGAAACTCTGAGGGGATGTCTAAAATTGGCAACAAACAATGTATTTGTTTGTAACTGAATACTGAGCATAATGTAATTTGGTACTATAATTAAACTGCCAGCAAATAACAAGTCAAAGCCTTTAAGGACAAAATCCTCTTATCAACATAACTTAAATGTGAAAGCACCCACTGGTTAGGATGAACTCTGACAGTCCTGATTCCTTTCAAAGGGATGAGAAAGTCACTAAAATCAGTGAAGTCTTCAGCAAACTCACAAAAACTTAGCAGTTTTCTTCCACATTGTTTTAAATTATATGGAATTCCTACCCTTAATTCCATCAACGCATTTACTGAGTAAATATGGTCTATGTTTATTAAACTACACATAACAAAGATGGGCTGTGTATTTTTCTTCCAAAAGAGAAGGGAATTTCCTTGGTATTTTTCACTTACCCAGACTCATCCATTTTTCTTTACTCTGTAGTCACTAGGCCAAAAATATCTACCTGAACTAGAATATACCTTTTAGAAAACAAAGAAAATCCTAGTAACTCAGCAGCAGTTATACTCACACACAAGAGTTTTTATCAAGTGCTAAATTTTCAAAGAAAATAAACACTGTCTTTACCCACAAAAGTCAGACAGAAAAAAATATCTAATGTAAAATAGGAACAGCCAAGTAGAAAAGATGGGATGCTGCAAATAAATATAAAAGCACAGTTCAGTGATGCTATGCCCAGATCAGACACCACAACTATCCAACTACTTAAACATGTTAATTACCAAAGTGCTCTAATGCTCTGCAAAACGCCTTTTTAGGTATGTTCTCCCACAGAATCACTTACCATCACATTTTTGAGTTGCCTCGTTCTGTTTGTGGCCCACAGGACACTTGCACTCGTATGAACCTACTGAATTAATGCAGTTCCCTCCGTGGCAGACTCCAGGGATTGCCTGGCACTCATCAACATCTGCAAACACAGAAAAAAGACCCAGATCTGATCACCTACACAAGATACAGAAGTTACTTTCAGTAGCTTCCTGTCCCATTTCAGTAAGTTCTAATTTCACTTCAAATTTTTGGGTTGATTTGGTTTTTTTGGGTTTTGTTGGTTTTTTTTTTTTTTTCTTTTTTGTTCGTTTTGGGTTTTTTTGGTTCTTGTTTTGTTGTTTTTCTGTTTGTTCAGGTTTTTTATTCCCAGCTGTAATTTGGTTACCCCCCCCCCCCTCCGTGTTTCTCCACCTTTTTACACAAAACTGTCCAACAGGAGGTTTTTCCTGGTTGGCTCCCTTAGTACCTGTACCATGGAGTTACCATCCAGGTGTTTCAAGAATCTTTTGGACCTGTTTGTTCCAGCTGTCTGGTGCCCCCAGGTAACATCTGGCAAGAATATGAACTCTTTTTCAGACGGATGATCAAAGCCCCTGCAAGGCACTGAAATTCCACCTGTGTTTGTGGATTACAGTGCTTCTCCAGTTTTTAATTCCTCCTGGTACTTGTGCTATAGATAAACCTATGGTATTTGCCTTGTTTTTTAATTTAAGCAAGTATAATTTCTTGCAGCTCAGGAAGAAGCACTTTTTGCAGATTTGGGGGTTTTTTTGGTAACCGTTGGACTTGGGTTTAAGTACATTTGCTGAGAATTCTGCATTCGGCTCCTGAGTCCATGCTGATTTACACAGCATACTGTCATGTCCAAAATGAAACAGTCAGACTGCACATGGATTAAGGACTTGATCAAAGGCATAGAATGTCTTCATTATTTATTTGTTTAATTTGATTTTTTTCTCCCTAAATAATAATAGTAACAACCAGTGTTTGCTGCCTGTTTACTTGGAAATCAAACATTTCATGTCACAAGTATTTTAAAGAGTTGGGAGGCTGGACTGGTTGCTCTCCAGAGATTCCTTCCAACTCCAATTATTCTTGACATGGTTTAGCAGCATCTAGAGAGAAGATGGTTCCAGCATTTACTAATGCACAGCCCACCCTGGAGCTCCCTACTGAGTAAAACATGTGGTGTTTGTCTTCTGACCCTGGGGCCCCAAAATGCATTTATCACACACAGTGTGCCTGTGCCTTTTGTCACTTATCAACACTTAAATTAAGTTCCCTGTGTCAGTAGATCAGTTGTTAAAATCCACTGTGTGTGTGATGCAGTTTTAGAAGCTGAAGGTGTCAAGGAATAGTGAATTAATGGCAGCAGCAGCAGGCAATAAACACCTCCCAGAAACAGGAAAATATCACTGGAGGCCTGAGGGGAACTAAACTTTAATCTCTATCAATTCCATTAATTTCTTTCAGTCCTTTTAAGATGGAAAATAGATGTTGAGCCTTGCTGAAGCCTGAAGAGCCAATCCCAATGATGCAATGCATCATATTTAAGTGTATTTACATCATATTTAATTGATAAGAAAGCAAGCAGATTCAACTGTCATCCTAACTTAATGCTAGAAGACTGATGGGGTTTTTTTGTCAGTATTACCTCTTGCTGAAAACCTAAGTTTGTTTAAACATATTATTGGTGTTTTGGGACTGAGAAAAGTCAAGAAGAACAAAAGTATTTTATTCAAAGGGTGTATTTTATCAATTGCTTCCTAAAAGCTGTTTTAGGATATATTTTTTCCTCAAAATACAAGCAAATTGAAATGAAGCTTTTATATTTTTTTTTAGAATCGTTTACAGTTAGGCTAAACCACACAGAAGTTCCAGCATTATTAATTATCCACTTACACTTTTAAATCTCAACCACATTAACACAAGAAACTTTTTACCATAAACAGCAAATTTGATTAATAACTCTGCAGATACAGTTCTACATAGAAAAGTTCAATATGTTGCAGATTAAGCAGAATGCTTCTATGTGTTCATAGTCTTAATATTTGATGAGGGAAAAAAGATTTTGTGCTTTTGCAGACTTTCCTCTGCAAAATGCCTGTGGGATTTGCACAGCTAACTTTAAACATGCACCTTCCCTTTCTGATCTGTGGGCTGCTTCTCAAAAAAACTCTGATAAACCAAAAAAACTCAGGAAAAATAAATCCACTCAGATGTTAGACACAAAGTCTGCAGAGTTTTTTATTTATTATAGTAGTGACAAAATTTAACCAAATTTAAAAAACCTCTCTTTAGTTCTGCCTGGAATATGCATGGGGAGTTTCTTTGTAATTGATCTGGCATGTGGAAATGAAAGCAGAAATACTGCACACCACAGAAATAACGTGATGCTATTTTTTCCCTGTTTTAGTAATTATTTTCACAGCAGCAGGAACGTGACCCTAGAAAACACTGTCAAAATTTTCAGTAACTCAGACCCATTAGTACCAAGCACCCAGTTACAAAAAGAAATCAACACTTCTCATTATGATTTTGAACCTTCCCCTGTCTTCTCTCTCTTGGTTCAGTTCAACTCAGTGCCTTTAACATTTTAACATCCTACTACAGAACAGATTCTCTTGGATCTTATCTCCTGTCATGGGGATACATGCACACAACCATGTCAGCAGCAGAGGCAGGGAGAAGAACCTTCCTATTTTCAAAATCTGCTCAGCCGTGACCAGTCTTCTCTCCTTAGAGCAAAAAGTTAACTGTCTGCAGGGAAAGGGTGTAGGTGGGAAATGGGACTTTTGAGGAATGCAGGGAGGAACTGAGAGAACATCCAGCACAGCATTTCTGCCACTATGCTTCTCCCAGGGCCATGCAGCAGTGGCAATAAAGCTCATTCAAGCAGAACACTGAAGTTCCTCCTGCCTGAATTCTTGGAATGAGGGATGTCTGAACAGTTAAATCCCTTTTTAAGGCATGACTGAATATAAACTTCCAGGGAAAAAAAAAAAAAAAATAAACAACCAAACAATTTTGGATTGGTTTTGCTTCTCTTAGATTTTTTTTAAACCTGTTCATGGTAATAATGAAGCTAACAGTACTACTACAATGTAGTAGTTCTAGTAATCTACTAATACATAAACATAAAAAACATAGAAAACATAATTAAGCCTCAAAAGGTCCTGAAGACCCATTTAAGATTGAATCATGCAAATCCTTTGCAGAGCAACTTTCTACTTGGTAGTGACATCTTGTCAAATTCAGATCTCTAGCAGATACTGAAATCATAACTCGTTTTCCAGCAGCAAAGCTTGCAACTTCCACTGTTTTGAGTTGTTCATATCAACTCCCAAACCCAGCTATCTACTGATGCAAGCACTCACTTCAAAACCACCAAACATCTCAAGTGTGGACTGAGTGAGCCTGGTCTCCCTGACACATGACAAAAGTAGTTTTACTGAATACCGAAGGGGTTTGTGTTCCTTATATCAAAGTCTGTGCAAACCTGATGTCCTCAACAGAAAGAAAAGCACTGAAAGGCAGGACAGATCCCTCTGTTTGCTTCTGAAACCCTCAGAGAAGACATCTGGCTTCTCCTGAGCTTCCTAGTGAGGATGGCAGAGCACCAGAGCAGGCTGCCCAGGCAGGTCTGGGGGCATTTCAGCCCCACATGGACACACTCCTGTGTCTCTGCGTGCTCTGGGTGACTCTGCCCTGGCAGGGGCTTGGACTGGATGATGTCCAGAGGTCCTTTCCAGCCCCAGCCATTCTGAGATCCTGTGATCCTATTTCAGCAGACTCTGCACTGCAACGTGGAGCCGGGAAAGGCACAAAGTGTCACATCCAGCCCCTTCCTGCATCAAAGTGGGCTGGTGATTCATAACAGAGCAGACATGGTGCTACCAACCTGCTCACAGCACAGAGCTCAGGTCGGGAGGAGTAACCAGTACTCAGAGCTCAGAAGGAAATGTCCCAACTGCTGGAAGGCAAAGATTCTGTGAAATAAATAAATTCTGTCTCTCCCTTTTCCCCAAAGAAAGGCCAAGCATTTCTCATCTACGCCTTCCCAGCACCTTGTAACATTGTGTGCTAACCCAGCTGACAGAAATACAATCCAAGCTTCCTATTTAGCAATTTTATGTCAAAAATGTAGCAAAAATTACAGCTGTTCAATCCTCCTTTGTTTACCCATCACACAAAGTAGACTACCACATTGTTTCTATGCTCCCCAGCGGAATCTGACCACGGGTAACTCAAAACTATTTGCCCCAGGGAATATACTGCCAGAAAAAGAAAACGCAATCATTGTGGGCATGGGTGATAAAGAGCACCACTGATCTCTCACATAATTCAAATGAAGCCCCAGAAGCTATGCCAGGGCCAGCCTGGCAGAGCAGCTTCAAGGATCCTTTGTATGTGGCCAAATCATACAATGGAGCTTGACTTGGAGATTGCAACATGCACCCCTTCTGTGGTGCACTGTTTCTGCTCCTGACACTGTTACGAAAAGAGTGCCTAAAACAAATTAATCACTTCAAGACAAATGGCAAAACATAAACTGCTGCACGCAGGCAGAGGCCTAGCTCTGACACAGAAGGAAAAACAACATCAAGTATTTTTTTTCCTTAGTATTGATTGATAATCACTTTTTCCAGGCACTTAAGCTTTGTTCTCTAGGTCCAGCAGCAAAAATCTGGAGGCAGTTGTCGCAGACATCTTTTCATGAAAAACCCCTTCCTTAGGATTTTTTCCTCCTGAGAAGCTGGGAGGCCTCAGGAACAAAATGTAAACAATGGTTATCTGCTGCTGTGGAATGCAACAGGTGCATCTGTGATTGGGCTCATGTGGTTGTTTCTAATTAATGGCCAATCACACTCTGCTGGCTCGGACAGAGAGCTGAGCCACAAACCTTTGTTATCATTCTTTCTTTTTCTATTCTTGGCTAGCCTTCTGATGAAGGCTATTCTTTTAGTATAGTGTATAAAATATATATATATTCTTCCATTATTTTAGTATAGTTTTAATGTAATATGTATCATAAAACAATAAATCAAACCTTCTGAAGCATGGAGTCATATCCTCATCTCTCCCCTCATCCTGGGACCCCTGTGAACACGGCCACAGGCAAGCAAAGCACACCTGGGTTTTAAACACAGACCACTCACGGGGAAAACAGCGACCTCACTCCCTTGCCAAGGTTTCCAGGGTGATTGTCAGAGGTGAGGGCTGCCACGCGGAGAGCTGCAGGCAGAGCTCACCTTGGCAGGCCCCGGTGCGGATATTCGGGATGAAGCCACGGCGGCAGGGCTGGGGCTGCGCAGGGCACATCTCGCACGGGTGGCCCCAGGCCCGTCCCACGGTGGCACAGCACAGGGACTTGGTGCACACGATCCCTGTCAGCTGGCCCTGGCACATCTGCTTGCTCACCTGGGTGAAACACGGGCCTGTCCTGTAATCTGCAGGGGGAAAGAAAGGAAAGCTTCGCTGTGTTATGCGTGGCGCCGTACCTGTAGCTGCAGAAGGAACTGTTTTTGAATCAAGAAAAGAAATGTAAGAATATATTAAGAAAATTGCATGGAAATATTAAGAAAATTAATATACTAGAGAAAATTAATATCTTAAGAATATTCCATGGAAATTTAAGCTATATTGCTGCTTACAGAAGTCACACAACACCTTCCATTGAAGGTAGTGACTTTCACGAGGTTATCATTCAATTTATTTCTTTCAAAAAGACACAGCTAAATGAAAGGCAGCTGGACACAAAGTTGCTCTTGAGCATTGACAACGTATCCAGCAAAATCCGCAGTAAGCAAAAGAATTTTAACAACAAACAAGCAAGCAAATAAAAGAGAAGACGAGATTAAGCAATGACTAGAAACTGGTTTTCTTGCTTCTAAGCTACCTCATGGTGATTTATAGGAAGGAGCTACAGGCCACAGGAGCCACACATTTTTTTCACTCCACACTGATCAAGATACATGCCAGAGAGTGTCACAGAATCATCATTCCAGCTGCAATTCCTGTTGCAAAGTAGTGCTACTGACAGAGGACTGATTGGCAAGCCACCACTTATTTTCAGAAGGAAGCCAGGAGGCAACACAACCAATCCAAGCTGTATGCAGTACACTGAATAAAGCATAGAAAATATACTTCTAGTAGAATTCCTGGGAAAATTCAGTTCATTAACACTGCATCTGTATAAAGAGAGGTTTTTTTAAGTTATGAGTCAACATCAACTGGGATCAACAGTCAATAGTTAATCAACAATTAACTGAAATTCTCTAGGAATAAATAAGAAACAGCTTGTTGCTCTAAGCCAGATTTCACATCCTTATGGAAACTCTTAAAAAGAGTGAGGGGTGAAAAAAAGATGAAAATGCAAAGTTATGGCTGCTGAAGCTGCTGTTCCATCCTCCTTTTTTTTCCTATCAGAAGCAGGGCTCCAACACCAGTATGTGGATAACACACTGTCTTCCACACTTTCATTAGGGTGCAGCTGGTCCCACAACCAACATGCAAAAGGGATAACCCATGTTTTCTATAACTTGATTCTTTCACCTAAAAAAAAAATAAGAGCTTTGACATCTTTAGAAAGCAAAAAAATGGTCTTCCCAGTGAGATTCTATACTAAGCTTCCTGGGCTCTTAAAGTGAAAGCTCAAACAGAAATAAATGTTCTGCTCCCTCTCTTTGGAAAGGGTCACTCAGGTACCAGTCTAGGAAAGACTAATGCAGTTATTGATGCACACTGATAGTCAATTTCAGCTGGGCTTTTCACTTTAAATAAAGTCAACCAAGTACAGAAATGATGGATGATAAAAGAAGATTAAAAGATCTTACATACTCAGTAAGGCCTGTGAACTTTACTATTTCTTGATTATCAATACAAAACATTCTTCAAAGTTACACTCCCAGCTTCCCCTGTGACCACCAAGCCACAAAAATGGCACTTCTAGTAAAATAAATACATGATAAAAAGAAAATCCTGTCCTTGCTCCACACACTGAGAGTTCAGCCCTCCATGGGTGAATGCCCTCTACAGTGAAATCAAATAATGACTTACTACACATCTTCAAATTCCCAAAACTTGCATTCAGCAGGTCTGAATTCCTTAGCAATCCCAGCTCACCTACCAATTCCTATTCAGGAAATAAGTAGTGCTGCTGGCAGTGCTGTATTTTTACAGCAGCAATTCCTTGAGACACAATTTTTTGCAGGAGCAACCTCTGGATATCAGGAAGAAATCACAGCAGGAGGAGAAATTCAAACCATGTATTTCTCTCTTTAGCAGCTGGTGACCCACAGGAATATACTGGCCAAAGACATTCTGCATTAAGAAGCTTGGAATTCAATCAGAGGAAATTAACATTGAAACTCAGATTAGAGTTGTGAATTGTTTCTGAGTTCCACTACCATCCAGTAAGACACAAAATGATTGGGTAAACTCTGTCAAAACTAGCAATGAAAAGTTCAGCTTATGGAGTGTGCTCAGTAGAGAGATTAGAGAATAAAACCAGACACCAAAGCACATTTGTTCAAGAGAATATGATCGAGTCAGGTACAAGAAGGAGTGATGCCCATACACCTACTGCTTACTGTATCCTATCAAACAGAAATACATGCTCTGGAAACCACCTATGCATAGGTGCCTACCCATGGCCTAACGAACAGAATATGCATTAATCTAATACTCAGATTCTGCAACCAAGCAATTTTTATCAGGATAAGCCTGCTGCATGTCTATTCAGATATATGCTTGATAATAATATTAGTATTTTAAAATATTACTGTAATTTAACATATTATTCTTTAAAAGTGCACTCATTTCAAAAAATCTTTACTTATCTGGTTTATCCAGCATGAAGCCCAAAGGTAAAGAGACTGATTAGTGGCTGCTCCCCTATACCACGAGGAAAATATAAGATTTTAAAATACAAAGTGAAGGCAAGCACGTTCAGGTTAACGGCAAAGTTCAGCTGTTTACACAAAGATCTGTAGTCACACAGTAAATTTTACATGTGGGAAACAAATGCAATAAAAGTAGATGCCATTCTGAAGATACTTTGTAGCTTCCAATGAAGCTGTGGAGCTGTTTCACGCAGCCAGTCAGATTATATTATTATAATGGCTGATCAGACCTTAAAAACCCTCACTTATGAATCAGTCATCTTTTCCATATGGGTTTGCTTGTCTTAATTCTTAGGTGGTTCTTCATTTGTTCCTTTGCCAGCACTGCTGACAGAATAATTTTGCCAGAAAGAACATATGTTGAACATAAGTTATAAATAATTTGTTACTCCAGAAAGGGTAATTGCTTTGGTGAAATGAGGCGATCTTCAGCACATGTGTTATACAGTTTTATTTTTTAACTTCAAAAATTATATTCAATATGCACAGTGACCTGAAGAACGACAACCTTTATCAAGAATTCACGTTGTTAATATAATTAAATTTAATGAGGAATATTTTTTTCCTGGCATCAAGAAAAAAAAAAAAACACACCATGGATTTGAGTATTTAACTATGCTGCAACATTTCTATGTATATTTTGTATTCTCAAATGGAACCATTCAACTACTCAAATTTCAGTTCTTGGATTTTTTTTTCCACTAGTTCTTTCCCAAAATTCTAATTCTACCTGTAATTTAAGAAGTCTAGTTCACAGGAGCCTGAGACAAGGAGCTGCAACATTGAGATTTCTAATCTTGGTTCAGTATCCATCTATTTTTGTTTTCTTCCTGTTCCTCCGGCCAAACAAACGATTCAGATGAAGGTGTAAAAAACCACTGTAAGCAGATATGGAATAGATAGCCTGTCTGCCACGTGTCCTCTGTGTCTAACACCCACTAGCTAAAAACCTGAAACACAGTGTTCAACATCCCAAATACCACCTACTGTCACTCAGGACAAAACATTGAAATATTGTGGTACACATGTAAGGATCCAATTTCTAACTGAATTTTGTCACAACTCCTGCCCTTAAAATTTTCACCTCTTCCCAGGCAATATGAAAGAGAAAAAGCAAGGCGTAAAGAATGTTGGAATGTCCACTGCAAGCTATCCAGAAGGATATTAAAAGTTGAGTTTTCTTTCATGGGAAAGCAGAGACTGAAATTTTAAATGAAAGCTCCCAATGCCAAAATACAGTTCCTACGAGAAATCCAGCAGGGGTGCAGGGCCAGTCTCCTGCACCCAGCCTGCAGAAGGGAAAAGTACATTACCTCAAATACTGTATTTCATGTTTGTGAGCACTAGGAAGATTTAGCAGGAAGGAACAGTGAAGTATCTTCCATCTTTTTTACTTAAAAAAAAACCACACAACCATATCCTCGTAAGGAAGTGCATCTGGAAACAAGCATTTTTAAACTAGAAGCTACTTAGAAGATTGATCTTTCTATTACTAAAAACAAATTCTGAAAACATTAAGCATGTTCATCAAAATCACATCAGGAGTGAGTAAAGGAAGGTGTCTGAGATAGGCCTTCACAGCCCCTGTCAACTAAAGAACAAGACCTAATAATTAATGTGTTTCATACCCTTACAAAGCAAATTTGCCTTTCACTGGACTTTTTACAGAACCTCACTCTCCTAAGCAAGGTTTAGGAAATATTACGGAATAGTTGAGAAAATAAGTAAGTTCAACTTCCATCACCTCATTTGCAGACTCAAGGTCAGCAAACATATTATTATTATTATTACTGTTGTTGTTGTTATCTGAAAAATCCATTTCATACAGCAGCATTATTAAATTAATAATCTAAATCATGGGACCTGAATGCTGGAAGGAAATAAATGCTGCCAGCATTACCAGGAACTTCACTTTCTCCTGAAAGAAAAACCAGCACAGTGAGTGAAAGCCCAAGAGACTGCACTCTATGTCAGGGAACCTTCAGGGTGGACACATTAAGTCTGTCCTGGCAAAGACCTGAGGCTGAATTCACCTTGCTAAAAGTTGTTCCAACAGGAGGCAAGATGGAGAAACAACTGTCTTTATTACAACTCTGATAGGTGGCAAATTTCCCCACAGCTTCTGCTAACACTCAGAGGTCTCCAGACATCTGAAATTCTTTTTGGCTGCTCGCTGCAGTACCTGCTAGTTGAGTACTGAAGAGATTTTTTTCAATGGAACTCTCACAGTTTTCCCCTTTGCAATGTGCAATCTTCATGTTTTGATAAATGCAAGTCTAGTCAAGTTTCATCTTCCTGCAAGGGGAAATTCCATGGTATTCCACAGATTCCTACAAAGGGACCATCAGGACTGGAAGAGCAAAAGGCATGCCCAGTTATCCCACTGATTCTGGATAAATTACAGCATTGCCCAAACCTTCCAAAGAAAAGGAAATCAGGGCTTTCCTTGACAAACTTTTCATGTGAGTATGAAAGGGCTGGCAATACTCACTACCGTCCCTGGGTTCAGAGCAGAAATCTGAAATTTATGCATATGTAAATATTATTCTTCTTACTCAACTCCAACATCTGCAGATCATAAGTCACAGTAATGCAAAAAGCTATTTAAACATTTTAAAGCGCGTATGTTTATTAAATGTTATCTAAAATTTATCCTCCTTTAATGTTTTGATCAACTTTATATGGAAATTTGGGGGGCATTTTCACAGCAAATGCTTAGCTTCCAGCACAGAGTACACAGTAAGGGACATTTCAAAGGTAACAAGAAGGTAGGTGAATTGTACTTGATATAAACGAAAAGAATTTTTTCAAAGGTGACATCCAAAAAGTTATGGTAAAAGAGACTGCTGGCTGGAAATGAACAATGAGTCTCCTAGAATATGAAAGGGAGTTGGCAATGCTATTAATTTTCTTGGAAAAAATAATCTGCGGGCAGCACTGCTATTTAGACTGAGGTTTTCTTGCAAACCTGAATAGTAAAAATCAAAGCCTCCATTTCTGGACTTTTCCTAAGAAACTTGTATGTAAATGTCTCAATTAAGTATCTAATAGCATCACATTTATTGTTAACATAAATAATGATCACAATAGCCTTTCAAACATTTAAAATTGCCGCTAACACGAAGCTGGGACACATCCCCAGCTGGTTCTTTAGTCATTACCTGAAGGGGTCTATAAAGTTTATTCTCACATGTAACAGAGAAGAAGAGCAGCTTAGTGGAAAACTGATGTTAAACACATCATGAAGGTTTGGACATTTTAATACAGCTGACAGCTTTCATTTTCAGCCTGAAATTTTATTACTGTTCTAGTGGTCCCACATGGCCTTTTCTGACCAGCTCCTGCGATGCTAAACTTCCCATCACACAAACTCCTGTAAAAACACACACTTGACAGCTGAAAAGGAAGTGGAGGGCACCTGTAAATGAAAGAAGGAAAAGCCACAGGTTCAATGCAGGAATCTGTGCGACCTTAGCAGCTTTTAGCAAAATTCCAGGTTCCACCAATATTTCTGTCATGTGCATTCTAAGCATATTCTCATTTTCCTCTGGCTGGAACAGAAGCAGCAGCAGCTCTTTTCCAAAAGCAACAACTCCATGGTTCACACAAGACAGTTTGATATAATTGGCATTATGACAGTTTTAAGCAGATAAAGTCTTAGTGTAGTAATAACTTCGTATCTTAATACTCTTATTAATTAAAAAGTAATTCGTTCTTGCACACCTAAGCACATGGGGGTGGGGGGGGGGGGAATGGCAAAGTAGCAGATAAACAACAGTATTTCTGAAATAAAATGCAATTTTGTCTAAATGATCTGAACAGTGAAGAAAATGCTCCTATTACTTCACGACACAAAACATTTTGAAAAGTACACACACACACACACACACACACACACACACACAAAAAAAAAGCACAGAAACAGTTAAAAACTTAAAACACTTAAAAACTTCTTGGAACAAAACGTTTCCACGTGTAACTGAAGTATCATACACTGACTGACAGAAAATTTCAAGCACAGAATAAAAGCTGGGAGAGAGAAGTACTCCTGAATTTTGGTTTCAGCAAGATGTCCAAGTTTGGTCTGGTTGGAGCTCCTTGTAAATTTACATATTTCCTTATGCTTCCACAGGGCCTGCTACTATATAAAGATGTCCTGAGGTGGGATTAATGAAATCCCAGCACCTAGCACACAGCCTGACACACAATGGAATAATAATCATCAGTCATTGCAGGAAGTTACAGGCTGAATCACCCCTGGGCAAATAACAGACAAAAAAGAGAAAAATAATCTCTTTTGGGTTTTTCTAAGATTCAGCAGTTTATGCCAACTACCCTAATATGATGTTTGTACATGTTTGTTTTACAGTATCTAAAGTGAAGGAACTCCTTCATGCTGCCTGCTGCTCCTTCCTGTCATGCTTCTCCTCCAAAAATACCTTACTCATCAAAGCTTGGATGCTGGAAAGCCAGGTAGATGCACATTAAACTCTTAATTAATCCTTTCGCATCCCAGGAATTAAGATGCCAATAGTTCAATCTGTGCATGCAAAAATATGCTAATTTCTTTGACTTTTTAAGATGCAAACTTGAATTCCACTGTCCACAGGCTTTTGGCTCCTTGCTCCATGAAGCCAGTGCTACCCAGCTCAACCTCAAAGGAACAGAATCAGCAAAGAGGAGGACTTACACTTTAAGACAGGATACCCTTTTCAAGAGTATTCCTGAAAAAGAGCACATTCCACCCTCCCCTCCCATTCTGGAGCTCAGTGTCATTCCCCACAGCAAAAGCCAAGGCTTGCAGAATGCAGAGTGAGGAGGGAAAATATTTCATAACCATCTTCTGTGTAAATTACAAAGGCATGGAAAAAGGCACAAGGCATTCTCAGCGGACCAGAAACCCTAATAAAACCACAGACACTGGAGCTGAAAACAATCTTCTTAATTATTAACCTAAGTAGGAAAAATAACTGTTTCACACATTACCCTTAGAGAAAAAATTAAACATATATATGTCTATTTAAACTGCAATAAACATTTCCTCAGATGACTGTCTAGACTGATGTGATAATTTAAGTTCAGAATAAGCTAAAACCCCAGCCTGCTACTATTTACTAGAGATCTGTCTGTGTAGAGGCAGAAACACAGCCTCTGTTCTTCAGATCTTTTGGGTGTGTCCAGCAAAACCAAAGGGCTTTAGAAATTTACCTCTTGAGCTCATACAGGATTTTCAGGGAGACATTATAAAGCTGAGTATCTTTTCACAACCAAAATATAGGAAGGAAGATCATTTATACATCCTCTCAATACAGAAGTAATTTAATCATGTTTCTCATATAGCAAGCTATTAGTCTGAGGTGAAGTAAACCAGTTTACTTTTGGCACTCCATGATTTTGCAACCCTGGATGCAATGTGCTCTTGACTGGCTTCAGTAAACTACTCCTGATAATACCTGGATTACTCTTTTCCATACATATTTTACTATAGCAACTACAGCTTTTAAGATACTGCATAATAAATGATTAATGCTTATGAAGACAGATATGATTGAAAATTTAAAGAAGATCCACTTTACATAACTTTAGGCCTTACCATTTAATTCACTGTAAGGGAGCTCAAAGCATAACAGACATAATGAAAAATATCAGGGGAGAAAATACAGAAAAGAAAATTCCTTCCAAATATCTGTCATCTTTCTAACCCTCAACCAAAGCCACACAGAGTTTTGGGGTCTCCACACTCATCCTCCTGGCTCAACATTGAGACAGTTTTATCAAACTCCTTTCTTATTAATCAAAACAAGCCTAAGGTGAATGAAAATGCCCTTTGAGAGAAAAGCAAGCAAAACAACAACAACAACAACAACAAAATCTTCCCACTTCTTATTTTTCAAACTCAGTGTTTCACAAACAACTGTGGAGGTGCTATTGAATAATATGCACTTTCCCTCTCCTATTTCTTGCTCCAACACTGCAATATTCAAAGAAATATCCAAAACCCTTCTTTCACTCTCTCTCTCAGATCTAATATGGAGCCTTTGTGTACACAGAACATGTAATCAAGGAAAAAAAAAACAATTTCAGGCATTCATAATCATTACAGAAATAAGCTTCCAAGGTTCCTAAGTTTCCCAGATAATCTCTCAAGCCTCCTCTACACAATACCTGTAAACTTAAGAGGAAACTTGTCTAACTTATTCTAATATATTTTACAGTCAAAAAAAGTGAAAAATTTGATTATTTCTTCCTCTTTCCAGAACTTCAAAACTGGGTCCTTCAGCTTATTTCTGCTTTTTCCAATTTTGCCTAGAACACCCATATAAGCAATACATTACACTAGTACTTGCTGAATTTGACAGAAAGTTTTACTATTTACATGAGTATTTCAGACGTTTTTGCATTTTCTTTGTTAAAGACACTCCCTGTGGGCAAAAGTGTCTCAATTTCTTCTGATCTCTAACTTTCCTAGATATCCTGAAAATAGATCAAGATTTTTTTTTTTCCTGGATATCTTACCAATTAATTAGCTCAATAAGATTAATTTTTTTTTTTTTTAGTTTTCAGAAGAAATAATCTTTTCTTCTGAAACTCTAACAAAGCCATCATGGCCTTGCTCAGCTCTTGTATTTTCTCTCTCCCCAAGTAAAACAAAAAAAGAAGATGACATTTTAGTGCTACTGACCAACAGCAAAATTTTCACTGTGGAAGGGAAAAGATAAGACCAGACAGAATTTTTCAAAGGCATCATCTTCCCTCTCCTCTGCAACGTTTCTCACTCATGACTTTGCTTCACTGCTCCCTATTATCAGACCCTCGTTTCACTTTTCAGTGAACAATCCTTAGATGTAGAGCATAAGCTGGTATAAGTCCTACCTAACACATAAAAAACACAATTTTTTATGCTGTCCTAGACTTGTTCCTCTTATAGGTAAGAGGAAAAAAATTACTTTTCAAGTGCAGATTTTTTTTAAAAAGTAGATATATGAAAAAAATACAAATATTGGCTCTAAGTATAAGGTGTAACAGTTCTGGCAGTTCTTTCTTTCTCTCTTTTCACAGTTTAGGGCAGCACAGCTACAGAGCTTCCCTTTTAAATTCTTTAAACCAGTGAAACATTCCCTGTGCCTGAGCTGCTGCACTCTGGTGAAAACTCTCAAGCCTTTGGAAGAAGTGATTTTAATCCATATTTTTATTTTACTGTTGTAGACCTACTTTAAAGGCATAAAACCTCAGCTTTTAATCCTAATACAAAGTGCAACAACCCCACATCTATCACACTTTCCTGTCCGATGCTTGAACAAACTGAGAAGTTTTGAAGATTTCAAGCGCTTCAAAAGCAGAAAAACTGCTGCATTTAAGGGTTTTTACCTTTTTCTTTTGTTGGTGCCAAACAAAGAGTCATTCAAATACTGGGATTTAATTAAAAACTAAAAGAAGGGAGTAAGGGAGAGACACTGACTGGAATCACAGTCCTTCCTTCATCACTACTGCAATCAGCATGTCAGCATTACCTGTGTCATTTTTAAAACTGCTAAATGTTGTATCTTCTGCAGACCTAGAAGGGAGACATTTTCCAGTGCCAGCTAACAACAAGCAAACACACACTCTGTGCAGCTTTTTCTGGACGTTTCCCTTTGAAAACCTTGTTTCTGGGGATAATGATGGACAACAAAAGCAGGGAATGCATTGCCAGAGGCCTGTAACATCACTAGGCACTGACATCTGAGGGCAGGAAAGCAGCTTTTTGCACCTGCCCTGCTGTGGTCCATCAGGGGATGATGTGGGCCGAATATCTACACGCCAGAATGTGCGGCACAAAAAGGAGCTTGGTGAGCAGGGACTGCACTTAAACGTGTGTGTTACTAACACCTGGCAGCACCTCTAGCCTCAAAAAAGCCCTCCAAAATATCTAACAAGTCCTTCCAACATAGAAGAACCTATTCAAATACTTGTACTTATTTATTCCCCCATATCTCACTATAGGTCTTGCCTCAGGTACTCACCTGACAGATGAAGCTTTGCCTCTTACTGCCGCAGGTATTTGCAATTCTTATCTCTACTATTTCCAACAGAAATAGAAGCATTGGGTTTTTTTTAGTCTAAACTGAAGCTTCTTTTGCTGTAACAAAACATGGCCATTGCAGCATTTTGCTTGCAATCAGCCTTCAGCTAAGCATTGAAAAAGCTGACAGAAATGCTTTCTTAAAAAAATTTAAGATAAAAGGGAAGAATAGTGAAAGTTGCAAATTGTAGGAAGATTTTCACACTCTGTAGTGAAGATTTTCACATTCTGCTGACTTATTTTTAGCTAATTTTATTAAACAGAACTTAATTTATTTTAGTTAAATTAGGCTTCAAGTTGATGATTTAACACTTGTATTTCCCTCAGTGAGCAGGAACACCCCCTGTGAACTGGGCCATGTAGTTTTAAGCATGCTACAGTAAACTAATTACTTTTTTCTTCACTCAACAGGCCTTGCACAACTTCTTTATGAACCTGTACAAAATAACCCAGGACCACATGCTGCACTTCCCAAAAGCTAAAATTAGACTGAAGATGAATTAAACTGATGTTTAGCAGGTCACTCTTTCATTTATTGTACACTGAAAGAAAAGAAGCAGGAAGACCATAAAAAAAACCTCTACTCTGGCTCAGGATGATAGCAGCCATTAATAAAGGGGAAAAAAAAAAAAACCCCAACAACCTCACAGCAAAATTAAAAAACTATCTTCCCAAGACTCCCACAAAAAGAGAAGAGCTTGCTGATCAAAAAACATTTTTGCTGTTGAGCACCTCATGGTACTGCTAGCATCAACCAGGAAAAGCTGTGTCAAGTTAAGAGGTCTTCTAAATACTTGTCAGAAGAAGACATTACTTAAGGAACTACATTTTCTGTTGCTTCATTTAGACTGTCACTAAAGCACATAGATCTTCAGCACCACTACAGATTAAATATACATTTTATTTCTTCTTTATAATAAAATTGTATTTGAGAAGTGTTGACTACTATACAAATGTGTGTCAGTTTGCTACACTAGCTTAATTTTGAACACATGCATTATGCCCAAACATCTCTATAAGCCCTGTGCCCATCAGCTGCCTCAGTGTGTGTCCAGTTCAGTTCTGTATTATTCTTTACCCTTCTGCCTCAATTACTAACAACACTTTAGCTGAGGATGCTTTTTGCTTTGTCCTACTTGCTTCTCTGTGCTGTTGACAGCTTTTTTATCCACTGCCCAGCTTAAAGAAAAACTCTTTATCTCATGTTGTATTAACAGAATTTTAGTCTCCTGGAATGGTTTGGGTGGGAAGGGACCCTAAACCCCATCCAGTGTCACCCTGCCATGGCAGGGACACCTCCCACTGTCCCAGTGTCCAGCCTGGCCTCGGGCAGTGCCAGGGGTGCAGGGGCAGCCCCAGCTGCTCTGGGCACCCTGTGCCGGGGCCTGCCCACCCTGCCAGGGCACAATTCCTCATTGCCAAGATCCCGGCCAGCCCTGCCCTCTGGCAGTTGAAAGCCATCACCCTTGTCCCAACCCTACCTGTCCCTGTAAAAAATTCCTCTCCAGATCTGTTTTAGGCTCCCTTTAGCTACTGGAAAGTTGCTATTCAAATACTGTACACTTCCTTATTTTTCCCCATTTCTTACCTGTCAAAGTTGGATAGCTTTATGTGAAATTCTCCTCCCTCTTCAAAAGGATGCTCTTCCTAAGCTGTGCATTTCTACTCATTCCAAACCCTTTTGCTTCCCATTATGAGCCACTTAATATGGGGTAAACAAGAACTGCTCTTCCTCCCCCTGTATGGGATGGAGGCAAAGTTACATCAGTGACAAGATTTGCTTTTCTCCCTACTTCTTTCCTTTATCCCATGATAAAGAAGGAAGAAAACATGCTTGCTTTTCCACAGCTTCCTATCTCTGAATATTATCAATTTTAAAAAATGCACACAAACCATGAGCAGTGACACTACTCTCATTTACAGTGTTGAGAAACCAGAGAATTGGTGATGCTAGGAAAAAAATTGTCCTTACATGAACAACTGAGAATGAGGCCTCCTTTTCTGTTGCTCTTTCTTCTTTTCTATTCTTTTCTCTGGGAAAACTCAACTGCAGAAATTTCAACACTTTCTTTTTTTTTTTTTTCCCCTCTTTAAAGACACCACACAAAAAACTTGGATCTTGGGCGCTTGCTGACCAGAGACCAGATTTGACAGGAAACATAAGAGGTCAGCACACACATCAGCAAAAGCAGGACCTCCCAAACAGGTTCTTCTCTCTTTCTAACCCAGCAGAAAGCCTCAAGTTGAATACTCTGATCATGCCAGTCATCAGTGACTGCTCAGCCTCCTGTCTCCAGCCCGGAAATTAGTCTGCTCAGAGCCCAGATAGCTGAAAAACCAACCACATTCTATCTACAGCTTAGGCTGGGAGGCCAAGCTGAAGGAAACACACACATGTTCTGTGTTAGGAAGAAAATACCTAATTTTAAAGAACTTAATTTACAGAACCATAAAAAGCGTGCGTTTAAAACACACTGATGTAAATAAAACCTACAAAACAACGTCTCTTATAACTTTGAGGTGATTTGCAAGGGAAGTTCACATATCCTTAAACTATAAAATTTTACTCAGAGTTATGAACTGCTGCTAAATTCAGTTTAAAAATAAACCACTGAGATACTTCTTGCTGTAAAATATTTCAGGCAACTATGGCAACCCACAGATGAAGAAACCACTGCATTCTGCTATTTATTGGAAAGCATAAACTATTACATTAAAAGCATAAATTACAAATTTCTGTTGAAATAAATAGGCATCTAAGGCATCTTTTACAATACTTTCACATACTCCATCTCATGTAATGCATAAACAAAATGACCACTTAGATAATTTTATAGTTATTATCAGGATATACTATAGGAGTCATCTTTCTTTAACTGAATAACAGTAAAATAAATTAGTAACTTCTTTACTTGAGTATGAGAAGGTCTATGCAATACCAAGGTTAGGCAAATTGTACTTAGCCCTATCAAAGCTGTAAAAGCATGCTATATTAGATATTAGATTAGACAGTTATTATATATGCAATTATATATGCTATATTTTATTGACAGTAACAGAAGGAAATTTGGGTTACTACCTCCAATTTCAAGCAATAAAATGCAAACCTTGAATTGAAATAACTCAATTTTCAAATACCCACATAAGGCAGATGAACTCTCGCAGAACAAGAGCACTCCACACAAAATTGAAAACCTAGGACTTTCAAGGAGAGCTGGGAAATATGGATGCCAAAACACTGATGTTTAAATTCCTGTACAGGGCTTGAATTCTGCAGCTAAAGATTTCACAATGAATGGCAAGAAGGCAAACCTGAACCCTTTCAACATCACAAACGTTAGGCTGCAACACCCAAGTGAAGCAGAATCTTTTAAGCTTTGAAGGTCAAACAATTTAAAGTATAAAAATCATTACTAAAAACTCTGAGCCATCATCACAGCTGGAGTCTGTCATATGCATCAATATGATTCCACAGCCCTGAATGTAGTCGGGGAACAGAAGCAAATCTTAACTAGGAATGGTTTCTTTTTTCTAGGATAAAAAGCAAGCTTACCAAGTTGTCTGGCAATATATAAAAAGCATTTCTGAGTGCAATCAACTACATTAAAAAGGAACTATTTTGAATATTGCAATTCTATCATGCCATAGTTCAGCCAGAAGTATAATCCACCTTAGACACTTAGCCCAGACTGCAGAATTTGCAGTGTTAAGATCCATTAGAAGCAAGGCCCAAACTACAAATTACCCTAACCTTGTCCAACCCCTTGAAAATCCATTCCAAACAGAAAGACTTGGTAACTTCTTATTTTACACAAGTATACACTGTGCACAGACATACCTCTGAATGGCTACAAAACAGCTGTAAGTATTAATACATTTTTAACAAAATACTATTTCCTATTTCTCCACTAACCAAACTATGCAAGATTTGGGTCCTTGTGCCTGCTTCAGAAGAAATAACTACAGGAAATGGGATAAATAGAAAACTGCAAATCAGGTTTAAGAATGCAAACAACAACAAGCTAGAGACAAACAAACTGATTCCTCTTTCTCCTGTGATACCTAGTGGGTCTATAAACCAGCCTGGAATAGCAAATAGAAACTCCTGCTTTTTCAGTGTGTGGCTTTCTAGTTCCTTTACCTCCATGGAATTTATTCCCATTTCACAGTAAACAAATGCTAAAAAAAAAATTAAAAACATAAAAAGGTGCAAGACATATTTTCAAGGTATTTCTCCAAATTTATACACAGCACTGAGCATTTCACAGCTGAATTTGAAAAAGGGATTTCCACAGGACTCCCTTCTGAAGACACCTCTGAGATGCATTCTAGAATAAGAATGGGTTTAGGAACTGAACCCTGTACTATGGTAATTGGTTATTTTTTTCAGTCCTTCTCTGACTTCTTCTCAACTAACCAGAGCAAATTACTTCCAAAGTTCCTCTTATGAAAGAGATGTTACACAGGGAAAAAAAATGTTCAATTATCTAGACTTACACAATCCCAACACCACCACCAATTCTGCTGGATTGTTATTTTATGTAGCAGAGAGCAAAAGGCATCTAATCTTTTAACTATTGTGTGACAAAATACGCAGCCTAAATGAGCTGAAATTCCTACCAATTAGGCTTTGTACGTGTCAATGCTCAATGTGTCTGCCAAACTAAAAAAATTAAAAAAAAAAAAAAAAAGAAGACACTTTCTAAAATTACAAATAGACATGCACACACAGCAATTTTTTTTGTATAAAACTACTCACAGTTTCCTTCCTTAAATTCCCTTTACCTCTTTGGCACTGAGGGCCAGTGAAGCCGTAGATGCAGGCGCAGCGGTTGGGCCCGACACACCTCCCTCCGTTCTGACAGCCACTCTCACAGACAGCTTCAATTAACAAAACAGACAGAAAGGTTAATTATGCCACGGCAATGGCATTGACAGAGCAACACATGCGTCATTTAAAAAATTCTCATTTCTCTCCCGCTGCTCTAAGCCTCTCTAGGCCTGAGGATGGAGCTGATCTCCCTCCTGCCACCTCCACCAGCAATGACTGTGCACACCAAATTCCATCAGCACCTGCTGGTATCAACTGCAAACAGCTGCCCAGCACAGACTAGCAGCACATGTCCAACTTCAGTGTGTTTCAATCAGCTGCGCAGCTCTAGTCACTCGTAAGAACTATGTAAGAACTTATTATCCCTCACCGAAGTTACCTACCTATCAAACCTCAAGCATTTTTTGGGCAGATTGTGTTGTTCAGTCACAACAGCAACGAACCTTTTGAGAAGAGAAAGGAGTCCAAGAGAGAGATAAGCATCTCTCAGAGTCAATGCTGCTGGAAGGAGGAGTGATGTTTAAAAGCAAAGGTAAAGAATTACCTGTTTAACTCATCACTTTTTACCTAAAAAGCCCCTGTGTTTCTTAAAAGATCCCGAAAAAAATAATTTTTTTGTGGTGAAGGAGGAAGCAGGGTGGGGTGAAAGGGTTATAAATCCACAGAACATTTAGATGAAAAAGATATTTTACTGTCATGGAACTTCAGAGCACCCACTCATACTCTTTACCAATGGTCTAAATCAAGAACAAAGCTTCCTGCCAGACCACTGAATTTTCTCAGTTCAAAAGGAGGAGAAGAAGAGGAAGAGTCCTTCAGAGAGGCTGAAAAATGCCATTAAAAGAGTGCCTTAACTAACCATCACTTTAGCTACTTTCTGACTCATCGCTTCAGGTCTTGGCTTCAAAATTGTCCAAAATTAGCACATGAAACGTTTCCAAATCAAAATATTTCAGCTTACAGGACAATCATAATATTTTTCAACTTTTCCATTTTTGGTCTCAAAGTCAGTAGGCTGCCTTCCTAAATGTGTCTCCTCAGTTTGGATGTGGTATTTGTAACACATTTGAGTATCCAGGGCAAAAGAACCTCAGAAACCTAGAGAAGGTAATAATTTCAAACTGAAAAAAAGGTACACATGGCTCCTGTATCATAGTGGAGAGCATAACTGTTGGGTGGAAATGTGATAAAGCCTTACTTCTTACCAAGAACCACCAAACAGAATTACCTTTTCCTGAAAATGCACACATAAAAAGAAGGTATTTTGCTGCATGTGTTACATTACTGAATTAATGGACGGCACTTCAGCAAGACAATTAACTCGATTATATACAATTAAATTTTTCTAAATAGAAATTAAAACATATTTACATTTTTAAGACTGTCTAGAAGACACCTATTCATAATCCTGCTTGAAATTTTAACTACATGATACAGTGAAACCAATCTCCAGCGTTTGTTCAGATTTTCTGGACTGATTCAGGGTCACCACTTGAAAATTCAATCATCTTTTTATTTATTCACTGGAAACTTGCCTTGTCTGAGAACATTCAGGTGTTGGATATATTAACAATATGTTTTAATATATTTTAACAAAAGCAGGAAGGGACCAGCAACCCTGAATACAAAACTTCACTGGGGTCACAGGTGAGGATTACAACTATTTGCTAAAATTTTAGAGAGTTTTATCCACTTAAAGCAGGAACAAGACAATTTTTTTTGCCCTAGTCATTTTTATTAATGCTGGAAAAAACAATCTTCCACACTATTCAGCCCATCTGGTTTTTGCAGAGCTGCCCTCTGTCTGCCTCTAGTTCTTTCAGCCCTGCTTTATGGAATTAATTTATCTCCTAATTAGTAGTCAGCTGGCCTCAGAATACACTTTTGAGTCTTTCTTCATCTCTGCAGCCTTTAGGGACTTTTATTGTTTGCTAAATTGCTGCAGCTTGTAAACACTGTGCTGTTATAGGTAAAGCTGGGCAAATAATTCACTTTCTAGTTTGTCTGCCAACCCAAAAAGGTATCCAATAGCTTGAACCATATTCAATCCTTTTTTTCCTTAGACTAAGTAGAAAACAGGAGAACATTCTCCAACTCAGCAGTGAGACTATTGTTCTGAGGCAGAGAAAACTTTGTTAAGGGAGAATGAAAAACCGGCGAACATCTGGAATGAAGAGGGGGATGCACGGTGATGCTGCTCCCCAAAATTGCTCAGTGATTCCAAACTGTAACTTGAATTTTAGAGAGCACAAAAGCACCTCATGCAGGAAATGACTGCCAGCTGAACACCACACCCCAAAACAAGCATCTCTCTCGGGGGTTTCACTGCGCCTCAAGCAAACCCGGCTGCGACTTACGCTGCTCACAGTGGGCACCAGAGAAGCCCTTCTGGCACTGGCACCGCTCATCCACGCACGTCCCGCCGTTCCTGCAGCTGATGCTGCACTGCTGTGCTGCTGGGAGAGACCCAAAATCAGCCAAAAACACCACCAAGGAATGGCCTTTCACAGCCCTGGAGATGGGACCCGAATGGTGGGCTTTGCACCACCTTATGCTGCATGTTTTAGGTGCACACTCATGGAGGGGTTTCCTACAGTTTTCTACGATTACGTTGCAACTCAGAACTTTTAACTGCATTGAGAACTGTACAATCTTGATTTCTTACCAGAATGGACTCAATGGAAATGTGAATACCACACACATTCATTTTTAAACTTACTTCTCTCTTTAAGCATATTTTGTTTAGATTTGTCACACAGAATAAACAGGCACGTGCGGAATAACAAACTCCAGGTGTCTTACCTAAGCATAATTTACACTTGCACATGCAGTAATGAGAACTTATTTTTAAGGAAGTTGGCATTTTTGTCACTGAAACTTGAAGAGAATGACTTTCAATGAAATCTCTGATGAAAACACACTTAAGTCCTTACCAGGTCTTGATCCACAGGTGGGTGATATCTGCCCACTGGCACAAGTGCACATGTTGGGACGGGAACAAAATCCATCACCACAGCTATTTCTGCAAATTGCTGAGGAAGAACACAGAAAGGTGACAGGGATTAACAGAAACCTGAGGCTTAAAAAAAAAAAAAACCAAACAACAAACCAACTCTTGAAAACTCACTTCACTGGGACAGCAATTACGCATGCAAAAGTAATTTTAAGTTACATAAAGTGAACTGAATTTTGACATAATTAGTATCTCTTGACAAATTTGAAGACAATCAGAATTAAATCAGGCATATTCAAACACTGACCTGACCACTGAAATGAGGCAATCAATTCTTTGCCCAGTTAGAAGTATCAGCCAATTATGCAAGTAATGTAAAATCATTTAAAACACGTCTTTTAGACCACAAGACCTGTGAGAAAACATTACCAAGAACCCAAGATTTGAAGGAATATAACCAATGCCAATTTGCACTATGGGCTTCACTCTTACAATCACCATTTTAAAAGCATTTTAGGGTCTTTTTTTTTTTTTTTTTTCTATCACCACGATTATCCATCCTTTGCCCAAAGAAGCTTGGCGGGAAGTCAATGTGCAAATGCTGGACTTTGCAACTTTGTAGTGTTTCCCTAAATATGGTTTCCTGCACTCAGGCAGCTCCCACACTTTTATTTAAAAAGCATAAAAAGCCCAGGAAAGCCTGCTGAGCCCACACCTGGCATGTTGCATGTCTGACCTTGTGCCATCCCCATGATGACCCCAAGTTCCTGCTTTTCCTTCTCACTCACCATGCAGCACAGCAAGGAGTGACAGAACCACAAAAAAAAGAGCTAGAAGTATAAATTATTCTAAAGCAGATACAAATTAATACATCAAATCCATCTGCTCAAGTAGCAAATGAATCAAAAGAGCCTGAAGCAGTCAGAGTCACTATAGCACAACAGAGGACTTCAGAAAGACATACATTGTGCAACAGATAGCTTGTATAGTAAAAAATCCTCAAAAACAAGCAAACACCACCACCAAAAAACCCCTAAGAATCACAATTCTTTGTAAATTGGCCTAGAGTTCTGTGAGAACCAAATAATCTGGCAGCACATCTCCACCGAAGGGCTACAACCAAACAAATACCTTGAGAAGATCACACGCCACTCTTTGGGCATCCAAAAGACGCAAAATGCATCATCTACATGCTACAATAATGTCCCAAATGTGAAAGCACGAGAAGTCAAAGAGTTTATGGGATTTTTCTGTTCAACTGGAATTAGAGACGTGCCATAGGCTGACTTAAAATACGATTCCATGAGCCAGGATGTGGATTTAGAGCACTTGACGAGCACAGGAAATGGGGTTGTTTTTTAATATTCCTGTTCAGTCCATCTTTATATACTACAATGTCAACCTCTTGATAGAGTAAGGTTTACATTTAGTCCATTTCTTAATTTATTATCCGCAAAGGAGTAATTTTTTTACCAAACTGAAAGCCCTAGACTTTAAGGCCATATCCTAAATATGCCTTCATCAGAACAGTTTACTCTGTATAACAAAAGAGTAAAAGTAAGTAGACCTTTTAGACCAAGGTCTAAAATCTTGGTTTTTAGACAAAAGATCACTTTTAATCATAAATGTGCCACAGACCACCAACAACCACCACCACATCACCAGCTTGAAACGCTGTCAGGTCAGGATGGTTTCTTTTTCACCTACCACTGGCTCATAGATTTCTCCTCACTGAAATACCACTTTAAAATCACCAGTTAAAGTATGCATCAATTATAACCAGCACATCTCCAATAAGAAGTTTGATACCTTGTCCAGCATCCTGTGCAGGAGGTTTTCTTCTAGGTGAAAAACTCTAGCTAAAGGGAATGTCATCTCCACAGACATTAAATGTCAGCATAGAAATGTGTACACTTAAACCTCGACCAAAAGCAGAAAAGTGTCACAGACAATACTGCTCTGCCAAAATCATTCACCCTATAAACATGTTAGAAAGTGCAATTTTCTTTCCAATTGCTTACTGCAATTAGAGTGCAGTAAGCAGGCAGGAGCTAAAAGATGTCCCTTGTGCACATAAATTAAAAATAAAACAGATTGTTCTGGATGTGGGCAGGCCTGAGAGCAAGGCCTTTAAGAGGCATTGAGAGACAATTTAAAGGATATCTTGTAAGGATTGTTGAAAGCCCCTAAACACATTTGAGCCCGACACACAGCTGAATCTGAAAAGCCTATCAAGAGCATAATAGGCAGCCCAAAGCCTTCTTAAAATCTCTACTTTACATTAAAGCAAATCAACCAGTATTGAAAGATTTGATAAACGTGAAAAGAACATTGTGAGGAACTCCTTTTATTCCACAGCAACATCAATAAAAGGATCTTCCTCTGAATGGCACCATAATCCTTCACTGGAAAATTCTGGGTCAGCTTGAGGTGAAAATAAGTGTTACACGGCACAGTTATCCCCAATATTAGCCAGTCAAGTCTAACCATGTAAAACCAACAGATGTGAGCAGGTGAGGGAGGCCTGGAATCATAAAAAATAACCTTGGCTTATCACCCTTCCCTTGCCCAGTTTTGTCCTGCATACCTGCAGTTAATCAGGTGGAGAATGACAAAGACCTTCACTCTGAAGTTGAGCATACTTATTAACAAAACAGACAGTGACAGGCTAAATTAAATGGCAACAGATTAAAAAATTAAGGTCTGAAGGAGGCATTGTCTACTATCAGCTGTTACCTAACACAGAGAAATCTCAACTTCATTTTCTATTTCATGGTAGACACCCCCAAAGACATCATCCCACCAGAGTTCTGAGCACATTCCCCTCACACACAACTTTTTTCCTTTTTTTATTTTTTTGCCATACCATGTATGTCAAAAGTCACATCTGTCAGCACAGTACCAGCCAGTAGCCAGTCTACATGCCTGACAGCCATCAAAACACAACTAAAAATAACAGCCAAGACAGTAAGCATCCCAGATGTAAAGGAGCTTTCTATTTGATTGTAATTCTAAGCTTCAGAGAACTTTAAGATCTGATTTGCCTATATCAAAACCTTTTGGCTTTTTTTTCCCCGTTACTACAGTTCAGCATTTGATTTGACAAAGTTTCGGACTTTTTTCCTGAGCTGTCACGGCTTTTCTTTACAAACTAGGTGGAGACATGTCTCTTATCAACATACAGCCCGTTTCAGCTACAAGGAACGTCAAACTGCAATTCCATCTTGGTTTATTTTTCCTAAAAAAATAAATTAGTGCCTAAAAATAACGTGAAGCACAGAACTGGAAGTAGCTTTTCTTGTGCTGAAGGATAAGTGTGACTCGTAGGAGAATATTTACTCTCCTTATTAAGCCCTGAGCAGTAGAAGCAGCCAGACACTTACGAACAATGCACTGATTCCCTCCAGCAAGGGTCCTCCACCCAGGGCAACAGTAGGAGCGAAATCTAGAACCACACACATTTGGCCTGCAACACAGACAAATCAATAAATGTGTACAGGAAAACAGGAAGCACTCCAAAGAGAATTTAATGTTTTACATACAGACACGGGAAAAATCTAGCTGCATAAAACACACAAAAAACTGCATAGTGAAGTTGTTTACTCCCCAAAGGGAAAAAACAATCTTCCTCCAAGAGATTTTATTTTTGGGTTAGTTCAACTGATTAATACAAAAGAGGAGAGGTAGATGAGGCAAGGGTGGGTAACATTCATCCTTCTTGCAATAACTGAGGATATGGAAGAGATGAGTTTGATTCTGCTTTCATTCAAAGTCTGAGAAGCACTGCCATAAAAACGAGCTTCTTGCTGTCATCTGACACTAGACAGAAGGGATGCCCTCTCATAAGGATAAACTAATACCAAGAAATCCCTGAAATATCAGAAGAAAACCAAACCGACTCTGCATAATTTCTTTGTAGAAACCCTCCAAAACAGTGAGCGTCTAAGCGTCTCAATATCGGAAGACCCTGTACCAAGGAGCCCAATGGGGTCAATTCATTAGCTGTAATCTAGGCTCCCCACAAGGTCAGCGTTTAATTAAATCGCACTAATTAGGAAGCCAGATTCCACAGGCAAGCACCAAACTCCCGCTTATGGAACCGCGAGTCCCCAGCCTCAGAGAGGCGGGAGGGAGAGCGGCACCGGGGGCACACACACCGGGACCACCGGCAAGGGGCTCTGGCTGGGGACATGCCCCGGGGAGCACGCAGGCGGCGGGGAAGGGGGTTTCAGCCTTGTCCCTACCCTCGGAGCCCGTCGTGCTGTCCTCGCCTGCGGACCCGACCGGAGGCGCCCCCGGCCCCGTCCTCCCGGTGCGCGGCGGTAGCGGCCAAGGGGCCGCCCGCTCCTGAGGGAGCGCGGAGCGCCGGCCGATGCTGCTGCTGCGGCTGTCGCTGCTGCCTCCCGGCCGCTCCCTGCGCACACAGCACGAGGCAGCCCAGGCACAGCGATAAGAAGCACCAGCGCTGTGCCCAGAGCCGCCGCCGCCGGCCCATGCTGCGGCTATTCCGGCGGGAAGCGGGCCGGCAGCCGCGGGCGGGAGCGCGGGTCCCGTACCGCCCTCAGCGGGCACGGGGCGGCCCCCGGGCGAGGAGAAACTTCAGCCGCGGGAAATGCGCCGTGCGTCCTTCCCAGCCTGCCCGGCCGGTGCCATCAAAGCCCGGGCTCCACTGTGCTCGCAGACAGCCCTCTGCGGAGAAGGGGGAAAAAAGAGGTGAATAGTTGGATTTTCTCTCCCCCTCCCCGCCCACTCCGCCGCAAGAGGAAATCTAAGGGAACCGCGCTGAATTTTCCCTTAAAAAAAAAAAAAAAAAAAAGAAAGAAAAAAAAAGAACCAGACGCTAATTAACCGCGGCTAAATAAACGTGCTGGGGCAGAGCGAGAGGGGAGCGAAAAGCCCCTGCCCAGCGCCAGGGGCGGATTTACAGCGAAAAGAGCCGGAGGAGGAGCCGGTGCCGGTGAGGGGCTGGGGAGGGGGAGAGGAAGGGAGGGAGGGGGCCGGGAAGAGGGGATGGCAGGAGGGAAGGGGAGAGGAGGAGGGAGTGAGGGCTGGCGGCTGCTGGAGGGAACGGGGCTCTCGGAGAGCCAGCGGTGAGGGTAGAGCTGGTCCCAAAGCGGGTTCTGCGCATTCCTTCCGTTCTCCCCAAAAGGTTCTGGTGGCAAGGATGAGCCAGCACACCTGCCCCGCCAGCTGGGTCTGGCACAGGAGCGCTGGGCTCCTCCGAGAGCTCCTTCCCCGTTCCTATCGCCTCAGCATCGAGCGTCTTACGGCGTTTCTGCCATCAAGAGCAGGGATGTGTGGTGCTGGAAGAGCTGGCGCTTTCCTTCAGGAGCAGTTCCCTTCAGGAACGAGCAAAATTTTTGCTTGTTCTCTGCTTGCTGTTTCTCCCTACATAACCATCCCCAAGAAAGCCTCTGGCTTAAGGATTTTCCTGCTTGCTTTTTAAGGCCGAGAGCATGCATTTAGCTAGATGTGCCGAATAGTTAGCCGCCGGTGAGGAACAAATAAAAGAAGTGAGAACAAAAACGTGGCCCTGCTGACAGTGCCCAAGTGCTGGGTGCTTGTCATTGCGATAACACGGCACAATCTGGTTTTGTCGTCTGAGATTTTTATCCCTTTGAGCTGTGCCTCTAGGGATGAACACCTCATGCTCTACAACCCATGGTTATAGTGTGGCAACCTGGAAACTTTAGAGTTTTTGTCTTTTGCAACAAAACTGGGACATGTCACAGCTTCATTTACCTCCACGTGCACTTTATCTGTCACTTCTAGGGGTGAGAAGCAGGAGCCAGATTTTGTTATCTCTGAAATAAAACCCAAGCAGCCAACTCTCTTTTTCCATTTACTGCCCTGCATTGATGGTCCTGACAGACCACCAGTGGCTCTGACAGAAGCTCCATTTACTGATCCATTTACTGACAGAGCAGAAGCTGATTTTGTTTAAATTTCTAAATTTAGCAGAACCAATTTTGCATGAGAGAACCTCAGTCTTTAAAGGACCTTAAGAAACTAAAAGTATTTATGAAGGCAGCTGGGTTTGGAGAGCTCAGCAACCTCCTGATTGTGGGTGAGATTTGGAATTTCTTTCAAGCAGAAGCTGTTAAACCTGTCGTGAATGAAGTGCAGCTGAGGAAAAGAGGAAGATTCCATACCACTTCGTGTGAATAACTATCTCCAGAAAACACATGGAATAAATAGATAGATAGGACACAAGAAATCAAAAGGAAAAAACTGATTTGAGATAAGCTCAGGGTCTTGGGTATGAGGAAACACAGTGATAAAAAAGGAATTCAGAAGGTAAACACAGCACATCTGTAAAAAGACAACACTAGAAAATCCTGAAGGGGAAAAAACCCCAAACAGTGAAACAGCACCCCAAGAAAGTTTGGCAATTACACAGCAAGGGTGGGCTAGAAATTAGAGCATAGGAAAGTTACAATTTAAAGCCAAGAGAGACGTAATTTCAAACTGGAAATAATGTGTAGAGTATCAAAAGCAAAGTCAGCAGCTACCAGCGATTTGTAAAGTGGTTGTAAGACTCAAGAGACCTTCTTGCACTCAAGAAGGCGCTAGCACACAAAATTATAAAACATTCACTGGGCAAGATGTCTTACTTTTGGTAAGTCTGGTCTTGTACATATGAATAGAAATTAATGCTTCCCAAGAAAGCTGTCTTTGTTAGAATGGGCATCACAAATACTCTATGGGTAAAAGACCAGACATGATTTAAAATAATGATTATGTTCTGATCATTCATCTTAGAACTACGCATGGTAAATTTCCAGTAGCTGCCCAGAAAAGCCACTGCTGTGGTAAAGGAGAGAAAAATCACTGCCAGAAGGCTTGGGTTCTTTAGCTAGCAGCAGCTCTCTTAAAAATATGGAAGAAAATGCATAGAATAAAAAGCGCAACATGATAAATCAAATCAGTACTACAATTAAGAGCTGCTTGGACAAGACAGGAACACAGCTCTGCGTTTTAAAGAACAGAACCCAAGACTACAACTACTTGTGGGACGAAACTAGATTTTTTTAGGAAAAATATTATACCTCTGCTGCAGGTGGCTCCCCTTTATCATCGGCTGGGGGTCTGTGTACAAATCACAAATGGGACGGGGCTGCTGAGGAACTGCCTCGAGCTGTTTGATTTTCCAGCATCGCTCTCATTACATGGCTATGACAATGGGAAGATGCCAGCAGCTCACATCCCAGGCAGCAGACACAGAACTCAATGTCACAACTCACTTTATAAGATTTTTGACCAATCACACAAAGCAAAAGCACATTGACAGTAGTTCTATCCAACCACTGTAAGCACACGTACCTTTGGTTAAACAATGCTTGCTTATTTCAAACACAATACCTGCTTGTGAGCCTTAAAACAGAACGCACAGAGCTCCATTATTAAGCTTCAAACTTCCTAATATCTTGCTAGATAAACTTTTCTGTAGCTTAGAGAGCTATTCTAAACAAGTGTTAATACACACACCACTGTTCTATTTGTCCTTGCTATTGTACTTTTTCAATCATTTTTCTGCTGACCTATCTCATGGCTGCTGCTTATCTCCAATCACAGTCCCGCTGTCTCTGGGGCCTGCCTTTGCAGCTTTCCCAAAACCCTCTGGTTCTGTGGATTCCCACAATCCAACAGGGAAAGGGTCTGGGGGAGGAGCCAGAGTGGAGTGACACAGGCTGGACCAGTCAGAGAGAAGGGAGGGAGGGGCCTTCTGTGGAGAGCCAATGGGGAAACTCGGAGCATAGAACCTTCCAGAACTGGAGGGTGAGCAACAGTTGGCGGCATTTCGTGGAGGCGCAGGGAGCTGTAGGAAAATGTTTCACTTCTTCACCCTGAATTAAACCAAGGTGTTCTTCCAAGGCATCCCAGCCCTGATCCTGTCTCCCACAGCTTTTGGAAAGCATTTTGTTATGGTTCGATGTGTCCGGAATGCCAGCGTGCCCCATGAAAATATGTTCTCCCCAGTGGCTGCTGTGAGATGTGACCAAAAATAGAGCAGAACAGGCTCCAGCTTCGGAATAAGGAGAAGCACTTTATTAACTTACTAAAGTATGAAAAAAGGAGCACACAGAACTCAGAATGAAAGCTTTCCAAAAGCATTCCTCTTCCTCCCCCCAATTTCCACCACCACACGAAATATCATCTTAGATTCTCAGTCGAGTTACCACGCCTCAGATAAGCAACTCTCAGTTAATCAAGGGAGGCAGCAGTCTCTCTTGTACCATAGTTCCCCAGGAAACACAGCTGAAGCCTCTTGTGTTTCCATGTCACACATGGCACTGCCATCCTGACATCCTCCTTCCATATACAGTGCTCTCACCACCATCTATGGACCAAAACTGCTTATAGGGCTCCTTTTAAGGATGCTTTGCCAAGTACCAAAAACCAACAGTTTCTCATTTTTGGGACAACAGTTCCCCCATTCTCACCTTCCCTAGGGCCGAGGGTCTTGAGAACAGAGATGTTCTTCTTCCCTGAAGAGAGAGGGCACCACCACACCATCCTCAGCCTTTTCTGTTCACTTCACTCCTGCACTGGCAGTCACTGAGGCAGGTCACTCTCTTGGCTCATTGCATCCCCCTTAAATGCAGTCTCTGTGTTACAGGAAAAATTGGTTCAATCCATGGCTATGCAAGAAAAAAGTGCAGCCAAAGGCCACTCCGTCATCTCCTTCCACCTAGGATTCTTCCTCACCTTCTTCTGACATCCTTCACCTGCTCTGGCTTTCACCACGCTTGCCCGTTTCCTCCTGTTTCGTGTCTGTCTCTCTCCTCGTTCAAACCAAGGCGGACTCGTGTTTTGTGAAGTTTCCACTGTCCAAGAAAACACTTAAAATGTCGAGCACTTTCTCACCACAGCCCCCCTGTGCTGCCAGCACATGACATCAGAGTTCAAGATAGCACAAGCACAGGCTCTCTCCCTCTCTCTCTCCCGGGGGGAAGTTGGGTGGGTGCTGTAGGAACCCAGAACATCCCTCTGGCTGTCCAGGACGGCCAGGACCCCTGCCAGGGGGCTCAGAGAGCCTGGCACCGAGCCCAAGATGCCCCTGTGGGTTTGGTTATGACCCATGGAGCAAATTACCAACCTCAGATGAAGATCTGCAAGTCACAACAGTTCAGGTAGAATGATAGTGAAGTTATCACGGGGTGGAAAAGTAGATTTTGGGGTTTTTGATATGGGGGTTCAGGAGGCAAGATGGAGGAATCTGGGCGTGTCCAGCCTTTCTCCTTCTTCTTCTTCTTGGCCTCCATCTCCTGCTGTGGTGTTGGCACATTTGGATTGGTTTAGAGTAGAAGCTCGCTGTCTAACATAGGTGATAGGCACTGGGAAGTTACTGTAAATATTGTATACAAAGTTTTTAGTTTAAAGACATAACACCACCCTGGGGGCAGGCAGAGTGCCTGGAACTGTCCTGTTGAGCAGACCTGCTCAGGACAGGAGAGAGAATTTTATAGATAAGGAACAATAAGCAACATTGAGACCGAGAAATGACGAGCCCTGACTCCTTCTTCAAGCGCCGGGCTGGGAGAAGAGACTTTGGAAAATACCTCAGGGTCACTGTGAGCAGCAGAGACCCCGAGAGGCTGCCCAGTGCCTCTCAGTGCTCCTCCACCCTTCCATCCTGCAGCTGGGCAGGGGAAGGCTGACATCTTTCACAGATGGAACCAAGAGAGAATTGCCCTGGGAGTGCTCTGCTTTTTAACTCCCTGCGTTCTCAGAGCTGTATCCCTGTCTTCAGCGGCCACACCAGGTGCCAATATTCAGATCTGGGCACTGAGTGGTCTGACCACGGCATCCCAAAAGACTCACTTCTTATCAGCCTAGGACACATTTGGATCTGCTGATCCAAATTCTATATTCCCTGAGTGTTATAAAATAAAAAGGCTTCTTTCACAGAGGATGCCATGATATATTGGCATCATGTAGCTGATGCAGAAGGATGAGTGATGCCTCTCTTGCTCTACTTGAACTTCCACCTCAAGTCTGGCCAATTCCAATAACAATTGTTCAAAATGTTACATATTGTGAATATTCGGGAAGCATGCAAGTGTACATAGTGTGCATAAATGATTTTTTTCCAGAGAAAATCTCATAATGCTTTATGGGATTATTTTTTGATCTGAACTTTTCCCAAGTGATTAAATTTCTTCCCAGACAAGGGTGAGAGATAAATTTAAGTAAAGCCAATCATATTATTTTGACACTTTGAAACAGAGTAAAAACATAGGCCATCATTTTGCTAATGTAGGATCTAACTAAACTAGACTCAGTGGTTGTAAATAATTTCTTACAGTTCTGAAAATGATGTTTCTCAACGGCCACATTGATTTAACAAGTAAAAGCATTCTCAGCCCTTCATTACTTGAATCACCAAGAACACCCAGTGGTGGATGTCTAGACCCAGTACAGATATTGAAAGTAGAAGTGACAAGACAATGTCAGGACTAAAAATTTCTTTTCAGCTTTTCCCTTTTCCCCAGTGGACTGAATTCACACATCTGCATGTTCAGTGAGGGCCTGAACTTCATTTGTTAAACATTTGTTAAATATTTATTAATATTAACAAATATTAATTTTTTTAAATATTATCAAACAAATTTGTTAATATTGTTTGATATCTCTGGTATCTTTACCATAGATCTTTTTTAAAAGTATTTTTGGCAAAGACCTTGGAAACTCATTTGATTAAACCTCTGTGCTCTAAAGCAAAAATAAAATAGACCATTTAGCCTGTACCTGAAGCACAGGAATTCTGCGCAGCTGTAGGTGATCTGCTATAGATTACAGTGGTTTCACCACAAAGAAGGATTGAGCTGCATCCTCTTTTTGCTTGCTTGGTTGATTTTTACCTGTGCTTTCTTTTCTTTTTACCATTTGTGTAGTATTTCTGACCATATATCTGACCAATCATTTTGATTTCCAATCCTGTCCTCCAAAGTAATTGTGCTATCTCCAGATCATCATTAATCTGGAAATAGAATAAATAATATAAAATGAAATACTTTACTCTAGACTGTGATGCTTTTCTTACTTAGAAGATGTAATTTGAGACTGTTTCAAAAGCATTGCTGAGATTAGGTAATCAATATACTTTTTTATTTGTTTATTATTCAGCCTGTCTGCTTCATTCTCTGCCTGTTCCTTCCTTGCTTTAGAGGAATATCTTTTGATTAGCTTTGATTTTCTTGTTTTCACATAGAAACTTGAATTATTTCAATTTTCAGCATTATTTCAGGCCAGGAAATGAGGTTGGTCTAACTTCCTTTCTCCCACCCTTTAAATATAGGCATTGATTTGGTATATGACATAATTCAGCAAACAAAAAATAAAAACTAGTAAGGAAAAAGAGCTAAAACTAATTTTCTCCCACTCTAAGTTTATTTTCAATAAAAAAGAAATAAGTAAAGAGTTATGATCTCCCCTCTCTGTGTGCTTGTTTGTAAAACTTCAATGCATATGAAGGGTATTACAGCCATTTAAGAAACAATTTTGATTCGCATTTTTGTATTAATTAATTTTCATACCTATATAAGTGAATATATTATTCAACATAAAGTTCCTTGCATATGCAACAAATAGATCAATTATTCCACAGTTTCGGTTTTATAACTTATAAAATTCAAAAATATTTTAGTAGTGGTTTCAAAGCCATGCTTTCACTGTAGAAGGAAAAAAATGTATATGTTGCCTGAGGCATATTGAAAAAGAGCAAAACATTACGTGAGGCTTAAAAAACAGAAGAGAAAGGTACTTAAGACACAAGACAATTTGAAAAAAGCAAAAAAATGTGGTGAAAGACGTCATGAGGGAACTGTTCCATGCAATTAAACAAAAGATCTCTCAACAATGCAAAGCATCATCTACAAAAGGATTACCCAGCTTGGAATGTCTGATTCTTTACCTTTGCGGCACAAATAAAAATGTAAACAAGGCAAGATATTTTAGCACATCATTCCAGAACTGATTTGTGTGTTCTGCCTGTAAGACCTCATTATAATTTGGGATTTTTTTTTTTTAGCATAGTAGAAGTAGGGTGGACCACTCTACTGATTTTTCTTTTTTTTTAAGTGCTAGCAAACAGAAGTGAAATGTTCCTAATTTAGACATTTTAACTACCACCAAACAAATCCTACTTTGAGGTCTGAAATCTGTCATCAAAATGAAGGAGTTGAAAGAGTTAAAAAAAGAAGGCATTCTCTTTTCTTCTAGAAAAAGGTAACCAAATTGTATTTGCAAAATTATTAATAGAAATAAGAAATAAAATTAAACAGCAGGTTGTACGTAGACCTCCAACACTTCAGTGTCTATCTTAAAATTATTCAAGTTAAACAAGATAAAAACCCCGGTAGAAATTATTGGATATTCTGGTTTTATTTTTGGAAAGAAAACCCCAACATAGCTGCAAGAGTAATTCCCAGGTTAAGAATATGCCTATAATTAATAATTAATTTAATGTATCTTATTAGGAAGCTCTTCCCTTGGGAGTCTGTAGGTGGAGCAGATAAAAGGGCTCAATTACTCAGGAGAAAATTCATCAGGCATTAAACTCAGTCAACATGTTTTAAGTTGTTTAAACACATTAATAATTTTATAGCTGGATGTAGCAGTAATTTTATACGTTTCTCCAAGCATCATTTTCTGATTCAGCTTCTCTTAAATAACATATTTAGAAAGATAGGATTCAGCTGTCCTAAAACTCACTGAGATGACATGTTCTCTGATCACCCCTGAATTAAGCAATATAAATATCCTGATACATCTATATATGTAACATCCTGATATATCTATATATGTGGTTATTTATGTTTTATATGAATAATCTAGAACAAAAGAAGTAGTAACAGTTTTCTGTGGTGATCATCTTGTGGTTTTCCTGTCCAGTGAACCCATTGATCTTAGAGCCTTTTCCAACCTTCACAAATCCGTGATTACATGATTGGTTTTGCAAAACTGGAACAAAACTTCATTTTTCTGCCAAATTAAAATAGGTTCATGGAATATAAGTAAAGGTAGACTTTGATTCATTTCATGCTTGTCCTGGGGTGACATTCTGATGCTTGTATCCCCATTTGTGTGTTCTGCTTGTGCAGGACATGACGTTCTGTGCCTTCACGACTGGCTCTGAAGAGTGAAAGTTTTGTTTTGGTTTTGTTATCAGCTGCTCCCCCACGGCTGGCGGGACTCAGAGATGGGGCAGTGCATGGTGCTGCTTTTGCTTTTTGCTCGGCTTTTTGCTTTTGCTTCGGCCCTTTAGTTAGTTTAGCTAAGCAGTCCAAATTTTCCCCTGGACTGTTTCTCCTTCCCCTTTTTTGGACCAAGCTGAACCTGCTCCGGACTGGGGCCTGGGAACAGAGAGAGTTTGCACCTTGTGGCTGCAGCAGCTGCCCCAGCACAGGAGGGACAGAGAACAGAGCAACCACCCCCACAGAGACTTTCTGATTTTGTCATCTTTCTCAGAGTGGTGGCAGAGTGGTGTCACCTGGTATTGTTAATTTTGTGTGCTGGGGGTGCTGTGCCTGTTCAATAAACAGGTTCTTTCCACTTCTCTCCAAGGAATCCTTCCCGATCCAGTTGTGGGGAGGGGCCCGTGTGGGTTTGCTTTCTGGAGGGCCCCCTTTGGAGATTCTCTCCCAAATTTGCCCTAAACCAGGGCAGTAAGGGCTGTGCAAACGCTGAGTTCATGGAATCCCAGAATGGTTCAGGCAAGGGACCACACAGCTGGTCCCATCTCACTGTTCAAGCAGAGAAATAAAATCTATTCCGTGTCTTGTATAAAATTCTCGCGTATAATATGTTATAATATCATTATGGAATGTTTAAAACATCTGTGATGGAACTACATACACTAAGAACAATTCGGAGTTTGCATTAATGTATTTCAGCAGCTCTAGGCCAGCATGTTGTAATTATGAAATGTTATGTACAGCATGCCCTTCCTATAGACTATAGGAAGGAAAAATAAGAGGTCATGCACCAGTGCAAATTCCATAAGAAAACTGGCAGAAATGTTTGTCACGTGGCTTTCCAGAAAGAAGGATTTTTTGAGTACATTTGAAGCTCCCAAATTAAGCTCCCAAATATTGCCTGCAAATATAGGGATAGGGTTTGGTGTATATATAGGCTGCTGCACACAACCCCTTACACACATCTAAAGATATCTAAAGATTCAAAGACTTTAAAGCAACATGAAACTGTCTGCTTTTATTTTTACTTCCTTAAAAACTTAATTTCAGCCTTTCTAAATATTACACCCTAAGGTGCAGTCAGTCCTGATGTTTTTATTAGGTAAAACAAATCGGGACTCGAGATTGCAAAGTCTCAGTTTGCAGACACATGAATCTCAATTTTTGAGGGGCAGAAGCCATGCTAATTCCATACAGATGTCCTGCTGCAGTCCTGTAAATTTTCAGACGGAAAAGGAAATGCTGGTTACACCCCTTTCCCCTTCAGCCTACAGTAGAACATTTCACAGATTGCATGTGTGTCTTGCACGCAGAGAAAAACAGATCTCTGCTAATTCAAGCATCATATTTATTTCATACATAGATATTCAGGTACATTTCATACCTGTATATTTATTTATCTATTTTATATATTCATTTCCCCCACAATTTAAAAAAAATAGCTTTTAGGATTAAGATGGGTTTTTTCCCAACATGCAAACGCAAAGAAAAGGAATGTTTTTGTTCTCTTAGACATCTTCCTTTGTTTAGGAAAAGAGCATATATTTGTATTTTTATAGGTGTGCAAGTGAACAAATATGGTTTTATGTATGTAACATTAATATTTTTCCAAAGGACTTGGCCCAGGAGAACTAAAACACCCAAACCTGACATAAAATGTGGCTATTCTTACATAGTCCAGAAGGTTCTCTGCACAAAATAAGGCTTCCATGCTAGAGCTTTCCAGAGCAGCAGCTAAAACCAAGGCATGTTCTCCACTGACTTCCACTGGCACAGAACCTAGAGGAAAACACATGTGAATGTGAAGAAAAAATATTTTCTTTTTCTCCCTAAATCCTAGATTGAAATCTCTTTATCAAGTTCCTTGAATGTCATTCAAGACCATTTTAACTTTAAAACAATTCTGCTGCTATTTGCAGCTGCTACTCTTTTTTTGTGTGTGTTATTGTACTGACATCTAGGGGTTTTGTTCATGCATTGGGGCTGTTTTCTTGTTTCATGGGATGAACACTGAATTTCTTGATCACAAAATATTATGATCAGTATAAAAGAGGAGGGAATTGTCTATCAGGGACTGCTCAGAAGAGATGCTGGTAAGCTTGGCAGGTGGATTCATTGTGCATTTTATGCACAGCTACTTGAAATTCTAGAGCTGTATGGATGAGGGGGGAAAAAAGATGTTTTGCAGATACTCTCCAGAAGAGAAAAAAGAAGGAGGCAGAGATATATAAAGATTTTACACATCCTCATCTGTGAGGGTTCCACAGGCCAGCAACAGTGACTCTCTTCATCCCAAGAGCAACAACTGCAAGATTTTTACAAAGCAGGGTGACATAACCTGAATTTGATATCATGTAGGATGTGGAAGCAGGGAAATAATTTTGTCAGAAGCAAATAAACAAATTATTCATGGCATTTAGCCTGTCTTTGTGAGCAAATTACTTCTGGCATTCAGATTACTTATACAGCACAGTGACAAGGACTGGCACAGCTCTCAATTTGCAGCGAAAAGAGTTTACCATAAACCTACAATTTATTTCACTATTTATTTATTTATCTGTTTCCTTTCCTGTATTCTTCTGAAGTTAAAATAGAATTTGAAAACTACAATGCAATACTGTGTCTTTAAGAATTTAAACCCCTGTGATAAAAATCAGTCCCCTGATAAAAACGTAATTTAAAGTTAATCTGCCTCGTTGAGACATACCATAGCAAACATATCAAACTGCATAACACAGCCCTACCCATTCCCCATTCCTTCTGTTATCCCACAAGCTACAAATTCCATCACCAACAGTTCTGTAAATCCATATTCCTTTTGATAAAATATTCCAGGATTGGAACCTGGAATTTGTAAGCTAAGCAAGCCCAGAACTGAAACATGTTGTTTAAATTAATACTACTGAAAATATTCTGTTTCGTCTGTTAAAAAAAAAATAATAATTCACTGTAATTTTCTTTCTTTCTTTCTAACAAGAAAATGCTGGAATAATTATTCAAAATTTGAAAGCAACAAAAAGTGAAGCCTAAGCTGAATTCTCCAATAAACCACAGGCTGAGTCTCACTTTCTTCATGGGAACTGATCTTGCTGCAGAAATCTGGAGAAACAGCCCCTTGTTTATGACCAACATGAAGAAAATAAACGACCCAAACAGGTGGGCAGTGGTGATGTTTGTGTACATGACTTTATCCCCTCTGCACATAATTGGATGTTGAATGTGGAAGTTATGTGCACTAATGCTGTAGTAGGCTGAAGCAGAGAAATGTGAATTGAAATAAACTGCAGGAAGTTCTGTACATTCTTTAGGTGGCCCTGAATTTGTTTCCTGCAAAGGTAGGAATGGTGATTTTTTTTTTTTTTTTTTTTTTTTTTTTACTGTCCTTCCTCAAGCTGAATTTATAGTCTTTTAACATTGCATTTGTTAAAGCTATGAAATACTAACTTACCCTATAGGGAGCTTTAGATATGAGGATTTTCCTGCATGTTGTTAGTGACTATAAGGCTGGAAAGAAAGCTTGTATGGGTATCACCTTCACCACAATTGACACTCTAGAAACTTGATTAATGTAAACTCCAGGTGCCAATTCTTCAACCTGGCTGCCAAATCCAGCTGTTACCATAAAAACTTCTGTGAAAATTATCAGAATGTGATTTTGTACCCCACAATTGTCACTCACTCAACTTACACTGGGTTCTTGTGCTGGCATGCTCTGTTTACACATTTTGCTTTTATAGACACATGTAAAATTAATTTATAGCTCTCAAATATGTGCAGAGGCTTTCCCTACCTGCTGACTTTTGGGAAGTCAGGGAAAAGGTGCCAGACATCTGCCAGAATTGTTGGCTCACAGTTCATTTGACAGGAGATCCTGAAGTGATGATTTCTTGAGGACAGACAGTATTTTACACTTGTTATTGCATGTAGCAGTCCAAATATTAAAAATATTTCAATTAAAATAGGCATAATAATTTGGGAGGGTGATCACTCATGCCAGTGAGTGTTATCTTGTTAAAAGGCATCTCTTATTAGTCAAGAGAAATTTAAATTTTACAGGTTGACAGTGTTAGTGGTGCAAGGCTGAGGTGGGGGCAATTTTCAGGATTCGTGTGACCATCTCCCACCAAATATTTATCACTTACAAAACCACAAAATTGTCACCAATGTTGTCATCAATGGTCATAAATTTAGGACTGTTGGCATTGTTCTTCACATGCAGCCATTTCTGCTTCAGAGTAAACCAGGTATAAAATTCAGTGCACTACAATTGAAAGGATAGACCTCCTCTTCACCTATTTCTGATTAAAGTTTATCAGCATTTGCTTGAAGTATAAATGGCAGAATAACTCATACCTGTCTGCTAGCAGAAGAGTCAACTTTCTTTAGTATAATAGGTCCTGAGAGCCTCTACTTAGCACTCTGTACTAATGAATTCTAAAAATTAAATGTTTCAAAATTTAGCAGACTAAAGCAAAGGTTTCAAAATCTTCAGCTGCTTCTACATAATTAAAAATGCATTGTTTTTTCAGGTGGGAGATCCACTTTATATCCCAGGATACATCCAATGTTAAAAGACTATAAATTCAGCTTCAGGAAGGACATTTTTTTTAAAAAATCACTATTCCTGCATTTGCAGGAAACAAATTCAGAGCCACTTGAAGTGCCACTGTGAGTAAAAAGGCTCTGGAAATTGAGCAGGTTGAGAATTTTTCTTGGAAATGTGTAAAGATCTATCTTCTGTTTTTGTTTTTTTGTCATTTCTGAAAGCTCCTTTTCAAGACTAGAACTCCAATTTTTGTGGCATAAAGGGTTCAGTAGAACACATAAAATTAGGGATGAATTATGTCCTGGTTTTGTGGTGGGAATTTCATGTCATATCTTCAGTGTTTGGGGATCTCAGGCAATGAGAAATACACAGAATAAGATTTCAGAGTCCATAAATTCTGTGAAACAGCCTTGATAATGATGGAATTCCATATTAATAATGCATTATTAATAACTATTCTGACAATCTGGTGTGTAGCCCCCAGTGGAATAATTGACCAAGGCATGCAGCTGACCATTCATGGAAGTGACATGCTTTAATTAGCTAAGTCTATGAAAATGAGGAAACTGGTCTAAAATTAGCAATTACAGGTTTTCCAGTACTTTACTGGAAATTTCCAGTACTGGTTCCACAGAGGGCACCATGAAAACGAAGTAATGGTTGAATGTTATTGAAACAATAAAACAGCTAGAAATAATCTTCATGAAACCAGCACATTCATCTCCAGGAAATGGTCAGATTTCACGGGCTGGTCTCACAAAATCACCAAACTCATCTGCAGATTTCACAGGCTGGCTGCCAGAGGCGTGTGGCGTCTCTGTTTCTCTGGGATCACGCTGCTTTTGCCAAGATCACCTGCTGTTGGTGTGTCACAGACATCTTTTCATAAAAATCCTTTCTTTAGGATTTTTCCCCCTTGTGAGAAGCTGTGGCCTCAGCAATAAAATGTGAACAATGTTTATCTGCTGCTGTGGAATGCAACAGGTGCACCTGTGATTGGTGTCCTGTGGATGTTTGGATTTACTGACCACTCACGGCAGAGCTGTTCTTGCTTTCTGCCTGGACACAGACCTTTGTTATTCATTCCTTTTCTATTCTTAGCTAGCTAGCCTTCTGAGAACTTTCTCTTCTATTCCTTTTTAGTGTAGTTATAATGTAATATATGTCATAAAATAATAAATCAAGCCTTCTGAACACGAGGTCAACATTCTCGTCTCTCTCTTCATCCTGAAAAACCCTTGCAAGCCCTGTGACATTGGTGTTTCTCACAGCTCCAGCCAGCAGCTGTAACCCAAAAAAGGTGAGGACAGTTTTTCTCTAAGTCAGCATTATGCCTTTGCATCCCTGGGTGAGTGCTGCAGTTTATCCCTGGGTGAAGGGATCATCAAGGCTGGAGCAGCCTCCCTAAGGATATCTGAAACACTTGGAATTCCTACTGCACCATACAATTGTGCAGCTTCTGATCCCAGCCAACCTGGAAATCAGATTGCAGTTGGTGTTAGGATGTATTTCTGTCCATTTGTGCCCAGGATGTCTTCCCAGGACATCTGGTGGACTTCCCTTTGGGAGGGGAAAGCTCAGAGCCAGCCTCAGCCCAAACACTGGAACCCTCCTGAGTTTGAGTCAGTACAACAATTCCTGTCTTCCCAAGAGCTCATCATGTAATGGAAGAATCTTTGGCCCATATACAGGCAAAAAACCCCAAACAAAACAAAACAACACCAAAAAACAAAACAAACAAACAAAAACCAAAACCCCAAAAAAACAAACAAAACCCCCCCAAAAAACAAAACAAACAAAACAAAAAAGCAACAACAAAAAAAATTGGAAAAAGTCAGAATCCTGTTAATGGCACAGAATGGGGAGATTTGGAATGCTGTCTGCATGCTGTGGATTGTCATGCATGGATTTTCATCCTAATCTCCTTGTGAATGACTTGGGATGACCGAGAAGCATTGTGAGATAACGCCCTGTAAATAACAGAGGGTGAAAACAGTTTGAGCAGAAACAGAGAACAAAACTTCCGGAGCTAAATAAGAAGTAAAAGTCCTTCTGTAGCTTAGACAAAATATGTGCAGCCTCACCTTTGGCTTCTCAGAGAATCTTCTTTTTCCTAGAAGAAGGGAATGGGCTCTGGCGTGTTCCCTGCTTGCCTTTAGTTTCTGTGCTGCAGACGCCAGCACACGTGTGGCCAGTGCTGGGCTGTGCTCCCCAAGCACCAGAGCACAGATGCCAAGCCCTGGGATGCTTTTTCCAGGACTGATGTGTGGGGCTGTGGCTCTCTGCCTGCCTGCATCTCCTGGTGCTCCAGGCTGGCCCCACCTTTGGCTGCCAAAGCTGCTGAAGCAGTTGCCAACAGGGCTGGTGTCAGAATTAGTCTGGTTTGCTGCGTTGGCCTTCGGGATGATGTGACCTCTCAATTTTCTATTCACAGAAGGGGAAAAACACCCCTTTTTTGTGTTTTGGAACAAAATTCTAGAAGTGTGGTTTGTGTTTCTGGTGTTATTTGTTTTGCCCTTTTTTTTTTTAGAGCTCCTTTTCAAGTGACTTTTGTGGTGGCAGAAGAGAAAATGACACATTAATTTCAATTGATAGAACACATACAGAAAACTACAAATGTACAAATTCTGCCTTTTTTTTTTTTTTTTTTTTTTTTTTTTGAGCAGGCTGCAGATTTATCCAGTTCCTTCCCAGATTTGCTCATAGCTAAATGGGAGAACCCTACTGCTCTCTGCATTCCTTCAGGATTGGGCATCTTTTTCCAAGGAAAAAGAAAGGATCAAGTGGGATAGCCATTCCAGAGATACCTTCTTATTCTTCTACTTCCTTTTTCTTGTCTGGAGAGGATAGGAAAAATAACTGAAATAACTGAACCCTTTATTGATCAAAAAGACTTAAAGTGACATTAAAAAAAACTGGGTGGGAGTGGTGGTGTCTTTGGGATGGAATAATGGATTAAAAGAATCCAAGACACCTTAAGGAGTTGTGATGAGAATTCATTGCCATATCTGGGTCTGGGGCCATGGAAAGTGTGTGTGTTTCATTGGGTAAACATCAGTAAACTCCTCACATAAACTCATCAATAAACTTCTGAGAGGTTCTAGTGCGTGGTTCCAAACCAGCCTGGCTGGCAGGGATAGCTCTTCCTGCATTTCACTTCCATCCCTAAAAATAGGAACATGAGAGAGGAAAAAATTGCAAACAAAAGGCCACTGTAGCCATTCTGCCAAACAGATATATTTAACATATCTCTCCAAGAATTACAGAAAATTGCGACGAAACTTCTGTAGGACAGATGTCAATAAAATGCCATCCAAGCTGTGAATTCTTTTCAAAACTGTCAAAAATCTTCGCGCAGAGATCAAGGCTTTTGTCTCCCTGATCTGGCCTAGGCTCCGCAAGAAAAAAAAAAAAAGAAAGTACAAAATAAAACGTACTACATTCTTTTTAGGGCTACGCTTGCATTTAGCAAGTTATGAATTCAGAAACAGTATCTTTCAAGATTTACAGTTTCAATACTTAAAATAATAATGTGACCACAAAATTGGTCCTGTTCTTTGGTGGTGCAAGATACAGGATGCTGCATTTGGTTTGAAACTAAAAAGCAGGCGCATGAATTTCAAAATTTTGAATGCAGATGTCTGCTGTTACAGAAGTGGGAGAGGTTTTATTCTACACCTTAGAAATTTTATGTGATTTTGCTTTGTTTTATTTATCTACAAGATGGGAATTAAAGGCACAATCTGTATTTGGAAAACAACCACACTTGAAATTTTGAAAAATATAAATATATTATAGGGAAGTGGGGGAAGCCTGACTTTGTTTTCTTCTAGAAGACAAAGTAAGCAGAGCTGAAGGTTTGAAGTAGGTCCTTGAGCTTTTAAATGTCCAGTTTGCTAAGACATTAATAAAATCCTGCAAATAAAAAATACTTTGTGAACATTACCAATGGAATAAGAAAACAGCAATAGTTATATCAAATACAAGTTTAAAAAAGCTCTCCAAATTTCTTGTCCTTCTGCTAGCTATGGCAAACAAGGGAATGTGAGGGGGAAAAAAATGAAGGAATTGCAGTTGAATTTCAGTTTCTTTTGTGAAATCTTAATGAATCCAGTGAGAATTTTCTCCAGGACTTGTGACTGAATTTAGTTACTCTCATGACTTTTTCTGATAATTCACATTTCGGCCTTTTTTAATGAGCCTGTGACCTTCTCAGGTGCTGTGGTTGTAGTTTTGGAGTCCTCAAGTAACAAAAATTCATAAATTAAATGGAAACTTCTATGGAAATTTGCCTGCAATTGAAAACACCCAACCACTGCACAATTTCAGTGCAGTGTGGCCCAAGTAAACTGGGAATTTGTTGGATGGGACACATCATCCTTCAGCATCCAGACAGTTTGTATTTAAAGGAAATAAACAATTTCATTCTTTTCACTGGAGATCCTCTGTCTGCTTTTATCACTCGTCATTGACACAATTGTCTTCTAGGCCCAATCAGAAAATGCAAATTGGGATGCTGCCTTTGGTATGGTGTGGTTATTTTTAATGGGGTTTTTTGAGTGTTTTGGGGGGTTTTGGTTGTTTTTTGTTGTTGTTGTTTTTTAATTTTGTGCTTTGTTTTTTGGTGGTTTTTTTTGTTTGTTTGTTTTTGGTTTGGTTTTGGTTGGGTTTTTTGGTGGTGCACTTTTGGGGGTTTTTTTGTTAGTTCACACAGAAATTCCTGCACGTGAGAGAGTAGCTTATATTGTAATTTTTTTAAAAGCAAAGACACACAAAGCAAAACAAGTGTTAATGAAATTTTGAAGGAGAAAAATTTAAATATTTCCCGCAGCACTTTCAGTTTCTAGAATGTTATAAATAAGTCTGACTGTCACAGCTGGATCTCCTTTTCTTCCTGGAGATTTCCTGCAGTTGGAAAACGACAAAAGCCAATAATTCACAATAATTAATATAAACACAACTGTGGATTCTGTGGGACTTTTTTTACTTCCGTTGGCAAATGGAAGGATGAAACATCAGGAACACAGATATTATTAAGTGGTTCTTCAGGCAGTCAGACTGTAAGGGACAATATGGACAAATTCATAATGAAATGATGAAATTCGTTATAAATTCATAATGAAAAGCTGGACAAAGACACCAAGCCTTGTGTCTGCACTTCATGGCTCCTGAAGCTGGAAATTTCTTTTTTCCCCTTCTGATGAGGAGAAGAATCAGTGACAAAATATTTTGTTCACAAAAAAGGTGCAGAATCAGGGCAAGTCAGGAAAGCCAAATGCTCTCCAAAACAGAAGAGATGTGGGTGGAGAAAAAAGTCTTAATTTGCTACTGGGTGTGTCTGGAAAAGGGGAATGGTTGAAGAGGAATTGGGCCAAAACCAAGGAGTTTGCCTGAGAGCTTTGGAGGATGCAGTCCAGCCGTGAAATAAACTCTGCTGACAGCACCAGGCAGATGAAAACAGATAAAATTAATTTGCCTGTAATCTATAGCAACTGTCATAGGTGCCCTAGGAATTAAAAACCCTAATAAAGAATGGGAATTATAATAAGTAAATATATATTCTAAAAGGGATGTAAGCATTAGAGATTACAGGTAATAAATATGGATCTCTGTGTACAAGATGTGCACCTGAGATGGCTGCCTTCTGCTTTTTGGGCTGTTTTGTTTGGGTTTTATTCTTCTTTCAAAACAGCTGAATGCAGATGGCTGTCTGAGAGAAATGACAATTATCTTGCCTTCCCACTGTCCTATCTACAACAGACAGTGGAGGGAAAAAAGGGGGAAAAAGAGAAATAAATGTGCCAGATGTGTTTATAGCATGTTAATGTGAAGAAAACTGCAACAAATGTTGACATTTTGGCATTGAGAACATGGCTTTCACTAGGGTCTAAGTGGTGGAATGTCAACATTCTTCACTTTCTCCTAGTAAAATATTTGCTTTAAAATGTAAATGAAGACCAAAAATATTTTCTTCATATTGGCCTGCCAAAACATCTGGATTTGTGTTTATATTCATTGGCATCACAGGGTTATCCCTCAAAAAAACCCTGCTATTATTTTCTCATTTCTAACTGAACCTCTCACACATAAAGTGCTTTTCTGAGTAATGGAGTATTTTCTGACTATGGGAGTAATCTTAAATATAAAGTAAAGCAGTAGCAGCTGAATCAGGAGCAGGTGAAATATGAAATGATACAGAGCAAATGCTGCCTCCCTGTGAGGCTCAAAACACCACTTAAAACAGGCAACGCTAATACAGGACTCAATTCATCAGCTGATGATTAATTTCAATGTTAAAAGGAATAAAATTTAAAATTAATTTCTTTTCTGCTGCTGCAAGAAGCAAATCTAGCACTTTTCCCCCCCTCTTTTCATATTCTGTGTTTTCAAGAAAGCATGAAGCAGAAAAGGACTGCTGCAACTAAATTTGTGTGCTGATAATTCCATTTCAGTGATTACAAGAGCTACCAGCTGGAGTCCCACACACCTGGTGTGTGCTTACACAGTAGGTAGTATGACTGAAAATTACTACCAGAAAGCAATAGTAAGAAAGCAGAAAAAAATAATTTAGAAAAGGCAAAATTTTCTCGAGTGATTTTCAGCCTCACCCCAAGGTTTATCTGCCTGCAAAATTAGCTAAGCCACCAGTGTATTTGTACTTACTCTTTCTCCATCTCTACATTCATTACAGCTTAACTGAGCCAAATATTTCTCTTCCATGGCTGAACTTCGTTGGAAAATCAGGCTAAACAGCCTTGTAATGGTGACAGTATAAAGTAGTTACTGAATTTTGTTCAAACTTAGACCCTTTAAACTAACCATTAGTCAAATCCAAACAATAAACCCAGTGCTGCAATCCCTCTTTGAAATAAAGTTTATTAGCAAGAAAAAATGCACTATGTGAAAAATCTTTTTTTTTTTTACAAAGTAGTTTAATTGGCTTATTCATTTAGTACAAACAGTCATCTGACCACAGAATTGTTTTTTTTCATCCCCAGATATTTCTTACAGTGTTTTAATGTGCTTAATGTACATGTGTATACATTCTTGTATAAAAATTAGGAATATGCTGCTGGGGTCTGTTAGTCCATCTGTTTATTTTACACATGTGTATTTATATGAGGAATATTTTAGTTATTACACTACACATCAGTGAAAAATTAACATCCCAGTGCACTTTTAAACTGTTGATCTTGTATTATTGTTACAGTCAGAGAAGGGGCTGTAAAAATGTCTTTGTTTATGAGCATTCCAGTTCCTGTGTGTCTTCAAGCCAGTGGGAAGTTACAGTAATGCCTCTCTATGTAAGGATTATATCTTACAATCTTTGCCCTAGGGACTCCAGCACCTGTTTTTTTTTCCAGTTTCTAAAATGCTGTACCTTGAAAGAATTTCATAAACCCATGTCTCAGTTTATTAGGAGCACTCTAATCATCAATAAAAGACACTTCAGAATTTAGGCACCTTGATTCAAAGACAGTGAGATTCACTCCATCTGCTAATTGGCCCTAAAGGCTGTGAAGATTATTTTTAATAATCTAGGAGATTATTTTTAATAATCTAGGAGATTATTTTTCTTGCTGTAGAGCACTCAACAAGGGGTGTGAGAGACACTGGCCTTGATTTGAGACAAAGAAATTGATAAAGAATTCAAATTTAAATCAGAAAAAGCTCATCTGGAATATGTGCTCTAGGCAAGGGTCACACATTTCTGCAATTCTTTTATTGTGGGTTTTGTGTTGTCTTTGTTGCTGTTCACTTTGGACTCCCTGGAAATGAGATAAATTTTTCCCTTCCTAATTCTTGGGGGTTTTTTCCGTGTTGGTTTCTTTCTTTCAGAAACTACCATTACATAACTGTTGGACACAAAACCTTTAAGCACACCCTTTGTATTTGAATGTGTGGTACCTTGTGCATGCAACAGCAGCTGCAGTGTTTTGAAAGTGATCACAAAGCAGAATATTTTCAACGTACAGATACAGACTATACCTCCACAAAGATCTCTCTGCAGATCTTTTGCTTCAAAATACCTTGTCATAAATTACAGCTGGGCATCTTTTAGGAGTTGTTAAGCATCCCACTTTTTTTTTTTTTGGACTCACCTACTGCAGGCTATACAGGGTCAGCAATCTGATCAGGTGAATCTCTCCTGTGGAAATGAAGTAATTCATTACCTCTGTGCCTCCTTGTGCCCTTTTTAGCTCTACCTCACTGTCTGTTTGTTTCTTGCCATGATGCTCCAGGTGAAAGAGTCTCCTCTGATTTCTCTGAGTGTGCTTTCTTCAGAGCACAGATACAATTAGGCTGAAATAGATGCTGAAAGAAATCAACAGCGGCAAAATTAAAAGTGGGTGATGTTAGAGTTATTTCTGTTTACAAACACAGAAACTGCAGAATCAAAGGGGAAAAGAAAAAAAAAAAAAAAAAAAAAAAACACACCAAAAACCCCAAACAAGTGGGGAGAACTGCTCTTTTGATAAAGGAAAATCTGATGACAAAATTCAACTCCTCACCCCCACCCACCAGGGCAGAAAAACAACAGCCCTCAGACCTTACCAAAGCACAGCCTCTCCTCCTCTCTGCATCACCTCCTCCCTGCCTCCCTGGGGCAGGATTGTGTATTTCAATTTAAATTCAGTATTTAAATTTCCCTTTAAAACAGCATCAGAAGCCAGAATACTCAACATGAAATTTCCCTAGATCTCGTTAATCAGTACTTTAATGAAAATCCTTGTAGAGATGAATGCTCCCAAATGATTTGTTAAGTGACAGAAAGATTTCCTGGTAATCTTGGTGTAAGATGCTGATTAATCTCTCAGCATTTGTGATACCTCTTCCCAAAGCTTGGCCACTTTGTCCCATTCACGAAGCAATTCAACTATTTCTCCCAACTGAAAGAGTTTCATTATATTAAAAAATTAGCATCTCTTTATAACCCAAGCGTTCCTTTGGGCTCTTATTTAGTTAATTAACAATACTTTCATCTCAGCAAGTCAAAATCCCTCCTTTTGGAGCAAGACTAACGTGTTCCCCTATGAAATGTCAGTTTCACAAAACCCTTTATAAACCAATCTGACATAAAACAGGTTTGGGGTAAACCTCTCCTACACCTTCCATTTAAACCTGCTGTGTGATATAGTTACTCCAAGGCTCTTGTACCTACCTTATTTTTCTTTGCCAGAGGCACATTCCTTCAGAAAATGTGATAAATTATCAGTAATGAGAGACTTGAAAGGCAACTTTTTAGTTATATACATAAATATATATATATATATATATAAAGGGATATAAAGATGAAACAACAGCGAGGAAAAAAATAAGCACAGCACTACAGCTTTTACAAATTAAACTCTGATCTCTCTTATCCCTACCTATTTTACAGCCCTAAAGATGGAAGTCTTGTAAATGAGATATATTTCCATGCAATTGCATAAAATGATGCCACTTCAGGCAATTTTAAGTGCAGATAGAAAGTGGTCTTGTAAAATTCCCCCAGAACCTAGTAAAAATCCTCCAGGATATTATCTTTTCTTTCAATTCGAGGTGATGTGGTGAAGTTATTATTTTCAGTAAGCTACAGGGAAAATGTGTCCAATACTTGTAAAACTGATTATATCATGGTCTGGAAGCTAAAGAGAGAATGTTCTGAGTGTCCCCAGAAAAAATTTGTCAAAATAAATGAAATGCTGCCCTCTTCTGATTTAATTTGGACATAGAGGAAGCTGCACTTTTAATGGAAGAAGAGGTTTGAAGATTAAAATGAGTTAAAAATAGGGCTTGGCAGGCTACCCCCTCTGCAGGGAATGCAGTGGAGAGAACCTCCACAATTTCTGTGTGGCAAATAATGTCCCACATCAAAGCAGGAGATATGTGGAGCCTGAATAAAAGCTGTTTCCACTGTACTTGTGTATTTTGGGGTAATTTTGTGGCAGATGGATTAATTAAAGCACACCTGGCATGGTTTTCCCTTAGTTTAGGCATGGAACTTCTTGCTTGTCCAGTTTTGTGCACATGAAGCTTTCTAAATGTTCAAAAAGCAATCCAAGCCCCAGAAAAGCAAGTGCAGACCCGTCAAACACAAATACCCATTTGAGCTGCAAACTGCTCAAAGTGTGAGCGTGCTGCAAATAGCACATTCCTGTGTTTGATGATGTCTCCTAAATATTTTTTTTCCAATGGTAACTATCACTGACTAATTTCTGGCATTTTCAATACTATTAATTATTTTTCTAACTGCAAAATATGAGTGGGACACTGGTCTTAGGTTAAAGCATTTTGCAGACCTACAAGCATAAAAAGATTAAAAAATAAGATTATAGAGAAATACGTACATGTTGAGCCACTTCTCTGACCAGTTTGACTATTTTGGTGGTAACTTCCTTGTAGATTTTCTCACGCCAAACTCCAGCTGTAAATTACCACATCCTCTGAAAATCCATTGAGTGTGGATGCTTCAGTCAAGGTTTCATTTGGCCTTTTATCACCTGGATTCCTTTTTTTTTTAAAGGTATTTTAAATACACAGCAACATGTCAATGGCATGTATGTACCTAATTTTCTGTTCAAAAATAAATAAAAAGGCACTCAGCAGAAGAGCTTTCAGGTAAAATATACATCTTTGTTCTTCCCTAATTTACCTTGCACAATGCTTCCACTTACATGCTTTTAGGCTGAGCAAAATTATCTTTCTGCCCACTGCTGAACCTTTGAGTGTTAGAGCTAAAGTAAAAATATGTACAACAGGCTATTTGTAACAGGGGAAAATAATTACAGACCTAAAAATGCACAATTATGGCACAGGGGGCTGCTTACAGCTGATACTGCTGCAAGCATTTATCTTAGGCAGTTTTCTTTCTCTCAGTGGAGGAAACATGTTAAAACATAAAAGATTATTAAATTAATCACAAATGTGACCACTGGCAGTACTGGAAATAGGTGCAGTCATAACTTGCGGACTATGCCAGGAAAAGAAAGCATCATGAACTTTGTAAAATCAGCTATTTCAAATGAAGTAAAGGATCTTTCTGCACTCGTACAGATCTTTACATGCATTCATGTAATTCAGAGTGGAATGGTCGAAAACTAAATACCAAATTGCACATCTGCTTACTCTGAAGCATTTCTTACTATTTGCTCACATTTGAGATGGTGGGAAGAGCAATGAGTCTTTCCACCAAGTATGCTGGTTGAGCAATAGATTTTGATGAATTTATATTAGATTACATGTCAAACACTTGCAAAATTTCTTCCAGCATGTTTCCAACAAGGTATGACTCCACCCTGATGAAATAGATTACTTCCCATCTGTATTAGCCACACTCAAGTTGTTGTTTAAAATCACTCATATTTTTTGTAATCTTAACTGTAGAAAAAGCAAGGAGCTAAAAAAAAAAAAAATAGGCAGAAACCAAATTGCTGCTGGACCCGAAATGTTCTACCATACTATGAGCTTTTACATTTCTGTGGAAGGCGTGTGTTTTGTACCCAGAGCTGCTGGTCCTTTGTCATCCCTGTAGGAAACACACTTGAACTAGAAAGTGGGGTTTAAAATGCTGTTTATTAGAATTTAGAGTATCAAAAGACAGTGTCACAGATAACCCCACACTTCTCTAGGTGCTCTGAATCCTGAGGGTGTAGCACTGACAAACAGAGCACTCCATGCAGACCTCATCCAGAGCAGAGAATCTCCCCTTTTTTATTATTTTCTTACAAGGAAACAATGTTTTCCATCATTTCTGCAGTCAAGGGGAATGTCAGGAATGTTCATGTTGGTCCTGAAAAAGCACTGCCTGCTGTCCTTAGTGCTAACTCACCTCAGAAGGTTCTCATTTATTGTTTGTAGGAGCTGGTGAAACGGAAGATAAAGTGACAACGGACCAAGCAGCAAAAGTTTGAGGCAGGGAGTGCAAAAGGGGAAGAAAATATTTACACTAAACAACAAGAAGAGAACATGCAGAACATTAAGCCATGCTTGGATGCAGCCAGTTTCTGGGAACAATTTATTAAAGCTCCCGTGGAACACAAGGAATGCAAAGAACTGTATAGAAATTTAGAGAAAGGATTATGCTAATTCATCTTTTAAATAAAGGAGAAATCTCCTCAGTGCAGACCAGGTGTTTTTCTGGAAACCAATAAACCTCATTCTCCTTCCTGTGATTTTGGCTGGGAGATTGTTTTGTGTTTCTAGCAAGTGTTGACTGTAATTTACATTGTATCAGTGGTACTGATGAAGATCAGGACAGTAATTTTTAACAGTATTTCACTGTAAATGAGTCCTACTGTGTTGTGCAGAGGATTGGTCTTAAAAAGAAGGAAAAATTTAAATTCATTTTTGCGATGATGCTGAATTTAAAAACAGGATCAACCTATATGATGTATTTGCAAAGTGCACTGGCACTCTCAGGTATAAAGTTTTGAGCCTTTAAAACATTATTGTAACCCAGATCCTGTAACATTTGTTCTTCTAATTTCTCTGTAAAGATAAGATTCTTGGTTAGATGGCGCTCCAGCTGCTGAAAGGAAAGAATCATACGCTGGGTTGCAGTGGAGCATGTGGGGAAAGGAATAAAGTGGTTTGGCAACAAAATAATGACAGGAAATAGAGCAAAATCTACATCTGCATAATGAAAGAAACCCTCGATCATTTTTCTGTTTAGTTGTTAAACAAAACCAACCCCCAAATAAACCAAACCTCAAATAAAACCAAAAGTAACTGAATATCTACCAAGAAAAAATAATAAAGCTGTTGTGATTGTGGTGTGGCTTAGTTACCAGAAAAACGTTTTCCCTCTAAAGCTTTTTGTCACATTCAAATGTGACACTTCCCACCTGCTCTGGCTTCTGTTGGAAGATCCCAGCAGCAGTTTTAATCACCAGATCTATTTTGGAAGAGCACTGAAGATGGGAAGCAGGAGGAAAACCAGCGCTGGAGTGCAACATTTGTATCTGCAGGCAGTTTCTGCAGCCCGAGAGGGGCTCAGAGCCAAGGGATCCAGGAGGGATCCAGGAGAGACTCCTGTCACATTCCACTTCTCTGCCTCTCTACACCTCTTTGGATCTTGCTGACAGCAAAAAACAGCTTTGAAAAATTCAGCATAATATCCTTACATTAAAACTCTAAACACAATTGTTTCTACCTGCATAACTTGCATAAACACAACTTTTCTTCAACCACAAAAATGTCTGGATTCAGTTCTATTAGGTCTGAAAGGTCATCCCTGAAGGGTTGCTGTTTATCAGTAAGTTTACCTCAGAACTACAACCGACAGAAAATCCACTCTCATATTCATTTTCCCCTGCTAAAATGAAGAGTTAAATGTATTTTAAGAAAATTAACATCTTGACTTGCCCTGTAATGAACATGTAAATTTTCCTCAGTGACACACTGCTCCAAACCAATCCATGACCATGCACATTCCCAGAAACACCTCCGATGATCATAATTTATCCAAGGATCTTAAACAGGTCAGAGCAAGTAACTCCCCAAGAATAAACCAAGATGTAAGGTTCTAATTCAGAAAACAGTGACAACAATAATCAACTGAGAAACCTTTTATTCAGGCAACAAGGTAAAAATAAAACCTATTCTACCAAGCAGATTTTTTTCAGCAGAAGTCAAACAGCCAGTGACAAAAGTAGCAGAATTAAGGAAAGTAACTCCAAATACCAGTGTTCTCCAAACTTGCTTGGAGATTTTGTGTAAGTAACTGCAACTAGAAAACCCTCACTAACCTGCCAACACCCAGTGCAAAGCAGTTTTAGTTAACACAAGCCATTCCCCAGCACTCAAGGTGCATGTTAGAGCCATGCATCTCTCTCACCTACCTGGCAGGCTTGCACAGCAGCACACTACCAGCCTACATCACAAGGGCACAAATTCAGTGTTACAGCCACAGTCTGGAACTCTCTCCAAGGGCGTCTGACAGGGTCAAGAGCTGCTCTGGGAGTTACTTGTCACCTTCCTTTGGTTTCTTGTCTCTTACCACAACAGCCACAGCCTGCACTTGGTGGGAACTGCCAGGTCAGAGTTTAGGAAAGGAAGATTCCCTTGCTTTCCAGGCTATCCAGACAAGCACTGAGCCCAGAGGCGTCTACACCTTCCCCTTCCTGGCGTGTCTGAGGCCTTTACACAGAATATTGTGAACAGTGCAGCACTCCAAGTCTGCATTGGAACTCCCACCAGCACAGGTGTACAAACAGTGCAGCCTTGCACTGGGCACATTTGTGGTCCCCGTGACACAAATGCTGTGCTTTACTGATCCTTGTGCCAGAATAAGGTTCATAAACTATTGTGGATTATCAGAAAGCACAAGCAGTAGTATCCCCTTAGAATAAAATTAACTGATAGGCATTCCTGTGGAGAAGCAGAGGGTTACAGCTTGTGAGCCATCCCAGGAGTCTCCCCTGACCTCCTTCCCCTTTTAAGTTATATTTTTATAGTCTTCTTTGTGGGTGTGGAAAACACAAAGTGCCAACTGACATAGTTTCATTATTAGGTACATTTTGACTGACTTTATTTCATTAGAGAACACACCTCCACAAGGTGTGTACGTGCAAAGTGTCTTACCTGGAAAGTTCTCTCAGAATGCCCACTATTGGACAAAAGCACGACCCAAAAAGGAAGAGAACTAGTTCTGGTGGAAGCAGAATTGCTGTGGATATTGAAGCTCAGAACAGCCTACAACAAGTCCAGGAGGCATCCACAGTCTGCATCCAATGGAATCAATCAGCAGAACTCTGGAGGGCTCTTTAAAAGCCTCTGGACCCAATCCTAAATAATCTGCTTAGGCAGGGAGGTTGGACCAGATGGCATTCTGTGATTCCCCCCCCCAGCCTCACTCACTCTGATTCTGTGAAAATTAATAGCAAGTCCAAATCCCCTCTCACAGTTCCTGTTACAAAAATCTCCTGGACTTTCACGCTCTGTTGTTAATGTTGCTCTCATGCACACAACTGGACATGAAGAGCTCAAAGACGGAGGAAGACACAGCAAAATGCAGTGAGCAACTTTTAGGCATCTAAAATTGTAGAAGTCTCACATGCATTCTAGACACTGAAACCTTAATTCACTGTGCAAATTCACTCCCTCCTTAGCTTTTTCCCTCGTGGAGTTATCCCCAGCTATCCTAAAAAGGGATGACTATTTTACACTTGGTATTCAGCAGGAGACACTGGCTCTAGGTCTTTAACAAGGTCAAGGGTCTCACAGGTTGTTTTTAACATCACTACTCCTGCAGCTGCACCACCAAGTATGGGGCTCTCCAAACAACACAAGAAATATTCGGCTTGAGCAGTAATTTACTTTACAAGGTTTCTCATAATGTTTAATGAAGAGCCTCTGTAGCCTGTCCCAAAATGGTTCCAGTGGTTCATGTAGTGGAACAGCTGGTAAAGCTTCAGGCGCTTCTCAAACCCTGCAGCTCTGGGGATTTTACTGTGATAAGCAGAATAGAAAGAACTGCTGAAGCCACCAAACATGCCAGCTATTGCAAGCTCGTACTCTGAATGGCCGTAGAAAGAAGCTGGATCAAAGATAATTGGACCAGATTCATCCTCAGCTACGTTTCCTCCCCAGAGATCCCCATGCAGGAGGGCAGGAACGATTTCCACACCAGTGAAAAAACTGGGTATCTTCAGCTGCACGGGGAGAAAAGAAAGACATGTAAATTACACAGTCATTCACTTCAAAATGTAGGGGTTTATCTGCATACTTGAAGTGTCCTAAAACCCATAATTTAAAATACACAGGACCTGGTCAGCAGAAATGCTGAGTACATCCAGAGGACTTTTATGGCACATGAAAGGCAGCAGCAGAATGGTCACCTAAATCTCTTTCAGCAAGAAAATACAAGTCTTAAAACTCAGATATCGACCAAGGTTAGTAACAACAGCCACCAACACTTCATCATTAAAAAGCTCAAGGATATCTCACCAAATTTCCAAAATGTAGGAGCCAAAGAGCCAATAGTGCAGTCCCTCAATCAGGTGCACACACTGAATGAACAGAGAGCATGCAGGACGGAGCTGTTTATGTACATTTCTCATCAAGAGCGTGTTAGAGGGAATGAGAATATGCACTCCATCCACTATTTCCCAAACAATCAGGCAAAGCGCTATCTGGCACTATGGAGTTCACTCTGGAATGTTAGCATAGGGAGATGTGGCAAATGCCAATATACCTTAGAAGTAGGGCATTTTGATCCCTAAAATCTGGAGTCTCTTACCCACAGAACCTGGTGCAAACCAACAAACAGCAACTTTGGCTTACGAAAATAAAACTTGAGTATACCCAGCTCTCCCAACAATGAGAACTGAGGGAATTGCTCCTACCTGAAGCTGTGACCAAAGTTCTCTTGCTTCTTTGTCACCTGATTTCTTTTCAATCATGTCCATCTGGGGCTGGATCCTCTGTCTAGCAAAGAAGGTCACCCAGTCGCTCTGCCAGTCGTTCACCTGAAGGAGCAGCACTGCAGATGTCAGTTCCACACCACACAAAAGGCACATTTGCTTCTTTTTCAAATAACACTTTTGAGGATCACACAGTTTTTGTGGTGGCACCATCCAGTACAGTAAATGCTATCATCATTTAATCAAATGTTATCTTAAAACACTAATTAGAGGAATAATTTTCTCTCAGTGATTAAAGTGCAGGAAATTGAAGAGCTATCAGTGTCCAAAGCACTTTTAAGTGCTGTCCAAAACACAACCTTCCTTAGCAGGCAGAACCACATTTTTTTATTTTCATAGCTCCACAAAAATTCATTTATTTCCATTATGCTAACTTTGACCTTCTGTATCACTGAAGGGAAAACAAAATGAATTTAAAATTCTATCAGTCTGAGAAAGTACAACCTACCTGTGGAAGATACCCACAGCAGGTAACTGTATGAAAGCCAAACTGGTCCACAAACTGGAGTTCTGATTGCCCTTGACCTTTACCTTTCAAACCAAAGACAAAAATTCAGCAACAGTGACATAATACTGAGCAACACAAATGAACCTTTAAAACCACACAAGAGTAAAATGCTGCTTCTACTGAGAATAAAAAAAATTGCATTTTAATTTTTTTTTAAGGTTACAATGTCGTCGTTTTTTAAAGTTCGATGTTAAGCAGCTATATTCTGCTCTTCAAAATTGTATTTTGAGGTTCTTTATGCCAAAACTGAGTATGTGTTTTGCTTACACAGATCCAAAGAGTGCAAACAAAAGCAAAAAGAATCCCTGCCTTGGTCTGTTTCATCCAAACCAGTCTCATGCTATCTTCAGGGGAAGATGAACTTGTCCTGAAGTAGCAAAAGCCATTTTAACTGCTTTGTAGAATATTATCAACTGGTTTAAATTTGCAAACAGCTGTGTACTGTACCAACTATGCTCCCTTCTTTCTTCAGCTTCTCTCCAAGTTTCTGGTTAGTAAGGTGAAGATCAGCCAGCTGACTTCCAAGCAGTGCTGAGTGTCTAAGAAACAAAAAAGTAACGTGAGTCCCACTAGCACATGAACACAATCAGGGCTTGATATTCTAGGAGTTACTTGAACAGATCTATCAAGTAAATAAAAGCAGTTCTACACCTCTTAACAAAATATTTTTTCAGTGTATTCCAGTTATAAACACCTTGTCTGCCTATCAACACTGCATATTAGCAAGAAATGTACTTACCTGGCTGTTTCTGACATCACTACTGAAAGTGAAAAGCATAAATTTACTAACAATGAGAAACTACCAATTCTAGTTTCTGTGTGACATCACTTCTGTAAGGACTCTCAGTAAGATATATGTAAGAAAGAATGCACAACATGTTGTGCCTTTTTTTTTTTTTTAACTCTGGTAAACTGTGTTTGGGAAACAGAACCAAAATGCTGATCCTTTTCCTTCTACTGCTGCTTCCAGCTGCTTTTCTCTAACATGCCTAAATGCTCAGAGTCACAGGAGCCTAGTTTATTACCTATTTTTAATAAAACTTTATCCTCTACATGGTTCAGAAGAGTCTTGTAGTAATTACAAACAGATATTACAACCAGTTGCCTCCCATATTAACAAAATTATGTTCCTTTTATGTCTTTGACCTTCCTCAACTTCCCCTGTTGTCCAGGCACTGTCATTTAAGGCACAGTTATTTCTTCAATTTGTTCCTGTTAACATAGGGAATCTGCATGCCAAAGGTACCATTTTTGACCCCAAACCAGCAACATCTCTGCCCTTTCTCTTGGGACTCAGTGAGGGATCTTCATGAATTAGAAACTCTGCCAACAAGCAGGATGAGGGACAAGATTTAAACTGGCAGCAGAAGTTCTGAGAGAGGTGAGAAATTGGTCATGATCACCTCCCTAATGGAATCAGACAGATCAATTCATCGTGTTCGTCAGGGTCAAAAGGGAAGGGTCAAAAGTTTGTAACTATCAAAATGAAGGTAAGAGCTGAAAATACTGAAATCAAGATTAATTGATCTGGGGAAGTGCCTCTGCACAACCATGCCAAGCAATAAAGTAGTGGTTTTTATATAGAGGGCAAGTACACAAAACAGGTCACGAGGGGGGTCATTTTCCTCTCTGTGAAAACAAACCTTACTGTAAAAATCACTAATTACCTAAGCAAACAAACCCAAAACTAACTAAAACCCAGACTCAGCTTGGGATGTATGATCTATTTGCTAGGTGAGGCATTATGAAGTATTTTATACAACTCTCTGCTGTGTGATTTCCCATACTGTTCTTGACTCACTTTGGAAAAAAAACTGAACCAGGTTCCCCAATGAAAACAAGTGATTAACTCTCATAAGAGCCAAAATTTCTGGTTAAAGGAGGCAAGGACAACACTGTTTTACCTGTTCAGGCTTCGCATGTCCAAATGCTCCATCACAAACGCAGTAATGCCCCCAGTGAGGTCAAAGATTTTCATGGGTTGAGGCACTTTTATTGTCTTTGTTTTCAGGATGGCTTCCAGGCTTGCCATTTCTCCCTCAAACATTCTTCTGGCCTGCCAGATATTAAGGAAAAGCATTAGGGTCTACAAGCATCAGCCGCACAAAGCACTTCCACAAAATCAACTGATTTTGTAAAACTTGCATAGAAAGGTTGGAGGAAATGTTTATTCACACACAAAATACAGACAGGACCACACCATCAGACTTGATGGTAGTTTTACAAATACAGGGATTTCACTTCATAAAACAAGTGAGTGAAAATGGCCTAGGTTCTAGAATTCTCTATAATTCAGAAAGTCTGTTTGAACTGAAGGAGTGCAAACTGCTTAGACATAAAGTTTGAGCTCCTTCAGCTGTGCACCATCAGAGCTTTCACCAGAATGCTTTTCCATGGTGTTTCCTTTCACCTCACAGGGGAAGGGCGTGGGTGGCAATCAGCTGTAGCAGCCAAATGCCCCTTATCACACTTGCACAACCCAAGCCACCACCGACTGCATTTGCTTGGAAGATATTCTGAATTTGGGACCAGTTTCTGCACCTGCTACCCACAGCAAGGAACATCTACTCTCCCCAGTTCCTCCTCTGAGACCAGGGACACTCATCACATGAGAAATGTTTGTCTACAAGAGTCAGGCAGGGGCTGTAGAAAGAGCAGGTGGGAAATTTAACATATCTGGCAAAAGCAAAAGCAGGGAAGTAGAATGAATGAAATACAAAGAGAATGCTAGCCCTTTAGTAATGTTCCATGCAACACAGTCACAGGACAATTTGCAGTAGACATCAATTAAGAGGCAATCACAGAATGATCTGTGCTGCAAAGGACCTTAAGACATCCAAAACCACTACCCTGTCCCATCCCCTGCCCTGGGCAGGGACACACCTCCCACTATCTTCAACCCCTGTCCAGCCTGGCCTTTGGACACTGCCGGGGATCCAGGGACACCCTGTGCCAGGACCTCACCCCTCTCAGAGTCAGGAATTCCTTCCTCATATCTGACCTAACCCTACTCTCTGTCAGTTTGAAGCCATTCCTGTTTCTCTGTAAAAAGTCTCTCCCCTCTGGCACTGGAAGGTGCCACTGTGTCTCCACAGAGCCCTCTCTTCTGCAGGCTCAGCAATCCCAGCGCTCCCAGCCTTTCCTCGTGGTGCTCCATGCCTCTGACCATCTCTGGGAGACATCTCTGGCCATCCTTTAGCCCCAGGAGCATCCACAGGAAATCAGGGACTGCTCTGTCTCTGTCCAAAGCACCACCCCGGGCCATGAATTGCTGATGCACAGCAGCTGCTGCTCGCACAGCACAGCGTTTACAAACTTTTCCACAAAGTTTGCTTCAATCAGCGCTCAGGATCCACACACAGGCAGCAGCACACAAAATGAAACTGCTGAATAGAAAATCCATCCAGATCTCTTCCCCCCCCCCCCCCCAAAGCCTCATTTTGTAGCTCGTTGGATTGTGCAGCTAAATACAGAATGGTGTATAGCTCTAAGGAAGGGCTACATCAATTCAAACTCTCTTCTGTGAAGCAGGATAACCTTCCTGTGTTATCCCATGTTGCCACCCCCATTCAGCTCCCCAGCTTGATCAGAAATTGTTGAGAAATTTGGAATAGATAAAGTTGCATGCATACTTTCAAACACATTTGCTTGCTATGAAGGGCAAATACAAGTTTTGACTCCTGTTCTGCCACTGAAGCTATTTGTGTGATAAACACAAGTATGGAGTATCTTTAAAGTAATTCCACTCTGTTTCTGCAAAGGATCCTAAAGAAATAAGTTGTATTGTATTTACCTCTACCAAATGCATGTATCCACCTTTGACAGCACATTCCAGATATTGAAAGGACAAAGCAGAAAAGCTTGAACAATTATGGAAAAGCATCACTTACTCTTTCTTGTGCACAGGGAATTAAAAGTTTTAGTTAAAACCACAGAAGGCACACACCCCATCAGCAGACAATTCTGGGTTGCCTTAGCCCCTGTCACAGCACTTGCAGACTCTGTTACACACTGTGACCCTTGGAGGTGACAACAGCGTGCCAGGGTACGCCTCTAACAAAATCTACAAGCAAACAAATTGCTTGTCCTGGACAAGCAAGACCGATATCACAACCCTGTCCTGCCTCAGAATCAGTCAGGCTGGAAAACACCTCCCAGACCATCCAGTCCAACCTGTGACCCACCTGCACCTTCTCACCCACAGCACAGCACCAAGTGCCTCGTCCAGGTGTTCCTTGGGCACCTGCAGGATCTGGGACTACACTACCTACCTGGGCAGCCCCTTCCAATGCTTAACAACCTTTTCCAGGAAGAAATCCCTGCTGAGAATAGGTTTAGGTTAGACATCAGGAAGAAATTCCTGACTGTAAGAGTGGTGAGGCCCTGGCACAGGGTGCCCAGAGCAGCTGTGGCTGCCCCTGCATCCCTGGCAGTGTCCAAAGGCTGATGTCCACCCTGAGCCTGCCCTGTCCCAGCCTGAGGCCGTTCCAAACTCTGCTGCTGTCCCTGTTCCCTGGAGCACAGCCCGACCCCCCCTTTGTGCTGTTGTGAGGGCCCCAGGACGAGGTGAGGGATGAGAATTGACTCCACGGTCTCAGAAGGCTGATTAATTATATAATGATGTTATATTATCTTAAAAGAAAATTATATACTAAAACTATACTGAAGAAAGAGAAAGGAGACATCAGAAAGCTAGAAAAGAATGAATAATAAAAACCTGTGACAGATTCAAGAGTCTGACACAGTTGACTGTGATTGGCCATTAATTAAAAAAAGTTCACATGCTGGATAAACAATTCTCTAAATCACATTCCAGAGAAGCACAACATATAGAGGCTGAAGCTTCCCAGCTTCTCAGGAGAAAAGATCCTGGTGAGGGGATTTTTCAGAGAATATCACGGTGACACCCCCCGGCTGTGCCCTCCTGGCAGGAGCTGTGCAGAGCCACAAGGGCCCCCTGAGCCTCCTTTGCTCCAGGCTGAGCCCCTTCCCGGCTCCCTCAGCCTCTCCTGGGGCTCCATTCCCTTCCCAGCTCCGTTCCCCGCCCCGGCCACGCCGCAGCCCCTCCATTGCCCGTGTGAGGGCCCGGAGGTGCCGCAGCCCTCGAGGCGCGGCCTCAGCAGGGCCGGCCCAGGGACGGGCCCTGCCCCGCTCCCGCTGCCGCCCCAGACCTGGAACGCTGCCTGCCCACCCCCGGCAGCCCCCCCATCCCTACCCCGCCTCACCTCCGACTGGAAGTTGGTCTTCACGAACAGCCGGCCCTGGTCCGTGTCGTAGCTGCGGCCCTGGCTGATGCAGCCGCTCCCCGTGTGCCCGGTCGGGCGCAGCAGCGTCGTGCCGAGCGCTCCTTTCAGCGCGTCCTCCATGGCGGCGGCTGCCGGGGAAGGGACCGGGCGGGCAACGGAGGGAAGGGACGGGGCGGAACCGGGCGGGCAACGGAGGGGAGGGACGGGCCGAGAAGGGGAGGGAAGGGACGGGTCGAGAAGGGGCGGGCAAGGAAGGGAAGGGACGGGCCGAGAAGGGGAGGGACGAGGCGGGCGAAGGGCGGCTGAGGCGGTTGTGGCCGTTAACGCGCCCGGCTGAGGCGCCCGAGGCACTCGAGCACTACCGTCAAAAGATTCCCTCGTTCTTCGTATGCCGATTGTGAAAAGTGCATATTATGTGGCTCTACGCAGATGTTCGCTCTATGTGTTTTGATGTATTGATTAGTAGTGCTGTACATTAAAATTAACATTTTAATGATGTCGTCTTGTAGTTAAAAGGTAACTTTTGTAGTTAAAATAAGAATTATGTTAGTGGGATTTTTTTTTTTAAGGAAGGAATGAGGCACTCGCACCAGGTAGCAGCCACAGGACACCTAAATCTTTCAGAAAAAGAGAATTTTTTGCCTTCTTATCAAAAAAAACGAACTTCTTCCCGCCTTGAAGGCGCTGTTAGGATAAGAGGAAGAAGTTGACAATGACCAGATAAATATTAAAATGAATATTATATGTGTTGTGTTAGAAAGTTATGCTGTATTAATTCTTTTAAGTAGCATGTTAAATACAGTTCTAGGTTATAACAAAATGTTAAAATAGAAACTATGCTATGTAGGATGCTTTTTTCCTAAAGGAAGGACTCGCACCAAGATAGCAGCCACAGGACACCTGGTTCTTTCAGAGAAAGGGAATTTATTGCCCCATTATCAGAAGAAATTAATTTATTTCCGCCTCACTCAACCATGAAGACGCCATCAGGATTCAGAGGAAGAAGTTGACACTGACCAGACAGAATCCTATATTTAAATAGAATTTATGCATCATGTATGAAGTGTATGAATATGCAACAGGTTATGGTTTTTAAGGGTTAATCCTCTGTTAACATGGGTCCTTTTTGAGGCTCGTGCTGCCCAGAAAATGGTACCTGGACATCTGTAACTCTTTGTCTTTATTGTCTCATATTGTCCTAATTCAATTTGTCCAAATTATTATTACTCTAATTATATCACTATTTTTATAGCCATTTTATTACTATTAAACTTTTAAAATTTTAAAAACAAATGATTGGCGTTTTTCACACCAATTCCCCTTATGTTCAGTTTTATTCTTCTCTTAATTGCTGAACAATTCCAAAATTGTTCCACCAATTACAAAATAGTTGGAAGGGACCCACGAGGACCATCAAGTCCAGCTAGAGGCCCTGCACATGACATCCCCACTATCCCATGTGCCTGAGTGCATTCTCCTACAATATTTTTCTTAAAATCTGCACAGCTGCATAGTAAAGCTATTGGATCTTCAGGATCTACCGATAAATTTATTAGATAAAGCCTTGAAGAAAGGAAAAGAACAGGAAAAAAAAATCAGCTTCAAATATGGTAATAGGTGACAACAGAAGTAGTTACAATTTACAAAGTTACAAACTGTAATGCAAAAGTTTGATGCTAGTTTACATAATCTTAAATAAATAAACTACAAGATTAAGTAATGACATATGTAATCTTACATGCATTAACCTAAAGTTTTAAATAAATAAAGTGCACTTGATAGACGTGCCCTGGCTGAAGCAGATGATGTGTGCCAGGACTCTGTTCGTTGTTGCAGAATTTCTGTATTAGTCTCTTAATTTAAAACACACTGTTGTGCAGACTGGCATCCATTCTTCACTTCACAATAGCCAGGGGTACACTAAGAATGAAAGATAAAAAGAAGATTAAGGCATGTAAACATTTCTGGGGAGTTTGGAATCTCATGTTCTTCCGTTTGAAGCAGCACCAAAGACAGCTCAAGTGGGTGGAGTCTGAGGGCTGAACAGAGTCTTTGGCTTCGTTTTTGTGAAAAATGCGGATTTTATGATTGGCTTTCCGCAAGCATTAAAATGAATATTATATGTGTTGTGTTAGAAAGTTATGCTGTATTAATTATTTCACGTAGTGTGTTAAATAGAGTTTTAGGTTATAACAAAATGTTACAATCGAAACTCTGCTAATGTAGGATGCTTTTTTTCTAAAGAAAGGACTCGCACCGAGATAGCAGCCACAGGACACCTGAATCTTTCAGAGAAAGGGAGTTTATTGCTCTCTTAGCAGAAGAAATTAACTTCTTTCCATCCCGCTCAGCCAGGACAAAGCCATTAGGATTCAGAGGAAGAAGTTGACAATGACCAGACAGAATCCTGTGTTTGAGTAGAATTTATATAAGCATCATGTATGAAGTGTACAAATGTGCAACAGGTTATTAACAGTTGCATATTGTTTTTAAGCACAGTTTTAAAGGGTTAATCCTCTGTTAACAGGTGTCTGTTTTCAGATTTATGCTGCCCAGAAAATGGTACCCGGACATCCGTAACACTTTGTTTCTATTGTCTCCTGCTGTCCTAACTCAAATTCTCCAAAATTTTTATTAATCTAATTATATTGCTATTTTTGTAACCATTTTATTACTATCAAACCTTTAAAATTTTAAAAACAAGTGATTGGCGTTTTTCACATTTTGCAAAATCAGTGTCACCACACCTTGAGTCTGAGCATCAGTGGGAATTCCTCATGATTTCCTTTTGTCTCCTGGCATAGCGACAAGGAATAACAAATACAATAGTGTGAAAAACGCCAATCACTTGTTCTTAAAATTTACAAAGTGTAATAGTAATAAAATGGCTATAAAAATAGTAACACAATCAGAGTAATAATAATTTGGACAAATTGAATTAGGACAATATGAGACAATAAAGACAAAGAGTTACAGATGTCCAGGTACCATTTTCTGGGCAGCACGAGCTCAAAAAAGGACCCACGTTAACAGAGGATTAACCCTTAAAAACTATACCCTGTTGCATATTCATACACTTCATACATGATGCATAAATTCCATTCAAACATAGGATTCTGCTTGGTCTGTGTCAATTTCTTCCTCTGAATCCTAACAGGGCCGTCGAGGAGGGAAGAAGTTCGTTTCTCCTGATAAGGAGCAATAAATTATTTTTCTCTGAAAGATTTAGGTGTCCTGGGGCTGCTATCTTTTCCGAGGGCCTCATTACATTCTGAAAAAGAAATCCCACTAACATAGTTCTTATTTTAATTACAAAAGTTCCCTTTTAACTACAAGACGACATTTATCGTATTATTAAAATGTTAATACAGCACTACTAATCAATACATCAAAATACATATTGTAAATATCTGCGGAGAGCCATATAATATGCACTTCTCACAAACAGCAATATAGCCAAAAATTAAACGCCAGCCGACATGCCTCAACGTTCATGAGGACCTAAGGAGTTCTCATACTCAAGTTGTGGAACGTGCGAGCCGAAATCACGGAGGTTTGCGGAGTGTCACGGCGTGTCCAGGCGGCCACTGTGACCTCATCGGTGACGGCACGCCTGTACCGCAAGGGCTGTCCCGGAGCATTGTGACCTCACGGCCGCCGCCGCCGCCGCCTCGCCGCCCCAGTGCGCTATAAAAGCGGGCGCGCCGCCCCCGCCCCGCGGCAGCATGGCCCGCTACCGCCGGCGCTCCCGCGGGAGCCGCAGCCGCAGCCGCTCCCGCAGCCGCAGCCGGCGCCGCCGCTCCCGCCGCCGGGGCGTGCGCAGGAGGCGCCGCGCCTCCCGCCGCTCCCGCTACCGCCGGAGCCGCCGCTCCAGCCGCAGACGCCGCCGCCGCCGCTGAGCCGAGCGCGGGGCTCGGCCTCGCCCGGGCTGCGGCGCGGGGCTGCCCATGCCAATAAAGGCCTGCAATGTGTACGGGGCTGTGCGGCTCTCTGGCTGTGCTGCGTGTCCGTGGGTGCCCGTCTGTGTCCTGCTGTGCCCGTGTGTGTCCGTGGATGTGCCTGGTGTCCCTCCGTGTCCCTGCGTGTCCGTGCCTCTGCCTGTGTGACTCACAAATGGGTCTCCAAAAAGTCACTGGGAAATAAAAAGACACGTCAGGCCCTGTGATCATTGCAGGGGGATCAGCAGCCCAGGTGCTGAGTCCCGCAGTTCTTCCCAAAACACCAAATTATGGCCAAGGGAATAGGCACATCCCTCAGGCCAGTGCCTGGCTCTGAGGTTGGTGTCAATGGAAAAGTTTGGGGCTTGTTCAGCACAGAATGATCCACTCAACACCTGATCCTCTGACACGTGATGGGAGGCACCTTCTCCCTGAGGAAAAAGAGTTCCAGCACAGGAGCCAGCAGGGCTCATTGACAGAGCTTTGGAAGGGGGAAAGGGTCAAACCTGCCTTGCCAATTACGGGACATGGCATGGGGTGCCAACAATGGAACAAACAAGATGGAATCGATCCCCCAATCTGCTTCAGGAGCTGTTGGCCACAATGTACCACGCCTGAAATGTTTCTACATGCCTGTGCTCAGCCAGAGGCAGAAGCCAGAGGAGCTCCAGGCTTTGTTCCAGTCCCACAGATCTGACATCCTCGGCAGCAGTGACAGCCAAAGCTGCTGGGATCAGTCCTGTGAATGCAGAGCCCTGTGGACACTCCAGGCTCTCAGGAGGGATGGGCAGGGCAGGACAGGCGCTGAGGGACAAGTGTTCCTCCTCTCCCCAAGCTCCCGTGTTTGGTCCAGCACAGCTGCAGCCTCTGCCCCACAGCCATGGCCATGCCCTGATTTAGAGCTTCCCTGCACACAAATTTGTGTCCATCACCCACAGGGTTGACGCTGAAACTGCGTTTGGCTTTGAGTTCAGCCCTGCTTTGTGTGTGGTGCTGGACAAGAACCTTTAGAGATCAGTGCCAGCAGGGCTTGTCCTCCATTCCTGTGGCTGCAGAGCTGCATTTGCCAGGGACTCCAGTGGCACCAAGGCCAGCTGAGCCCTGGCAGGTTTAGCCACCAGACCCTTCTTCAGTATCCCCTCTCAAAATGCTCAGTCATGGTCTGGTTTGTGTGTAGCTGAAGCAGAAATAAAAGGTCCTTCTGCCAGTCTCTGGCGACTTGACTCCTGTTCTTGCCAAAATGCACGGATGGCCTGTGGTCACTTGATGAAAGATGATGGGAAACATCAAAGGGTCATCCCTGGTGTCCTAAACACCAGTTGGAGACACAGTGCAGACAACAGAGAAAAACATTAAAACATGAATGGTATAGATTTTGATAGTTCTCCAAAAAAGACAGTTTTAAATTTTAAATACAACTTGTATTTTCTCTCCTTTTAGAGCAGTCCATAAAGAAAATATAATAGAATGGCCATTTCTTGCCATGCACAGCAAGGACATCACTACTAACTGAATACCTGGCACCCAGCAGTGTCAGCTCCCTGCTGAGCACCCTGTAGTGATGGAACCACACAGGTAAGGAGAGTGGCAGCCAAGGGAAGGGATGTGGAGCCTGGAGCCCAGGAGCTCCTGAGGGTCCACAGGACGCCCAGGGCTCTGCTTTATCACAGGAACCTCACCTGCAGGGCCAGTTCCTCCAAAGCAGAGCAGTGAGCACTGCAAAACTGTGCTGATCTCGGTGTCTGTGAGCGCTGGGCACTGCTGGGTGTTCCTGAGTGCCAGTTCCACCTGGGATGTGCCATTCCAGCATCCTTCCCAGCTGCAGCACTGGATCCACAGACAATATTCGTTTACTTTCCTGTTTCTCCAGTGATCAAACACACGTTTGCTCCTGGAAGCCGAAGGCACCTGAACTTCAGCAGTACGAGGAGATCCCTGTGTAAGAAATGGCTGCGTTGCATTTGCACAAGCACCATCTCAGCACTTATGTGTAATCTGCCCTCTATAAGAGAGATGACAAAACTAAATTACGCTTTTTTTTTCTTTTCTTTTTCCTGAAATGGTCGCTGCCATTAGAGGAGAGTCAGGTAAAGCAGGCTCTGTGTAATTCCTGATTTCAATTGGAGCGAATCGAAGTCACCCACGGACGGCGCGGCCGAGCCCTTTGTGATGCCAGAGCATCGCAGAGGCGACGTCCCCGCTGAGGTCACGGCGGGGCCGCCCCGGTGCGCTATAAAAGCGGGCGCGCCGCCCCCGCCCCGCGGCAGCATGGCCCGCTACCGCCGGCGCTCCCGCGGGAGCCGCAGCCGCAGCCGCTCCCGCAGCCGCAGCCGGCGCCGCCGCTCCCGCCGCCGGGGCGTGCGCAGGAGGCGCCGCGCCTCCCGCCGCTCCCGCTACCGCCGGAGCCGCCGCTCCAGCCGCAGACGCCGCCGCCGCCGCTGAGCCGAGCGCGGGGCTCGGCCTCGCCCGGCCCGAGGAGCGCGGCTGTGGCGCGGGGCTGCCCATGCCAATAAAGGCCAGCAAAACTTACGGGCGTGTGCGGCTCTCTGGCTGTGCCCGGTGTCTCTGCGTGTCACACCCTGGCTATGCCTGCGTGCCGTGGGTGCCCGTGTGTGTCCTGTGTGTCCCTGGGTACCTTTGCGCGTCCCCAATGGGAGCTTGGCCCGAGTCACTGTTAGTGGCAAATCTCTCTTGTGCAGGTGGCGGGGTCCTGGTCAAGGTCTGCAGAGAGCTCTCAAGTCATCAAATAGAAACGTTAACCCCAAAACTACTAATCCTACCACTAAACCATATCTCCAAGTGCCACTGGGGAACTGAATTCCCAAGTGAAGGGAACACAGAGTGAGGTCTGCAGAGAGCTCTCAGGTCACCAAATCCAAACGTTTACCCAAAACTGCCAATCTCACCAAAAATCCCACCTCTCAAGTGCCAAATTTACTCCCTGTTAAAATCTTCCCAGGAATGGTGACTACCCACAGCCTTGGGCTGTCTGTTCCAATGTTTGACAACACTTCTGGGTGAAGAAACCTTTCCAAACAGCCAACTGAACCTTCTGAGGTGCAACTCTCAGCACTTTCTCTCATCCTTTTCCTTGCTCCCTGGCAGAAGAGCCTGGTGCCAGCTGGGTACAGCTCTGTCTGTGCCCTGGGGAGGTCCATCCTTGGATAAGACTTGGAAGTTTTGATGAGGACAGCAAAACAGAATAGCACAGCCTTAGACAAATAGATGAAGGATGTAGCTTAGGCAAACAGAAGCCATGCTGAATGCAAACAGGACAGCTTTACTCCTTTTTTAAGTCCCTCCAGGAATGGTGACACTGCCCTGGGCAGCTTGTTCCAATGTGTGACAACACTTTTTGGTTTAGAAACTGTGATAAATAGGTATGATTTGTGCTGATAAAAATTGAAACAGTAATCAATACTGATACAGTAATTAATATTTGGGAATAATAAAATAGTTAAAAGTTGTAATGCCAAAGAAGAGAGGGAGAGGAGGGGCTCCACCACCCTCCCTCCCGGCAGATGTTCGCAAGGACAGGAGGAAAGAAGCTGAAGATACAGTTGCTAAAAATGAGCAGAAAGGAAGCAAAACCTGGTTGGGTCCCAAAAAATGCTAATTATAAGGGATTTATTGCCTTGATATGTAGATGTAGTGATACGTTAGTCTTGGCCTAGACTGTACTGGCTCGGTGCGCATGTGTAGCCCAAAGGTGAATTAAAGGACACAGAGGAAGATTACGAAATCTTCATCAGAAGACTCCCAAAGACTTGTGTGACCACCGAAATGAGTGATGGCACATGCGCGGTAAAGTTGGTGATGAGAGCGGAGATAGAAATATGACGAACCGAAAATGGAGGAGATGGCATTTGCACATGGCATCTAAGGGGGGAATCTGTACTTGGCAAGCTCGTACGTGATGTGGCAAGGGTCCCAGAACCCCGCACTCTGTACCCCGGGGTTATCTTTTGCTTATGCGCTAATATTAGAACCAAATTTTCCCTTATTTTAATCAAATTAAATTGTATACAATTTTATATTTTTTATTTTAACTGTTCAATTAAAATACTTTTAATATTGTTTGGTTATTTTTATGATGGGATAATTGAGCAAACATAACAAAACGGTTCGTAATGGCCGACTTAAACCTTCACAGGTGCAACTCCAGACATTTTTCTCTCGTACTGCGCTTTGTCCCAGCAGACTCGCCTGAAGCCAGCGTGATCAGCAGGAATCACAGTCTCCCTCAGCATCCTCCTCTCACCGTGTTCCCTGTGGGATGCTATGGCATTCCCTCAGTGACAGCCAGCCCTTCCCGCTCCTCATTTCCTCCCTTCTCCCCCCAGATACACCCCAGGGATCTCCCCGTGCCGGGTGCCCCGGAGGTGCCGCTGTGGCCGCTCCCGGGCCGGGCCGGGCCGGGCCGCTGCTGTAGCAGGGCCGGCGCTGCCGGGGGCTCCGAGGCTGAGCGGGACGTCGGGGCCGGAGGCAGCGGGGGGAGATCGTGCAGAGCCCGTGAGGCTGCGGAGCACCTGCGGGGGCTGCGGCGGCCGGGAGGGAGCGGCGGCACTGAGGGGTCTGGCGGGGAGCTGAGGGGCACGGCGGGACTGAGGGGACTGAGCCATGGCGGGGGCTGCGAGGGCCTGGGGGCTGAGGGCGGTGGCGGCGCTGGGGGCGCTGAGGGCGGCGGTGGGACTGAGGGGGATGGGGGAGAGAGCAATGAGAGCGCTGAGGGCAGCCTGGAGAGGTGAGGGCGATGGTGGCTCTGAGGGCAGCACGGAAGGTGAGGGCGATGGTGGCACTGACAGCAGCATGGAGAGGTGAGGGTGATGGCAGCTCTGAGGGCAGCCTGGAGAGGTGAGGGCGATGGTGGCTCTGAGGGCAACATGGAGAGGTGAGGGTGATGGTGGCACTGAGGGACTGAGGGCAGCATGGAGAGATGAGAGTGATGGTCGCTCTGAGGGCAGGATGCAGAGGTGAGGGCAGTGGTAGCTCTGAGGGGATGGAGGTGAGGGCAATGATGGCTCTGAGGGCAGGATGGAGAGGTGAAGGCAATGGTGGCACTGAGGGGCTTTAGGTGAGGGTGATGGTGGCTCTGAGGGGCTGAGGGCAGCATGGAGACGTGAGGGCAATGGTAGCACTGAGGGCAGCATGGAGAGGGGAGAGCAATGGTGGCAATGAGGGTTTGAGGGCACCCTGGAGACGTGAGGGCGACGGTGGCTCTGAGGGCAGCATGGAGAAGTCAGGATGATGGTGGTGGTGAGGGCAGCATGGAGAAGTGAGGGCAGTGGTGGCTCTGAGGGCAGCATGGAGACGTGAGTGTGATGGTAGCACTGAGGGCAGAATGGAGAGGTGAGGGCTCTTGAGGCCGATGGCAGCCCCGCCTGTCTGAGGGCAGTGACGGCTCTGGGGACACGAACAACGATGCCACTGTGCATCTGAGGGCAGTGGTGGCACTGAGGCCAATGGCGGCTTGGGAGGGCACTGGGGGCTCTTTGCAGCTGCTGCACTGAGGGAATCAGCCTGACCTGCAGTCCTCAGCCTGAACTCAGCAGCTCTTGAAGGGTTGGCAGATTCTTTGAGGAGAAGCTTTCAGTGCTCCATGTTGAAATGGCCTCCTTTCTCGAGGTAAGTCTGTTCAATGGCAGTGCTAGGATCAGGACTTTCTTGTAGGCTAGAGAAGTAAAGGTTTCTTACATTCATCTTTTAATGGACAGTGGTGCTTTTAGCCTACAGATTTTTGCCATATGCTCCTGGAAATTGCCAATTTCAAGGTACTTTTGCCTGCAAACTACATCTGGAGCAGCAGCAGAGGGCTTCAAAAAGCAGCATGCTAAAATATCATGCAGTTGGGTGGGCTGGGGTGAGGTTCACAGCCAGAATGTGTGTTTTGCATTTGGGTTTGCAGCACACCGTCCTGGCTCTGCCCTGGATCTGCCCTTGCTCAGCCGTGGTAGGAACAAGGACAGTACCTGGATTTCTGGTGGCTGTTTACTTACAGCTCATGCAATAGGTCAGGGTCAGAGCGTGAGGGCATGAACCCTCATTTGGTGTATTCTGGTTTTCTGAATTCATGTTTTGCCTAGAAGGTTATTTTTTGACAGCATGGGCTTCTCATTGGCAACTTTAATTTTCAGTTCAAAACACTTGTCATGTGAACCACCAGGGCAGTGCTCTCCCACATCCCTTGGGAGTGGAGAACAGTCACTGCGTGCCCGAAGTGACTCCATGAAAATACCGAGTGATCTTTGGTTAACTTGTTTTTGTTTCTCTTCTAAGGAGGATGTCAGCATTGCCTCTGAGTGTTCAGGAGAGCAGCCTGTGAACAGGGCTGTAGCTGAGACAGCCATGCCTGGCAACACAAGCAATGGGCACAGCCCCCTGGATTCTGAGGAGCCTGGTAAGAGGAGAGCCCACATTCCTGCAGAGAGCTCTGAAAGGGCTGCTCTGAGCTGGGCACACGGGAAGGGAGATCAGGAGAGTTCAGTCCCTGTCTGCAGTGTTGCTGCCTCCTGTGCCTTTGGCTCAAATCCTGCACTGGCACCACCGACACCGTGTGGCAACAGAGCCATGAATGAACCTGGCCTGTGGGAGCTGTGTCACCAGCCTGGCCTGTGGGAGCTGTGTCACCAACCCCAATGTCCCCACTGCCACCCGAGGTCCATGCATCAATGTGCGGCAGGGTGACAGTGCTATGGAGGCAGCACTGAGCAGGCTGACTCTTGCAGCAACAGGAAAAACCCCATCAAAATGATGAAGCCAGTGCAAAAGTCCAAACTTGTTGCCTCAAATCACTACCTAAATTTGGTGCCAGTCTGCTGATCCCTCTCCCTGAGACACAGGAGAAAAGCAAGCAGCAGAACATCTGAGGCCAAACAATTCTCCAATCCAATAACTAAAGGAAAAGCCTAAAGGTCCCCAGCTTAGCAAGGCCTCAGAGGAGAGAGGGAGCCCTTTGGGTCTGCACTCCAGATCAAAGCTGCTGCAGCAGCCTTGCAGAGAGAGCAGAGAGCTCTTTCCCTCCCAGAGCTGGTGGCAGGGCTGTGGGAGCTGTGGCTCACTGCAGAGAGAGTTCCTCAGCGCCAGGGAATGGAGCTGGTTCACGACTCAGCTCACAGCACCCTTCAGCATCAGCCCTTTCAGTGAGGACTGAGGGCTCTGTCAGCACGGGGAAAGAGCAGGGCTGGGCTTCTTTGTGTGAGCTGGGACTGACTGAAGCTCTCGTGGGTGCCACTTGCACTGTGAGTGCTGTGACTTTATGAGGATACTTCAAAACTTTACAGTCTGGAAAGCTCTGGAAGGATTGCTGTTCTCTAGCGAGCAGCCTCAAATTCCCAAGCGAGAGTCTGCTTTTCCAGCCATTTTTCGCAGTCCCCGGAAGAAGCACAGTTGCTGCGCCAGGGAAACGCGCCCGAGGGCTGCTGCTGACTCCGCGTTCGCAGTGCCTCCCAGAGCTCCACCTGGCGTGCCTTGCCAGGAGGAACTGCCCAGGCTCCCGGCTGTGGGAATCCACAAAACCAGAGGGTTTTGGGAAAGCTGCAAAAGGCAGGCATCAGAGACAGCGGGACTGTGATTGGAGATAAGCAGCAGCCATGAAATAGGTCAGCAGAAAAGTTATTTTAAAAGTACAATAGCAAGGACAAATAGAACAGTGGTGTGTGTATTAACACTTGTATAGAATTACTCCCTAAACTGCAGAAAATTTTATCTAGCAAGATATTAGGAAGTTTGAAGCTTAATAATGGAGCTCTGTGCATTATGTTTTAAGGCTCACAAGCAGGTATTGTGTTTGAAATAAGCAAGCATTGTTTAACCAAAGGTACGTGTGCTTACAGTGGTTGGATAGAACTACTGTCAATGTGCTTTTGCTTTGTGTGATTGGTCAAAAATCTTATAAAGTGAGTTGTGACATTGAGTTCTGTGTCTGCTGCCTGGGATGTGAGCTGCTGGCATCTTCCCATTGTCATAGCCATGTAATGAGAGTGATGCTGGAAAATCAAACAGCTCGAGGCAGTTCCTCAGCAGCCCCGTCCCGTTTGTGATTCGTACACAGACCCTGGTCGGTGATACCGGCCTGGGCCGGCCCTGCTGGGTGGCGACGGCGGCAGCGCTGCGGGGCCGCAGCTCCTCCTGCAGAGCCCCGAGTGCTGCCCCGAGGTCCCTGCAGACGCCAAGAGACTGAAGAGGGACCACAAGGAGAACCTGACAGGCGGCCTGGAGGTGTCCAGCCCTGCTTCCAGCCACTGCTAGCAGCACCTGGACTCAGCCCTGCTGCTGCCACCCTAGAGCCAACTGAGCGGTGACACAGGGGGGACATGGGGGGTTTGGGTGGTGCAGGGTTTGAAAATCCTGGGATCTGTGTAGATGTGGGGTCAGTTGTGTGCAGGGATAGCTGAAACTTCTGTCACTTGTGTGCAGAAGGGAAAGCACCTGGCAGTGAGTGCTTTCCTGCCAAAGAATTGTAAGGTAGGCTGGTTTTGAGGAGGAGGGAATGGGGGAGGTGAGAGCTAAATAGACAAGTTCTTTTTTATTAGAAAGCTCGAGACCTTGTTTTCTTTCTAAGCCTGCTTGGAAGGATCTGGGATTTTATAGTCCCTGAGAGGAAGTACAATTGCTGCCAAGGGAAATGTGCACACAGCTCATACTGACTCACTCTCCCCCTTTTTTGGCTTTCTCCAGACCACTCAAGTGAAGCTGCTTCTGGATTGCTCCCAGGTAAGGAGGCTTCCCCAGCTCTTCCAGAGAAAGTGATCACCACGCTAAGAATTTAGAGACTTTTTACTGAGGCCACAGACCTGTCTGCATGTACAGCCCTCTCTTATATTTGGTTTTTGTCAGTCCTGTTATAATAACCTGAAGAAATTTTTAAACTGAAATTGATATTTACATATACTAGCAGTGTAATTGTAGCAATTTCCAATAAATTAAAGTTTTAATTGAAATGGGTGTTGATCTGTGTTACTCAAAGCAATTAGCAGATGTAAACATGATGCTGACGATTTTGGAAGTGAGTGAAGGCAACTGAGGGAAAATGTCCAGCAGATCCCTGAGTTCTAGTAAAGGTGGGCAGTGAAACCACAGATTTTCGATGGCCCAACCCACTGTGTGAATCCTAAAATCCAGAACAAGTTCCCTGTGGGAGAGGTCAAAAGAGGAACAGCTCCAGGGCACTGATGGATGTCTCTGAGTCACCCAGCTGTGGATGTGCCAGGCATGTGCTGCTTCCAGCAGATGCATTTGCAGGATGTATTTCCAAAACAAAAGAGCTGAGATTGTGTGTGGCCATCATGACCAGGACCTGAAAAACCCAGATTTCCACTGCTCTGAAATCCAGAACCTTTAGGTAGTGACACAGATTGTCAGAAAATGGCCTGTAGGTAGAATTTCCAAGGATTCCATCCTCTCCCCTTTCCCCTTCCCACTCCCTTTCTCTCTTCACTAATTTTGTCTCTTATTTTCACATACAGAGATTTTTACCATCTGACCCTTCAAAAGTGATTTACCGCCCCTTCATTACCTCTGTCAGATGCTGTTTGAAGGTGTTCACTGTTCTCTGAGAGGCATCTCTACACCATCCCACCCTTGCAGATGCTCTTGCTTGGTGGCAGAGGCTGTCACAGCACTGCCAGCAGCACCTGTGAAGTCACAGCTGCAGAATTTATGCTGGCCCAAGGCACTTCCCTAGGAGGGGAAATACCAGTAGGAGCTCCTGCTCTTCCTCCCTGTGTTCCTGAATCCCTGGAATCCCTCTGAGCACCACTAGCAGAGGTTAGAAAAGCTGTTCTAATATGTGTCTTTGTTTCCCGTTGTCCAAACGAGAAAAAAATTAAATTGATTTTCCTCATGCTGGGACAGTTTTGGAAGAGAATATAATTCCAGCAGAACTACATTGAAATATATGACTGATAATCTTATCTATGTGTGGCAAACATCTACAAAACATAACATTTTATTTATGGTAAGGCTATGAACTCTACTCCTTAACAGTATGAATAATTCAGTAAACATGTCCCAGAAAATTACATGGTTCTTATGGCTGGGAGAATGTTGTTATTTAGAACACAGTTATCAGGACTGAGCCATCCCTCACCCAAGGCTACAGCAGAGCATTTTCTGGTGAACACACTGTTTTCTGACAGTTTAGGAACACAATCCTCACCTCCTTCTCAGTTCTGTTAATTACTTCTCCATTTTGAGAGGTTTCTGGAAAAAATACTACTTGTTTTGTCCCTCAAAAATACAGTATTATTTAGAAATAAATCAAAATACAACACAAACTGTCCATGACAAACCAAATCAAAATAAAACAATCAAACAAAAAACCCAACTAACCCGCAAGCCACAACAAATCTCTGATTGAATTGCAAAATTACAAACAAATTAGACATCAGAGTTATCCCCCATACATCTGGATATAAAGGATAATAAAGGATGCCTGCTCTTTAATGCTGCACTGGTGTAAAGGAGTTTTATTTTACTGATCTTCAGTAACAACCTGACTCAGACCTGAAGAACTAAACCAGCTGATCATCTTGTGCCAATTTTGCCCATACTGTATTGGTGTAGGCTTCTGCATTTATACAAATTTTCTTGCATGGAAAATTCACAGAGTTTTTCCTTGCATAACTCCTGCCCCCAGCCCAGCACATACACACACACACACAGACATAACTCACACCCTTTAGGACATTTTTAAGAAGTGTTTTTTCATGACAGTTTTTTAATCTCACAAGGAGCGAAATAGTACATTCCAAAGGTTGCATTTGGTCTGTAAACCTGCTGCACCATCAGCTCCTTCAGCTGTCAGAGTAACTCCCAGCTCAGAGGGTGTGTGGGGCTGCCCTGCCCAGGAGGCAGAGGTGGCACCTGAACTCAGCAAGTGAAGCTGATGGCTGGAGACCCAAATGCAGAAGATACCCGGCCAGCACTGACTGCTGTCGTAGCTGTGACAGGCATGGACAGCTTTCCTTTCCATTTCTCTGCAGCCATAGCTGTCAGTGTTTCTGTGTTTGTATTAATGAGAAGGGTACAGAGCAGCTTTGTGGTTTAATGGAGGGTGAAGCAGAGTCTCAGTTCAGCTGATTTCCTTTTTTAGTTTGATGACATTTTTCCTGTCTTAAGTCTGACAGCCAAGGACATTACTTAGGCAGCGCTCAGAAACCAGGATCTGTGACCTCAGCAGCAGCCAAGTGTCCCCTGTTTGACTTGAACAGAGTAAGCAAAACTGTGAGTGCTTTTGGCTTTTTTTAGAGACAGAAAAAACACACAACTCAAACCCTGTTTGTTGAATTATCCAGAAAATTTGACTTAAAGAAGTATGATTTTGGGATACTTGCGATATCTGAATGCAAATTTTCTGTTGATCATTCATTCAAAGACTTGGTAAGCCAGACCAATAATCCTCTTATTAATGTTTTAACACAGCTGATTGAAATAAAATTTCTTGAAATTTTGACTTCAATCTGCAACACTGTTTCAAAAATGAGAATATACACTTGAGGGAAAAATACAATGTTTAGATTTATATATAACTTTATAAAACCTATATTTTGAAATAAATTTTGCCTAGCAGACTTCCAGTTCAATTACAGCAATTGCTTTTCAGTCAGCTGGACAAGAGAAGTATTCCCACACACATGTGCAATACCCTCATTGTCTGCTACTCCATCTGAGTGAACTCCTTGCAGTTCCAGAGTTGCAGTGCAATATGAGAAAATAATCAGGCACTGCATCAGAGTGGTCGGGTGGTCCCTGCAGGGTCTGCACCAAGACATCCAGGCTGTAGAGGCAGAGGGTACACAGGGTGCAGCTCCCTGTCCACTGCCAGCCAGCATCAATCCCAGTACAAGTGTCCCAAATCCCCTCTTTGCCTCGGGCTGTTGCCATCATTTGGAGTCATCGGCACTTCAGGCACCTCTTTCTCCCTGGGAAGAGCACTCTCACTCTCAGCCTGAGGGCTGCTCCGAGCCCAGGCTGCTCCGTGCATCCCCCACTGGCTCTGCCCAGGAACATCTCCCAGCTGACAGTCCCTGGTCTCTGCTCATGGGGCTCCTGCTCTGCCTCGCTGGGAGAGGCCATCGCCTCCAGGCATTGCAGGCCACTCCCTGCACAAGATCATGTCAGTGTTTTGCTTTAAAGTCCGAGTTTGTTCTCTCTGCAGCCCCGCTGCAGTCAGGGCACAAGGGCACTGGGCACCAGGTTTTGGGGCTGTGTGACTGTCGTGCCTTGCTGGCCCAGTGAAATGTTCCCCTTGGTGCTGTCCAGCAGAAGTGGGGCTCCAAACCCAGGAAAGGATTCGCTTTCTTATTTCTTTTGGCGTCAGTTTTTTCACTGGCACAGCGACAAGGCCGGGCAGCCATCCTGGAGGAACACAGACCCGTGCCACACCACAGCATCCTGCTCCCTGCTGGGCACCGCCCAGGGGTGGGAGATGCTGGAGCTGTGCCTGGCGGTGTCCATGTGGCCCTGGGACCTCACTGCGACCTCATCAGCTCTGGGAAGCTCTGGTGTTACAGGGGGCTTCCCCGGCCAACCGCGACCTCACGGTGATTTTGGTCCTTGCAGACTCTTGCAGGCCCTAACAAAGGGCCGGTCGTGCTGGAACTGCTGAAAGCAGCCTACAAATCTCTGCCAGCACAGGGATTCCATCCCGGCCCACCGTGACCTCACCGGGGATGTCGGTTCCTTGAAGCTCTGGCGCCACAAAGGCCAGCCGTGCTGTCCCTGCCGACGCCGGCCCTGCAAAGCTCCGGCACCCCGAGGGGTCCCCCCGTGCCCCGCTGCGCCCTCGCTGGCGGCACCGGCGGTGCCCGGATCGGGCGCGGCACGGGCTGTCCCGGAGCATTGTGACCTCACGGCCGCCGCCGCCGCCGCCTCGCCGCCCCGGTGCGCTATAAAAGCGGGCGCGCCGCCCCCGCCCCGCGGCAGCATGGCCCGCTACCGCCGGCGCTCCCGCGGGAGCCGCAGCCGCAGCCGCTCCCGCAGCCGCAGCCGGCGCCGCCGCTCCCGCCGCCGGGGCGTGCGCAGGAGGCGCCGCGCCTCCCGCCGCTCCCGCTACCGCCGGAGCCGCCGCTCCAGCCGCAGACGCCGCCGCCGCCGCTGAGCCGAGCGCGGGGCTCGGCCTCGCCCGGGCTGCGGCGCGGGGCTGCCCATGCCAATAAAGGCCTGCAATGTGTACGGGGCTGTGCGGCTCTCTGGCTGTGCTGCGTGTCCGTGGGTGCCCGTCTGTGTCCTGCGTGTGTCTGGATGCGCCCGGAGTCCCTGGGTGTCACACCCTGGCTGTCCCTGCGTGTCCGTGAGTGTCCGTCCCCAAGCGGGACCCTGCCCCCAGTCCCTCTGTCAGTGACAAATCTCTCTCGTGCACGTGGCACGGTCCTGACTTCCCAAGTGAAGGGAACACGGAGTGAGGTCAACACAAAGCTCTCACGTCATCAAATCCAAAGGTTAACCCAAACTACCCAGCCCACCCCCGAGCCATGGCCCCAGGTGGCACATGCACATCCTCCACCGCTCCCCCGTGCAGCCTTGTGGGACCCGGGCAGCCCCACAACCTGTCCCCAAAGAAATCTGCTCCACAAGGAGCCACTCACAAGTGGGCCGTGGAAAAGTCACCAGGAAACAAAAAGACACTTCAGGGCCTTTAGGGTGGGTGCAGTGTCACTAAGTGGGAGCTTGCCCTGAGCCCCTCTCAGTGACAAATTGCTCTTGTGGAAGTGATGGGGCCCTGAATCACCACATGAAGGGAACACAGAGTGAGGTCTATAGAGATTTCAGCTCACAAAATCCAAACGTTAACCCAAAAGTACCCATCCCACCACTAAGTCATGTCCCTAGTGCCAAATTTACCCCCTCTTTCAATTCCTCCAGCAATGGTGATCCCTGGCAGTCTGTTTCAATGTTTGACAACACTTCTGGGTGAAGAAACCTTTCCAAACAGCCATCTAAACCCTCCCAGGTGCAACTCTCAGCACTTTTCTCTCATCCTTTTTCCTGTTCCCTGCTAGAAGAGCCTGGTCCCTGCATGTCCCTGATTGTCCCTGTGTGTCCCTTGGTGCCCATTCGTGTCCCCAAGTGAAAGCTTGCCCCAAGTCACTGTCAGTGTCAAACCCAAACCTTTACCCAAAATTACCAATCCCACCACTTTGTCATGTCTCAGGTGCATGGTGACACCACCACAGCCCTGGGCAGTCTGTTCCAATGTTTGACAACAATTCTTGGTGAAGAAACCTTTCCAAACAGCCAACTAAACCCTTCCCAGTGCATCTCTCAGCACTTTTCTCTCATCAAATCCAATAGTTAACCCAAAGCTGCCAATCCCCCCACTGAGCCATGTTCCAGGTGCCACATTTACACAAACAGCCCCTGGAGAGCCCTGCTCCACAATGAGCCACTCAAAAATGGGTCACCAAAAAGTCACTGGGAAATAAAAAGACACGTCAGGCCCTGTGATCATTGCAGGGGGATCAGCAGCCCAGGTGCTGAGTCCCTCAGTTCTTCCCAAAACACCAAATTATGGCCAAGGGAATAGGCACATCCCTCAGGCCAGTGCCTGGCTCTGAGGTTGGTGTCAATGGAAAAGTTTGGGGCTTGTTCAGCACAGAATGATCCACTCAACACCTGATCCTCTGACACGTGATGGGAGGCACCTTCTCCCTGAGGAAAAAGAGTTCCAGCACAGGGGCCAGCAGGGCTCATTGACAGAGCTTTGGAAGGGGGAAAGGGTCAAACCTGCCTTGCCAATTACGGGACATGGCATGGGGTGCCAACAATGGAACAAACAAGATGGAATCGATCCCCCAATCTGCTTCAGGAGCTGTTGGCCACAATGTACCACGCCTGAAATGTTTCTACATGCCTGTGCTCAGCCAGAGGCAGAAGCCAGAGGAGCTCCAGGCTTTGTTCCAGTCCCACAGATCTGACATCCTCGGCAGCAGTGACAGCCAAAGCTGCTGGGATCAGTCCTGTGAATGCAGAGCCCTGTGGACACTCCAGGCTCTCAGGAGGGATGGGCAGGGCAGGACAGGCGCTGAGGGACAAGTGTTCCTCCTCTCCCCAAGCTCCCGTGTTTGGTCCAGCACAGCTGCAGCCTCTGCCCCACAGCCATGGCCATGCCCTGATTTAGAGCTTCCCTGCACACAAATTTGTGTCCATCACCCACAGGGGTGACGCTGAAACTGCGTTTGGCTTTGAGTTCAGCCCTGCTTTGTGTGTGGTGCTGGACAAGAACCTTTAGAGATCAGTGCCAGCAGGGCTTGTCCTTCATTCCTGTGGCTGCAGAGCTGCATTTGCCAGGGACTCCAATGGCACCAAGGCCAGCTGAGCCCTGGCAGGTTTAGCCACCAGACCCTTCTTCAGTATCCCCTCTCAAAATGCTCAGTCATGGTCTGGTTTGTGTGTAGCTGAAGCAGAAATAAAAGGTCCTTCTGCCAGTCTCTGGCGACTTGACTCCTGTTCTTGCCAAAATGCACGGATGGCCTGTGGTCACTTGATGAAAGATGATGGGAAATATCAAAGGGTCATCCCTGGTGTCCTAAACACCAGTTGGAGACACAGTGCAGACAACAGAGAAAAACATTAAAACATGAATGGTATAGATTTTGATAGTTCTCCAAAAAAGACAGTTTTTAAAAGTTTAAATACAACTTGTATTTTCTTGAGTAGTCCATAAGGAAAAAAATAATAGAATGGCCATTTCTTGCCATGCACAGCAAGGACATGACTGCTAACTGAATACCTGGCACCCAGCAGTGTCAGCTCCCTGCTGAGCACCCTGTAGTGATGGAACCACACAGGTAAGGAGAGTGGCAGCCAAGGGAAGGGACGTGAAGCCTGGAGCCCAGGAGCTCCTGAGGGTCCACAGGACGCCCAGGGCTCTGCTTTATCACAGGAACCTCACCTGCAGGGCCAGTTCCTCCAAAGCAGAGCAGTGAGCACTGCAAAACTGTGCTGATCTCGGTGTCTGTGAGCGCTGGGCACTGCTGGGTGTTCCTGAGTGCCAGTTCCACCTGGGATGTGCCATTCCAGCATCCTTCCCAGCTGCAGCACTGGATCCACAGACAATATTCGTTTACTTTCCTGTTTCTCCAGTGATCAAACACACGTTTGCTCCTGGAAGCCGAAGGCACCTGAACTTCAGCAGTACGAGGAGATCCCTGTGTAAGAAATGGCTGCGTTGCATTTGCACAAGCACCATCTCAGCACTTATGTGTAATCTGCCCTCTATAAGAGAGATGACAAAACTAAATTACGCTTTTTTTTTCTTTTCTTTTTCCTGAAATGGTCGCTGCCATTAGAGGAGAGTCAGGTAAAGCAGGCTCTGTGTAATTCCTGATTTCAATTGGAGCGAATCGAAGTCACCCACGGACGGCGCGGCCGAGCCCTTTGTGATGCCAGAGCATCGCAGAGGCGACGTCCCCGCTGAGGTCACGGCGGGGCCGCCCCGGTGCGCTATAAAAGCGGGCGCGCCGCCCCCGCCCCGCGGCAGCATGGCCCGCTACCGCCGGCGCTCCCGCGGGAGCCGCAGCCGCAGCCGCTCCCGCAGCCGCAGCCGGCGCCGCCGCTCCCGCCGCCGGGGCGTGCGCAGGAGGCGCCGCGCCTCCCGCCGCTCCCGCTACCGCCGGAGCCGCCGCTCCAGCCGCAGACGCCGCCGCCGCCGCTGAGCCGAGCGCGGGGCTCGGCCTCGCCCGGCCCGAGGAGCGCGGCTGTGGCGCGGGGCTGCCCATGCCAATAAAGGCCAGCAAAACTTACGGGCGTGTGCGGCTCTCTGGCTGTGCCCGGTGTAGCCCGCCGGAGGGCTCCGCCCCGAACGCGCCGCTCACAAGCGGGGCCCGTGTCTCAGCAGAGCTGTGACTCCCAGAGCCGTCCGAAGCTGTCGCTGGGCTGGCGGCGCAGGCACCCGGTGTCACACGTGGCTCTGCTTGTGCAGAACTGCACGTCCTGTGCTGCTCCTGTTCCAAGCCTGCTGAGGGCAAAAAATGAGCTTTGGGGTTTGGTGTGAGGGGAATGTCACTAAGTGGGAGCTTGACCTTGAGTCCCTGTCAGTGACAAATCTCTCTTGAGGAAGTGATGGGGCTCTGAATCACCACATGAAGGGAACACAGAGTGAGGTCTGCAGAGAGCTCTCAGCTCACCAAATCCAAACGTTTACCCAAAACTACCTATCCCACCACAAATCCCATCTCTCAAGTGCCAAATTTACTCCCTCTTAAAATCTTCCCAGGAATGGTGATTCACCAACAGCCTTGGGCCGTCTGTTCCAATGTTTGACAACACTTCTGGGTGAAGAAACCTTTCCAAACAGTCAACTGAACCTTCTCAGCACTTTCTCTCATCCTTTTCCTTGTTCCCTGGCAGAAGAGCCTGGTGCCAGCTGGGTACAGCTCTGTCTGTGCCCTGGGGAGGTCCATCCTTGGATAAGACTTGGAAGTTTTGATGAGGACAGCAAAACAGAATAGCACAGCCTTAGACAAATGGATGAAGGATGTAGCTTAGGCAAACAGAAGCCATGCCGAATGCAAACAGGACAGCTTTACTCCTTTTTTAAGTCCCTCCAGGAATGGTGACACTGCCCTGGGCAGTCCATTCCAATGTGTGACAACACTTTTTGGTTTAGAAACTATTCATAATAGCCGACTTAAACCTTCACAGGTGCAACTCCAGACATTTTTCTCTCGTACTGCGCTTTGTCCCAGCAGACTCGCCTGAAGCCAGCGTGATCAGCAGGAATCACAGTCTCCCTCAGCATCCTCCTCTCACCGTGTTCCCTGTGGGATGCTATGGCATTCCCTCAGTGACAGCCGGCCCTTCCCGCTCCTCATTTCCTCCCTTCTCCCCCCAGATACACCCCAGGGATCTCCCCGTGCCGGGTGCCCCGGAGGTGCCGCTGTGGCCGCTCCCGGGCCGGGCCGGGCCGGGCCGCTGCTGTAGCAGGGCCGGCGCTGCCGGGGGCTCCGAGGCTGAGCGGGACGTCGGGGCCGGAGGCAGCGGAGGGAGATCGTGCAGAGCCCATGAGGCTGGGGAGCACCTGCGGGGGCTGCGGCGGCCGGGAGGGAGCGGCGGCACTGAGGGGTCTGACGGGGAGCTGAGGGGCACGGCGGGACTGAGGGGACTGAGCCATGGCGGGGGCTGCGAGGGCCTGGGGGCTGAGGGCGGTGGCGGCGCTGGGGGCGCTGAGGGCGGCGGTGGGACTGAGGGGGATGGGGGAGAGAGCAATGAGAGCGCTGAGGGCAGCCTGGGGAGGTGAGGGTGATGGCGGCACTGAGGCGATGGAGGTGAGGGCGATAGGGGCAGTGAGGGCAGCACGGAAGGTGAGGGCGATGGCGGCTCTGAGGGCAGCATGGAGATGTGAGGGTGATGGTGGCTCTGAGGGCAACATGGAGAGGTGAGGGCGATGGTGGCTCTGAGGGCAGTATGGAGATGTGAGTGTGATGGTGGCTCTGAGGGCAACATGGAGAGGTGAGGGCGAAGGTGGCTCTGAGAGCAACATGGAGAGGTGAGGCCGATGGCGGCATTGAGGGCAATATGGAGAGGTGAGGGTGATTTTGGCTCTGAGGGCAGCATGGAGAGGTGAGGGTGATTTTGGCTCTGAGGGCAGCATGGAGAGGTGAGGATGATGGCGGCTCTGAGGGCAGCATGGAGAGGTGTGGGCGATGGTGGCTGTGAGGGAAGCGTGGAGAGCTGAGGGCAATGGTGGCACTGAGGGGGCTGAGGGCTGGACTGCAAGGGCCATGGCAGCCTTAGGGCACTGAGGGAAGCATGGAGAGGTGAGGGCAGTGGTGGCTCTGTGGGCAGCATGGAGATGTGAGGGGGCTGAGGGCAATCGCAGCACTGATGGTGCTGAAGGCAGTATGGAGAGTTGAGGGTGATGCCAGCACTTGGGGCAACATGAAGAGGTGAGGGTTATGGCCATGAGGGCAGCATGGAGAGGGGACGGTGATGGTGGCACTGAGGCCGATGGCAGCGCCACTGGTCTGAGGGCAGTGACAGCTCTAGCTAACTAAAGGCAAAGCCACACGCGAGTGATGTGGCAGCATGGCCCTGGCCCTGCTGCACCACTATTCCTGATCTAAGCCAGGTGCCACTGGCGTTCCTGGGCCCCATTTGATGTATGGCTGTTGTGGAGCCTTAGCAGACACTTTCCACAACATACACTCAAATAAAAAGCTCGACCAAATGTCAGTAAACATTGTCACTGTGGTACATTGTATTAATGCTTGCCACCACTTTATCCTGTTCAGTCATATTCCATGGATTAATTCAAAATAGCTGTCACCACTTTAACATGAAGCTTTTTTCTCTCTCTGGAGACAGGGAGGGCCATGCCTTTCTCAAAGGTCCCTTAATGATGTTGAGCCTCTGGGAAAGTGGAATTAGCAATTAATATTTGGTCACTCAGGGTTCCAGAGATCTAAACATGATTTTGACAGATACTGAAATCAGGTGGAAAAGAAACTTTCCAACAGTTTGAAGCATTAGAAAGTAGGGATTCTTCACCAGTGCAAGATACACATGGTATCTCCTTTAATCTGATGCGTGTCGTGAAATTTTACAGCAGGGTATTTATTCCATCACAGACTCACAGCATTCACAGAATGTCTAGGTTGGAAGAGACCTTCAAGATCATTGAGTCCAACCCAGCCCCAACACCTCAACTAAACCCTGGCACCCCATCTAGCAGCCCAGGAGGACACTTGTCCAGAGAACAAGCCCTCTTCCCACCAAAAGCTAAGGCAAAGAGGGCATTAAGCTCTTCTGCCTTTTCCTCGTCGTCATTACTGAGTTCCCTCCCGCATCCAGTAGGGAACAAAGGTTCTTTGTTGTTCCCAGTAGGGAACAACGGTCTTACCGTTCCTTTTGCCATTAATATATTTGTAAAAGCATTTTTTATTATCCTGTATAAAAGGTGCCTAATTAAGTTTGATCTGAGCTTTGGCCTGTGGGAACTCAGCACATCACTCCAGATGTCCAGAGTTGCCGGGAACCCTCTTGGGGGGCTCAGAAGACCTGGAATGTTGCCAGAAGCGCCTGGTGGCTTGACTTTGATCCATCTAGGGATGTGTCACCTGTGTATGAGGACATGAGAGTCACATGGGTTTGAATGGTGCAGGAATGATATATTTACAGGGTGAAAATGTAGATCTTAGGGTTTTTGGTGGACAAGATGGAGGAATCAGAGTGTGTCTCGTCCTTCCTTCTTCTTCTTGTCATCCATTTTCTGTGATGATGTTGGCACTTTGGATTGGTTTAGAGTAGAAGTGCATTGTCTAACAGGTGATGGGTATTGGGACATAAAAGTAAATACGATATACGTAGTTTGTAGTATATAAAGACGACGCTGCCTTGGGGGCGGTCAGAGTGCCTGTGGCTGCCTTGCTGTTCAGACCTTGGCTGGGCAGAAAGGAAAACTTTGTAGATAAGAAATAATAAACAACCTGAAGATTGAAAACTGAAGAGTCCAGTCTCATCCTTCAAATCTCGGGCTGCTCAGAACCATCCCATGCACCTCAGGGCAGAGACAGACAACAGCTCCCGAGATTGGCCTCCCTAATTTTTTATTCCTACATGCCCTAGCTACCCCCTTAAAAACTTTCTGAGAGATCTGACCTTCCTTTCAAATATAATACGTCCTCTTTTTATTCCTAAGTTCCTTCAAAACCTCATTGCCCATCCAGGCTGGGTGTTTGCCACATCAGGGTGGTAACCCCTTATTAGAAGTCGTTGTCTGGTTCTTTAGGGTCTGACTTCTGTATCTGGTGTCCTTTTTAGGTGCTGTTCCTTGACCTGTTCCTCAGCCCTTGCTTTTGAGTATGCACAATATCATTGTTTTGCTTAAATTGTGCCTTGTCAGCCTTGCAGAGCAGAGCTGGTGTCCTGCTTGTGTTAGGCATGGCTTCTGTTTGCCTAAGTTACATCTTTGATCTGCTTGTCCAAGGCTGTGCTATTCTGTTCTACTGTCCTTGTCAAAACTTCCAGCTCCCATGGACTGCCCAGAACAGAAACCCAAAGCACCGGGAACAGCACCCGCCAAGGATGGACCTCCCCAGGGCACAGAGAGAGCTGTACCCAGCTGGCACCAGGCTCTTCTGCCAGGGAACAAGAAAAAGGATGAGAAAGTGCTGAGAGTTGCACCAGGGAGGGTTTAGTTGGCTGTTTGGAAAGGTTTCTTCACCCAGAAGTGTTGTCAAACATTGGAACAGACAGCCCAGGGCTGTGGTGGTGGCACCATTGCTGGAGGGATTTAAAGAGGGAGTAAATTTGGCACTTGGGACATGACTTAGTAGTCGGATTGGTACTTTTGGGTTAATGTTTGGATTTGGTGACCTGAGAGCTCTCTGCAGACCTCACTCTGTGTTCCCCTCACTTGGGACAAATGTCACAAGAGAGATTTGTCACTGACAGGGGCTCAGGCAAAGCTCCCACTTAGTGACACTGCACCCACCCTAAAGGCCCTGAAGTGTCTTGTTTCCTGGTGACTTTTCCACGGCCCACTTGTGAGTGGCTCCTTGTGGAGCAGATTTCTTTGGGGACAGGTTGTGGGGCTGCCCGGGTCCCACAAGGCTGCACGGGGGAGCGGTGGAGGATGTGCATGTGCCACCTGGGGCCATGGCTCGGGGGTGGGCTGGGTAGTTTGGGTTAACCTTTGGATTTGATGACGTGAGAGCTTTGTGTTGACCTCACTCCGTGTTCCCTTCACTTGGGAAGTCAGGACCGTGCCACGTGCACGAGAGAGATTTGTCACTGACAGAGGGACTGGGGGCAGGGTCCCGCTTGGGGACGGACACTCACGGACACGCAGGGACAGCCAGGGTGTGACACCCAGGGACTCCGGGCGCATCCAGACACACGCAGGACACAGACGGGCACCCACGGACACGCAGCACAGCCAGAGAGCCGCACAGCCCCGTACACATTGCAGGCCTTTATTGGCATGGGCAGCCCCGCGCCGCAGCCCGGGCGAGGCCGAGCCCCGCGCTCGGCTCAGCGGCGGCGGCGGCGTCTGCGGCTGGAGCGGCGGCTCCGGCGGTAGCGGGAGCGGCGGGAGGCGCGGCGCCTCCTGCGCACGCCCCGGCGGCGGGAGCGGCGGCGCCGGCTGCGGCTGCGGGAGCGGCTGCGGCTGCGGCTCCCGCGGGAGCGCCGGCGGTAGCGGGCCATGCTGCCGCGGGGCGGGGGCGGCGCGCCCGCTTTTATAGCGCACCGGGGCGGCGAGGCGGCGGCGGCGGCGGCCGTGAGGTCACAATGCTCCGGGACAGCCCGTGCCGCGCCCGATCCGGGCACCGCCGGTGCCGCCAGCGAGGGCGCAGCGGGGCACGGGGGGACCCCTCGGGGTGCCGGAGCTTTGCAGGGCCGGCGTCGGCAGGGACAGCACGGCTGGCCTTTGTGGCGCCAGAGCTTCAAGGAACCGACATCCCCGGTGAGGTCACGGTGGGCCGGGATGGAATCCCTGTGCTGGCAGAGATTTGTAGGCTGCTTTCAGCAGTTCCAGCACGACCGGCCCTTTGTTAGGGCCTGCAAGAGTCTGCAAGGACCAAAATCACCGTGAGGTCGCGGTTGGCCGGGGAAGCCCCCTGTAACACCAGAGCTTCCCAGAGCTGATGAGGTCGCAGTGAGGTCCCAGGGCCACATGGACACCGCCAGGCACAGCTCCAGCATCTCCCACCCCTGGGCGGTGCCCAGCAGGGAGCAGGATGCTGTGGTGTGGCACGGGTCTGTGTTCCTCCAGGATGGCTGCCCGGCCTTGTCGCTGTGCCAGTGAAAAAACTGACGCCAAAAGAAATAAGAAAGCGAATCCTTTCCTGGGTTTGGAGCCCCACTTCTGCTGGACAGCACCAAGGGGAACATTTCACTGGGCCAGCAAGGCACGACAGTCACACAGCCCCAAAACCTGGTGCCCAGTGCCCTTGTGCCCTGACTGCAGCGGGGCTGCAGAGAGAACAAACTCGGACTTTAAAGCAAAACACTGACATGATCTTGTGCAGGGAGTGGCCTGCAATGCCTGGAGGCGATGGCCTCTCCCAGCGAGGCAGAGCAGGAGCCCCATGAGCAGAGACCAGGGACTGTCAGCTGGGAGATGTTCCTGGGCAGAGCCAGTGGGGGATGCACGGAGCAGCCTGGGCTCGGAGCAGCCCTCAGGCTGAGAGTGAGAGTGCTCTTCCCAGGGAGAAAGAGGTGCCTGAAGTGCCGATGACTCCAAATGATGGCAACAGCCCGAGGCAAGAAGGGATTTGGGACACTAGGGCCGACTATGCTAATGAATCCTGAGTTCTCCAGAAGTTGTACCACACTCTGGAGAGTCGCCTACTCCAGCTCCCTCCTGCAGCTGTGGGGCCCGATTCCTCTGCTGGTGCTCTTGAGGAGCACCAAGGCACCAGTCTGCAGGAACATGGAGACTTGGGAAGCAGAAACAGACTGTGGGAAATGCTAGCAGGAGTGGATGGGGTTGCTGCAAACCTTTCCTTTCTGCTTCTCCCTACAGCAGGAGCACAACCCATAGGGGGGACTGGCCACACATTCCCCAGGTCCTCTGAATGCCAGCATTTCCCAGACCAGGACACTGAAGGGCAGAAGGGTCATCCAGATCATTTCGGGAGACACGGAGCCATGGATATGTGCCAAAATTGACCAAGGGAGAGCAACACAGAAATGCAGGAGTTTCAAACAAGAAAGTGGTACCTCCTTTTTTCTCCTGGACTCTGTGTAGTCCTGCCTGTGAGGGAATGTACTGGGACTGGTGGTGACTGGCAGAGGACAGGGAGCTGCATCCTGTGCACCTCTGCCTCTGTGGGCTGGTTGTCTTCCTCCAGGCACTGCAGCCTCTCCTGACGAGGACACAGCACCCCTGACACACAGCATCAGCAGTGTTGGGGTTGCCCAGAGTTGTGAGATGGCCAGGAGGCTGCTGAGCCCTGGCCAAGTCAGGGATGAGAACAACAGCCCTGTGGCCAGAGCCAGCCTCAGCTCCAGCAGCTCTGAATCCAGCAGTTTCTGGGGGAGGATTGGCACCACCAGCCCTGCAGGCTCCAGTGTGGAGGAAGAAGCTGGTACCTAGGAGGACAGTCCCCCCTGGGGGTCCCAGCTGTCCCTGACCTGTGTCCAACGCTGCAGAGTGGCACCAGCCCCAGGAGGAGCTGCAGCAGCCACTGGCAGCAGGTCCCTGTGCCCAGGGCAGCATCCACAGTTCCTCCCATCCTGGACACAGCAGGAACTGCTTGCCCAGGTGGCCCCTGGCACCAGGAGTCTTCTCCTTCCAGCAAGAGGCTCCCCCCATGGCAGCAGCTGCAAGGCTCCATGCAGCCCTTCAGTCAGGAAAGACAAGGGAATGCATTGTCATTTCCCTTACATGGTTTCTTGGCTTCTCCCCATTCTGGGCTCTCTCCCCTTCCCCTTGTGCCCCACTGTGGGTGTCACCCCTGTGCTGGGGGCCTCAGCTGTGTCCCCCAGAGCCCCAGGGCTGTGTCAGCCGTGCCTCTTCCCACAGAAAATCATCGTGCACTCACACACCTGAAGCAGATGCCAAAGGTAGACTGGGCATGAAGGACAACTTATCACAATTCCACTGGGGGTTCAACTCAACATCCCTCCTGGCTTCTGCTGGCAGCTCCAGTTGCCTCACCTGGTCCCAGTGCCATGAGCACCCTCCCAAGCTCTGCCTGGCCTGAGGAAGCCTCCTCAGAGCCCTGGACAACACATCAGGGTGTCAGCATCCCAAATGGCCTGGCAGGGGCTTCCTCTCACAGCTGGGTCCAGTGGGTTGAATGCCTGTGGTTGGAGATGATCCTTCCTCTTACCCAGGGCTGGCCACTGATCACCCAAATCGTCCAAATCCTGGCATTGCACTGGGAAAGTCAGTGACATGTCATCCAGCCACAGGCTGACTGCTCCCACCGTAGTCCTGCTCGTGGGACAGCTCAGCAATGTCAGGAGCAGGGACAAGACACACACTCATGGCCACCAACACAGGTAACCAAATGAAAGTAACAGGGAGATGTAAAAGTTGAAAATAAGAAAGAGTATTCTCATTTTGCTCCTGACAACGTGCACCTGCAGGGGGGACCATCCTGTTGTGACATCACGGGGTGCTGGAGGCTGACATCACAACTGGCAGATTGTGACATCGCCTCCATTGCTGGTGACACTTGGGCACCAGCAGAGCTTGGGACAGTCTGGCCCACACACCTTGGCCTCTGCCAACCAAGACTGCAAGGTCTGGTCTGAAGCCAGGCCTTTCCCAGTGCTGGGGGCTGCTGCCAGAGAATTCAGCAGCTCCCAGAGCCTATCCTAGAGCCATTGCTCCTGTGCTGCTTGCTTGGGGCAGCCAGGCACAGCGGGTACAGCACCGAGGGTGACACCCCTGCTGTCCCTGCAGTGCCTGAGCAGCAGGTGACAGGGCTCAGCAAGAGAGGAAGGTGTCCTTCCCCAGGGGCCTGGGCATCTCCTACCTTTTATTCCTTTCCCCGGCACAGCCAGGGAAAGGAATAAAAGGCAGGCCTCTCCCTCCTGCAGCATGTGTTGCCAGTGAGGGGGAGCACCTCGTGGTCTTGAGCTGTCCCCAATGTGCTGCAGAGCACAGGAATGGCCACGGGGGCAGACAGCACCTGCCCCATCTGCCAGGACACTTGGGATGACGTGGCCTCAGCCCTGCCCTGTTGCCACCAGTTCTGCCTGGGCTGCATCCTGCGGTGGGCCACAACAAATCCCTCATGCCCACTCTGCAGGACACAGATAGAGACCGTCAGGTTTTCTGAGAGGGGCGAACAGGACTATGTCCAGTTTGTCATCACCTCCCCTGTGGAATCAGCTGAGACCCACAGCCAGGCAGGGAGAGCTCCCGGTCACCTGAACGAGAGCAGCCCTCAGGGCCCTGCAGTGTCCCCTGCACCTTCTCCACAGGGGATGCTGTCCCCAGCTGAGCAGGGGACTGCAGGGCCAGAGTCTGTGGGTGGCCTCCTGCCTGAGATGTGGGCAGGCATTTTCCGTCAGCGACGGTGTGTCCTGGAGCGCATGCGGCCCTGGCTGCGCCAGAGGCTGCAGGGAATATTCCGGGACCGCTGGTGGCAGGCAGAGGTGGCAGAGAGCTCCATCCTGCGTGAGCTCTGCCTCCACGGTCCCGATGCAGCAATTCTGGCCCTGAGGCTGCAGAACTTCCTGCAGGAACACACAGCACCTCTGGTCCATGGCCTCATCAGTGTCATTGCGGGCTGGTGCAGCAGGGAGGCCAAGAGACGCCTGCGCTCCCACGACACCAGAGAGGACAACGGCTCCAGCTCCAGCAGCTCCAGCAGCTCCAGCTCCCAGGACAGGAGCCCTACCAGTGTCACCCCAGGCTCCAGCGGGCAGGAAGATGCTGGAACAGCCCAGAGCAGCCACAGCTGTCCCCAGCCTGTGCCCAACCCCGCAGAGCCGGAGCGGCCCCGGAGGAGCCAGCGGGGGACAGGGCCCTGTGCCCGGGGCAGCATCCGCAGCAGGGACTGCCCGACCTCTTAAACTCTGATGCAGTGCCTGATTATTTTCTTACATTGCACTGCAACTCTGGAACTGCAAGGAGTTCACTCAGATGGAGTAACAGACAAGGAGGGTATTGCAGATGTGGGTGTGAATACTTCTCTTGTCCAGCCGACTGAAAAGCAATTGCTGTAATTGAACTGAAAGACTGCTTGGTAAAATCTATTTCAAACTATACATTTAATAAAGTTGTATGTAAATCTAAACATGAATATTTCCAAAGAATCTTTGTGATGCTATCTTCCTTACTTGAATGGTAATGGGAGAAATTCTATGGTCTTTTTCCAGTCTCACAATGAGAAAGAATGCTATAAAGCAAATGACAAGTTAATACTTTCAGCTCATGCAAAAATTACATTAAGCAAAATATAAACAGGTACATTTGAGCTGCATTTCCAAAGCATGTGGTTTACTTCAATGCTTACAGCTACAGAAGAGAAAATGAGAGAATCTGTGTGCTGAACAAAAAACCACAGCTGTGCAAACGCAATCTGTTCCTCCCTTAAAATGAATAATCTCATATTCAAAACACTGTTGCAGATGGAAGCCAAATTTCAAGTAATTTTATTTCAATCAGAAGTGTTAAAACATTTAGAAGAACATTATTGGTCTGGCTCACTGAGTGTCTGAATGAATGACCAACAGAAAATTTGCACATTCTGACATCACAAGTATCCCAAAATGTTACTTCCTCAAGTAAGTCAGATCTTCCAGAGATTTCAGCAAGCAGGTTTGAGTTTGGTATGTTTTCTGTGTCTAAAAGTAGCCAAGAGCTTACACCTTTGCTCTGAACATCCTTTGCCTTGAACTTTGCTTACTTTGAGGCAAACAGGTTCATAGGGGACACTTGGCTACTGCTGAGTCACAGATCCTGGATTCTGAGCACTCCCAAGAAGATGCCCATTATTTTCAGACTTATGACAGGAAAAATGCCATCAAAGATAAAAACAGAAATAAACTGAATTCTGACACTGCTACACCCTCCTTTAAACCACAAAGCTGCTCTCTACCCTTCTCATTAATACAAACACAGAAACACTGACAGCTATGGTTTGCAAACTCTAACTGCTGACAGGAAGGAATTTGTTTCCCTGCTCTCTCTCAGCACAGGCAGAGGGAACTGCGGGAGCACGTGAAGCCCGTTCTGTGCTGGGACAGGGTGAATTTCTGCCAGGCTAATTCAGCCAGAGTCCCGCAGGGTTTTCCAGCAGCTCTGCACCTCTGTGGGTGTTACAGAAGCACAGAGAGCTCAGTGGGCACCCAAGGGCTTGCCCAGCCAATATCCTGAAAATGCATCTGCTGAAAGGAGCACATGCCTGGCACAACCACATCTGAGTGACTCAGAGACATCCATCAGTGCCCTGGAGCTGTTCCTCTTTTGACCTCTCCCACAGGGAACTTGTTCTGGATTTTAGGGTTTACACAGTGGGTTGGGCCATCGAAAATGTGCGGTTTCACTGCCCAGCTTTACTGGAACTCAGGGATATGCTGGGTTTGCTTGGACATTTTCCCCCAGTCACCTTCATTCACTGCCAAAATCCTCACACATCTGTGGGCAACCCCACTAAGCAGGTGGAAAAGGGGTCGTTAGGGATGGCCACCAACAGAGTCATTGTTTCTTGCATGATGATGTTAGCTAAAGTTGTCCATACATCTTCTTTCGCCTGTTGGACTACCTGTGTGATACATGGAAGGAGGAAACCAAAAAACCCAGTAGCAAGTGAGCAAGGATATCTGAGTCTACTTCATGCCTGTCTTAAGATGGTTTCTTTGTGGAAATGTTTTTGTCTTCTTTTTCTTTCCTGTGTTCTGGTTGGGCTTCTGTTGGTGGGGCGTTCTCTGGCAGGGGCTAGAGATAAAGTTTGATGTTCCTCACTGGTATCCACTGGGATCCAGCACTTGTGGAGGATACAAGCACATCCCCTGCCCCATATAATTAGTGGGAAGAGCCCAGAGACCGTAATTAGCACAGAAAATCTTTCCTTCAATTTAGACTGTGTCGTGCCTGCAAATTGGTGGAAGGGGTTCCATCAAAGAGTTGTTAAGAACATTAAAAACATACATAGCTTTAGATAATCTTTCTACTGTTAGTAGTCCCCATCCTCCTTTTTTTGTTTTTTTTCTAACATCTTTTAGGGATCCATGTGCTCTTTTGATTATAGATTGACTGGTGGAGGAGTGGGGGATGCCTATAACGTGTTTCACACCCCACAGATTGAAGAATTGCTGTACTTTTTGAGATACATACTCACATCCATCATCTGTTTTTATCTTCCAGGGGGATACCTAAAGACAAAAGGCTTGCAGGAAGTGTTTAATGCTATCTCTAGATTTTTTCACCACTGTGTGCAGTGGCAAATTGTGCCAATTGAGACATGTATATATTTAAACTTTCCAAAGGACTGATAGTGAGTTATGTCTGACTGCCAGATTTGCAAACTATTTATTCCTTAGGGATTGACCCCGCTTCCCACTGATAACTCACTGCATCTGCTAATTAGGACAGGAGCTAACAATCATGTGAGCTTGATCTTTATTTAGATTGAATAATCTCATTAATGCAGGAGCATTTTGATGGAAAAATGAATGACTTAAATGAGCTTGGTGAAAGAAATTCAGTAGGTTTGGACTGGCATTGCTGTGTGGGTGCTCCCTTCAGTCATGAATCCTGGTGAAGTGGTGTGTGAACGAATACATGTCACAAAATAGGGCTGCTTTCTCAAAGAGAGAAGAAAAATTAACTTTTTAAGCAAATTATACAACTTTTTATTAGCAATAAGTTAAAGGAGAGAACCTTCTGCTCTTCCCATGATAGCTGCAACACAAAACAAATCTGTGACTAAATTAAAAGAAAATGAAAACTTAGAAAAGGCACAAACAGCTGCAGCAAGCTCTGCAATTTGTGGTGATCCTTCAATAATCCTAATGTCCGACTCCTAGTCACTGTTGTTAGGATTTTTCCATGTAATTACTCATTCAGAGGATTTCCCAGACCCATCTGTAAAAACAGTGAAAGCATTGACGGGAGTATGGCTTCTTACAGGCTTCTGAATTACTTTTAAAGGGGAATGCTATAATTTATGCTTTGGATAACGAACAGAAAAATGCCCTGAAAAAATTTATTAACACACATTGAAAAACTTCAGATTGTTGAATTAACCATTCCAAATAAATAAAGGTAACAGATATAAATATAACAGAAAAATCCTTTCCCAAAAGGGATAAAACCTGGGCTTTCGTTATTTTTTCTGACATAATTTCAGGGCCTGTAGTAATGGTTTAATCATTTCATAAGATAGGAACACCCATTCTAGAATTAACAAAGGGTCTGATAACTTTTGGTTCCATTGGAAAATTAAGCCATGAAGGTGTGGACTTTCCCCTGCCACAGCAAACAAATAGGGTATATCTGGGTTACATCTGTGTGCTTGGCAGATTTGCAAAGCTGTGGACACTCTATTTAGGGCTGCTCTTGCTTTTTGACTTCGTTTCCTGGGGGAGTTTAGGTCCATATCGCCTCTCAACAAATCAAACACTGAAGTCAAGTCCTGGTTGGTTATTCCAAGAAGGCTCCAAATCCAACAGACAGACCAAATGAGTTTTTGAAGCTCATGCAGTGTTGTTGGGTCTTCCTGCAGTTGGACAATGGCGCACTCGGTTAGTTTGTACCCTCAATATTTCCAAGGAAGGGATTGCTGCATTTTCTCCTCAGCTGTAGAGAGTCCAGTTTTTTATCTCATCAATTGCTCCAGCAGCAACAATTTGTAATGCTGTATTGTCTTTGGTGGCTATGAAAATATCATCCATGTAATTAAGTATGGTGGATTGAGGGAACTTGCTGTGAAAAGGTGAAGATTTTTGCCACATACCATTGGCACATAGTTGTGGAATTCCTCATACCTTGCGGGAGCACAGTCCAATGGAATATTTTAAAGAGTGATTTTCGTCTGTTAATTGAAGGTACCAAAAAACCAAACTGCGGTACATCCTCTGGGTGGAGTGGGATACTCCAAAAACCATCTTTGATATCAATAATCATCAGTGACCAGTCCATTGGAATAATGTTGGGTGATGGTAACCCCTGCTGCAACAGTCCCATTTCTTCGACTATTTCATTAACTTTTCTAAAATCTTGCAATGCCCTCCATTTTTCACTATGGGGCTTTTGGTAACAAATACTGGAGTATTCCAGGGCCTTTTTGTGGGGGTAATGTGTCCTTGGCCTAATTGTTCTTGAATAACAGTCTCTAGCATAGCTAATTTGTTTTCTGGAAGGGCCACTGATCAACCCAGATAAACAGTAAATTTTTAGGCTGCTGGGGTCGACAGTGGCCCTCATTAAAAATTTGTTTCCAGCCTGTTGAGACAAAATTTCTCTTCTCCCCACGATTATTTTTTCTTTTTTGGCTATAAATGACTTTATGATGGCCACTCAATCTTCTGGCCCCTTAAAAGTGATGGGATGGAGGTTATGCATGGTGATGCTGTGCCCTCCAATTCCGATGAATGAATCTAAGGAAGGAACAAGAATCCGTTCCAGAGGCCAGTGAATTTCTGATATTACAGTTATGTCTGCCCCCGTGTCAGTGAGGCCTGAGAGGGTGATGCTCTTGCCCAAACAGGTCAGGGTGCAGGTCATCAAGGTTTTCCTTATGTGATGTGCTGGATCCATGCCATGCATGGGCCTCTGCATGTTGATGATGCAAAGAGATGGGGAGACTGATTCCCTGCTCAGAATCCAATTTTATTATGGGATACAAGCACTTATATATTATTTCAGAGAGACTGGCAATGTGTACTACAATGATTAGATTAAAATCACATACACAAACTTATGCATGTAACAACATCTCTTACTTGCAGAGTTTAATGGGATTTTCTTTTGCTGGTAAACCCGTTTGATTTAATCTTCTTGCAATCCAGGTCTAATTTTCAAAGTTCCGTTTGCTTTTGCCAAGGCATCCTGTTATCAAATCTCTTACATTAACCGGGTCCAAAGTCCAACATCTGTCTTGTGTCCCCCAACATTCCAACATCTGGAGGTCTCATTATTGGTCTCTTCATCAGCAGCAGGAAGAAAAAAGGTCTGGGCAAAACCGAAACCTTTAGGTATGAAACAAGAGGAGGGTTAGGACATATGGTCAAAATGGTAATTTCCTGACTGGATATAACTAGTAAGACTAATCCTTCCACAGCTCGTCTGTCCACACCTTCAATTAGAAAGTCTTGTGGTCGCTGTTCTGGGCCGAGGAGCCCTGCAGGAACTGTGTGGTGTGCAATGTCAGAGATCATTGCTGGCTGGGCAGTTGACAGGTCCAGTGTGGTACCTGCTGGCATTGGAACTGGGAGCTCACTGATGAGATGCTGCAGTTCTGCACTGGATGTCTGCAGTGCTGAGCACCAGGGGGGTGACAGGGTATCTTGTGTCATCGTGTGCCACTGTCCCACTTACTATCGGCAGTTTCACTGCCTTTGGACTTGATAACACTGGTTAGTATTTGGATTGCTTTTATTGCAATTACACTGTCCTTGACCATTGCCCCTTTTTGGTTTTTTGCAGTTTTTTTCCCAATGGATTTTAAGATCACAGTTCAAACCTCGTACATTTAATCCAGTTTTCTGATTTTGTTGGCTTTGAGGCTCTTTTTGAGAATTGTTTGATTGTCCAAACCTTGGGCTTGAATTTTAGCTAAATGTTCTGCAGTGGTTACTTTATTACAAGCCTCAACCATCTGAGGAATGGTAGGTTCTGATTGGGATGACAGCACCTGTTAAACTTTCTTGCATTCTGAATTGCTATTTACAACGGCCAATTTTTAAAATAGTTTTTCCCTCACTGGATCATCAGTTTCTTGTTTTTCTACAGCATCTTTGAGCCTGTCTAGAAAGTTCATATAGGCCTCAGCAGGCCCTTGTTGGATCAGGTTGCCGTGATCAGTTAGAAAAAGTACAGTGAGCTTCTGCCATATTTTCAAGCCACTTTACTTAATTCTTTGACTTTGCTTGAATGCCAGAGATTCCCAAAATCAATTTTCCCTCCTGTTGTACCAGACTGGCATAACTTCCAATTTGTTTGCTGTCGCAGACATTTCTTCACAGAAATCCTTTCTTTCAGATTTCTGTGTCTTCGGGAGGCCAGAGGCCTCAGAAGACAAGGTAAACAATTATTATCAGCTGCTGGGGAATGCAGCAGGGGCACCTATTTTGATTGGTGATTGGTTCATGTTCTACGTTTATAATTAAAGGCCAATCTGCGCTGGGGCGTACTTGGCCCTAATGTCCGGCTAGCAATGCGGGAGGGAGGTGGCCGACACCCCCGGCCATGTATTGCCAGCCCCCCTCGGCGTCGTGGCCTTGGGCTGAGCTGGATGCACGGCGTGGATGGAAAGCACAGAGGGACGAAGAAAAGAGGCGTCCACTAGCTGGGGGCTAACTCCGATTTATTGAAGGGTCGGATGACACGGACCGAGAGGGAGGGTGCCAAGCAGCAAATGGCAAGGAGTGAGGGGAGAGGCAAGGTTTTAAAGGGAAGGGGTGGAGAGAGGAGGGGAGCCCAACTAGCCAACCAGGGAGAGGTACAAACATAACTGGCATAAGGGGTTAACCAATTAATACAACATAAAGGAGGGGCCCCAGGACCACAGCCAACCACAACCCCCAGAGAGGCGAAGTTTCTAGAAAGCTGGGAGGAGTGGGGGGGTGACTGGAGGAGGAGGAAAAACTTACATATAAGGTGTGCAAGGGAGGGGTAATTACATAACAAGGGGAGATTGGCAGTTGAGGGGGAAGGGGGTAACCAAGGAGACCAACTGTCAGGAGAGGCAGAGGCGGGAAAATCAGGGAAGGGAGGAACCATTGTACAGAAACGGGGGGAGAATACATAAAATGGGGAAATAACTGGGGAAATTGATCAACACAACACAACACCAATCACTAGTGCAAGCCAGGGGACTGAATCCTTGAACACAACTTTGTTATAGATTTCTTTCTATCTATTCTAGCCTAGCCTAGCTGCTCTGCAAACCTCTCTCCTTATTCTATTTAGTATAGTCTTAATGTATTATATATAATATCTCAATAAATCAAACCTTCTGATTCAAGAAACAAGATTCACCGTCTCTCTCTCACCAGCTGCGACCCACATAGGCGCAGTAATAGTTTGCTAATTCCCAATCCCCTGTTTTCATTGCTTTTCTTTTTATATTTTTTTTCCCCAGGCTTTTTTTTTCAGATTTTAGCCAATAGATACCTTCCTCCAATGAGGAGGACAAGGATTTGGAGGGATCAGCTTTAACTATACACTGTGGGGACCCTGGGAGGCATTCAATTCCCTGGGATGGGGCTTCCTTCAGTGCTGTTGGGACCCCACTGGCTCCTTCCCCTGTTCCTATGGTGCATTGAACAAGGACGTCTTCTGGAAAACATCTGCAATAGACCACTCTGAGAATCTGGGGATTTTACCCCAGTGTGATGAGTTTGAAATTTTGGTTCTTTCCTTCTTTTGCTCTTGGATGTTGGGACGAGACTTGGGTTGAGATGGAAACAATACTCACCCACACACAACAAGAAGTTTGTCTCCACCGTAAAAAGTCCTTCAAGAAAATTTTTGTTTTTCAGAGGGGGAGTTGAAGTGTTTTGTACACTGGTTATTAAAACACTTTCCTTACATTTTGCCAAACTCGGTCCTAAACTATGAACTTTTGGAAGTATTTTGGGAAAATTTAGGAACTAGGAAAGAATTCCATAAAGAATTTTGTCCTTTTTTTACTATGATGATGAAATGTGTTCTGACTCTTGAGGAACATCTAAAAAATGGTGAGCACCAGCTGAAAACCCCTGCTCTGTGTTCCCCTCTTCATGCCCCTGCACCCCCTCCCCTGCTGCAAGAAAAGCCTCTCCAGGTTTTCCTGTCCTTACTGACCAAGCTGGCTCTCACTGCATGGCTGCAGCTCTATTGACACAGGTCTTGGGTCAGCTTCTAGCCAGCCCCTTCCTGCACCATGCCAAGAGTGGCCACACCTTGCCTGTGTGAGGAATGAAATCCTGGAGATGAGAGTTCTTTTTCAGAGTAGTAATTGGTAGTTGATGTTAATGAAGTTGATAGAGTCCTAATTTGAAGTGTTGGTCTGTTGTTAAGCATTGAATGTTAGAGTTCTAGGACTTGTCTTTAGTTGCCATTGTTAAATGTTACTATTTTACCCTGCATTTGTATCTGTCTTCATAGTACTCTGCATTTGTACCCCATGTTAGTCTGTTGTTAAACACTGAATGTTAGAATTCCAAGACTTGCCTTTAGTTGGCACTGTTAAGTGTTACTATTTTACCTTGTATTTGCATCTCTCCCCGTCATACTCTGTATTTGTTCCCCTTTCCCTCTCACGCCGGATTTGTACCCATTTCCGTAGGGAACCGCTTCCCTGCTCCCCTGCTCCCAGGAGGCCTTGCACACGCACTGAATTCAAATGAGAGGCTGTGGGAACTAATTTAACCCTCTCAAAACAACGAACCAGCACATAAACTTTGACTTTAACCCACCAGAACCACACTAAGTCACCCACCCTTGAGCAGAGCTGGATTCCGTCCTGTCACCATAACTTTGATAGTACCCAGCTTGGAGGATACCGCTGGGCTATGAGCCAAGAAGTTCCAGCTCTGCTGAAAGACAAAGCTGCGCTCCTCCTCCTCACTGCGACCCTTCGGGTTCCCCACCCGGAGCTGTCTTTTAATAAAGGCCTTTTTAAAGAAGCTGCTCTCCTGGCCCTATTAATAACACCTGGACTGGCCTAGGTGGTGTGTTGTAGTGTGTTTTCTTTATTTGACAATTCACTGTTTAATCTGAGGTTTTGCAATCCCTCTGTATTGCCCTCCCGCTGTCTTTGGAGCAGCACAAGCCCCCCATTTTGTATATAATGTTTCTAAAATTAGCCTTCCTCCCTCAGTGTTATTCAGTTCAGTGTTGGTTTTGCTGTTTGTTACCCGGCCACTCCCCACCACGTTTCAAACCCCCTCTCCTTCCCAGTTGTGAACCCCTCCTGTCCCTACCCTCTTCCCCAGAAACTTCCTTACTCCTCCTTCCATTAAATGTCAATCCCTCCTTGAACCTGCCCCTTCCCAGAGTTAGAAACTCTGCTGTCAGTTTTGTGTCCTTTGAAACCCCATTAGTCGACTTAAACTGTTCTCCTCCCTTGAAATCCTCCATTGGTTTACACATTTTATTCCCTGCCTTTTGTTCCACCTCCAGTTCTCCAGATTAGTTAAAGATTGTATCCTCCCCTGAGACCCCCCCTGTTTATAAGCCAGTGTCTGCCCTCGGTTCAGGGCCTGGAACCCTGGATTCAGGGAGTTTTTCCATTGAATAAATTATTCATGGATGAAAGGACACAGAACAAAGGTGTGAAGCAACTTACGTGCTGGAAAGGGAGCAAACTTTGACCAATTCCAAGGAACCTGGGGAGGAGCAGAAGGTGGGGAATACAATGTTTAAACCCACAGGGAGTAACGGGGGAGAACATTTTGAATAAACCAATGGGGTCTCAGGGGGTACAAGACTGGCATGGAGGGTTCTGTAAGTAAAGGCGGGGTTACAGTGACAGACAAGGAAGGTGGGTGGGGTTACAGTGACGGACATGGAAGGGCCTGGAACAAAGGGCAGGTCTTTGGAAAGATGGACAAGGGGGTTGGGAGGATACAACTCAGGGATAAACCATTTGCACAGGAGTAACAACCAACAATTATAAGCATACACAAGAAATCACGCCACCACACCACATGGTCGCTTTCATGTGCTCAAGACAGTGGAGACCATGTGTCAGGGGCCACAGGGTCCCCCCTTCCACCCTCTGGTCCCCATGCCTCTTCCCCCCTCCTCCTACCCACAGCCCCAGGAGTGAGGGTGGTGAGGCCAGAGATTGGCAAATTACAGTTTCTTAACAAGCAAGGGGAAAGAAACCCCACGTGCAAGCCTCTTCCAAATGTAGAGTTTAATCAGCCTTAAAGTGCAGGAAAGGATTGTGAAGAAAAGAATGGCTGTGTTTACCTCGGTTGCTACAGCACCACAATATGCGGTGTGGGTGGTGGGAGCCATTTCCCCTTGCACTGAACTGCTGCCTCTCCGTGCTACGCCACGGCTCTCCCCTGTCACAGTCTCCGCAGCTATAGATAGTCCAGATTTATATATCCCATCAACTAGGCAAACACTAGTCAAATGAGTCTGAGATGGAGGCTCTGTTCACAACCCCACACTGACTTGATTTTTCACCCTTCACTTCCTCCTCTCATTCATCATCGTAGGCCTCACACTTATCCATCTCACCTTGCTTCATGAAACAGGATCAAACAATCCTCTAGGCATCCCTTCAGACTGCGATAAAATCCCTTTCCACCCATACTATACTGCAAAAGACATCCTAGGATTTGCACTAATCCCTACTTGTCTCCCTTTGTAAACTAAGTCCCAGCTAGATGATAAAGGGGAGCGCGAGATGGGGCCTTTTCTGAGCCCTGCAAACTCCCAGCTCCCAGTGGAGGTTTGGCACAGAAACAAAGGCAGCAGCATGGGCCCTGATTGGAACTGGGGTGACTTTTAATTTGATGGTAAAAATTTGATGGTAAAAAGTCCAGGGTCCCAGGCCCCAAATTGGGGGCAAAAACCAGCTTATAAACTGGGGGAGGTCTCAGGGGAGGATACAATCTCTACCTAATCAGGAGAGCTGTGGGTGAAACGCAAAGCAGGGAATGCAACGTGTAAATCAATGAAGGATTTCAAGGGAGGGGAACAGCTTGGGATAGGAGGGGTTAACAACTGGATGGGGGGAAAGGGGGTTTGAAACTTGGCAGGGAAGTAGCTAAGTAACAAACAGATAAACCAACACCTGGCTCAATTAAATAACAAAGGCAGGTCTGTGTCACTCTAAAAACAGGGAGAAAAACACAAAACGACTGCCAAACCACAAATCAAACAATAAACATGCCAAATCAAAAACACACTACAACACTCTCCCGCCCTGTGGAAAACCCGCCATTGCCCCGCTGCCACTCCACATGGCCAAAGCAAGACAAACCTTGCATGCCAGCACCAAGTTCAGCACCAGCAATACAAACGCAACCCCGCTGGCAAAAGTGAAAAAGTCCTTGCCGTGAACATTTTGGGGATAGTGAAATAGTTCAGTGTAAAAACAGATACAGTTTCATAAGCCAGAATGATAACAAAAAAGATGTGTTTCTGCAACAGACTGCAATAAAAAAGAACAACCCCAGGAAATACCTCCACAGTCTGGGAGATGGAGAAATTGTCGAATTTAATATAGTACTAGGAATAAAAGACCCCCACACAGTTGATGTAACAGGACCAGACAGAGTTCCAATGTAAGGTAGGGAACATGCACCAAACTGCACACCTGCAAAATATTATCCACATCACACAAGTCCTCCACACACCTACCAAATAGAACACAAAACCAACAGCCATCAAATCCCAGCAACAGCCTAAAAACAAAAAGAGCACAGAACACCAATGAGCTAGCCGTCCTGCATCCGAAAGCCCACCTCCATAATGACAGAACCTTCCCATTGGATAAGTCCCACTTCTTCTAATACCCCTTCCTCAACTCCTGTGGCCTCCCTGCCTGCCTCACTTCCACTGTCCCTTTTTTCCTTGCCACTGTCCTCTTACCCTTTTTCTATGTCCCCACAAATTCCTACCTCCCTTTCCCCTCTCCCATGATCTCTCTCCACTAATCCTTTCTCCAGAGTACCTTCTCAATAGCAGAGGAGTGGTGACTGGGAGGGAAAGAAAAGTAAGTTTCCTTAAAGTAACCATGTTTTTCTTCAAAGTTAATGACTTCTATTTGGGGATTCCAACAGGCACACCACCCCCTACACTACCTTGTACAGAGTCTATCACAGCTGACCACTCTGCCACAGGTGACAGAGAACCAGCCCCTGCTGAAGAAACCTTCTCCTGACTCAGTTTCCTGATAAACTGTACTAAGATAACCCCGCATCCCTCCTGCCAGCTCTAAGAAGCTCCAGAAAATCTGTCTGGACACTGGAGACTCAGGATTGTTTGCATTTTGAAAATTGTCTTATGGGCACTTTTGATTGTTTTTGTCATTTTATGTTGGTTCAGTTGATCCTTCAGAGAAGCTTTCTTAATAATATTGAAAGGGAGAGTTGAGGGGACCCAGGGAGGCATTCTCTGAGTTGGGGAAACAAGAGGCTTCTCTCAGGGGCTGTTGTGACCCCTTTGGCTCCCTCCCCTATTCCTATGTCCCTGAGCCACTCCCTCCCAATTCCTTGACTGGCCCTCATCTTTTTATTGCCCGAGACCACAGGTTAGCCCTTACCTTTGGGGAGAGAGAAACCTGGGTGTTCCCATGAGCGTGCTTTGGACCCTGAACATCTTACTGGCCAACTGAATTAAACACCTGTGCTTACTATGCAAAGGCCTTTTTGCTTCCTTACCCTGGACTTTATTAGTAGCAGTTACAACATTACACCCTCTTGTACCTGTGGTCTTGCCTCAGGCTAGGCCTCAAGGCAGGCCAAGGTGATGTGGGCACTGCCATTTTGCAGGCAGGTCCTTCCTGAACCCCAATGGTTGTGGTTCCTGTCTCTGGAAGAGGGAATTGGCTGAGTTTCTGGCACAGGCAGGAAGGGGACCTTTCTTGGAGCGCTGGATGTCCTGAGATGGAGTGGGCAGGACAGCAGGTGGGGCTTTGGGCTGGGTTTCCCAATGCCTCAGGGCATGGACTGAAGGTGGTAGAACGATCTTCAACATGGCTGTCATTCTTAAAATGGTGGTTGGTGGTATTACAGCTAGTGATATTTGCAATGGAAGTGCATGGCTTCATATCACTAAGGTCAGAAGGATAAGGGAAGCATGAGGGAATGAGGAGAGATCTGAGATGGTCTGTGCAGTACCATCTCAGATGTGCCCCAGGTGGAAGGACAGGTGATCACAGACATAGGGTGGCAGAGTCACCAGCCAAGCTGCGTAACTTCCTGGGCCACCCACGGGCACAAGCTTTTGCCATCTCGGCCCTGCATCTGTCCTCAAGAGTGTGCAGAAGGAAAAAGCTTGACGAGAAAGGGTTTGTTGGTGTCTCTGAGCTGACCTGAATTAGACTTTTGTTGCTGCGTGTCTGGGGAGGTCTCTGTGAACCTAACAGTGAAAGGGCAGCGGCCAATACCCTGGAGAGATGCACCATAGCTCTAGGATCCAGGCACTCTTCACAGCTCAAGGTAAGGAAAGAGGTTTCCCTGATGCTGTTCAGCAGCACAAGGTTAATTTGTCCTAGTTCTGTCCTCCCCATTGGCCTGCTGGCCTTCCTTATCCCTTTTATATGTTTCCTTATATGTTTTATCCTTATATGTTCATGTTCTAGGATCTCCCTTCCCTGTCTTCCCACTGGCTTATGTCCCTGCCTATCCACCCTGGCATTCCCAACTGGTCTCTTCCGTGTGTACCACTCCTGAGCCCTCAAAATACTGGTGCTCTCTTCCATGCCCTCTTTCAGGGGATTTATAGCCTGTGATGTGAGCACCAGATGAATCTCCAGCTGGATCCTTCCTGGACTGTGCCAAGATTGGCCACCCCTTACCTGGATCGGTCCAGGTGGTGGTAGAGCAGGGCTGCTTAATACCAGAGCAGCAAGGCAGCTCTCCACAGCACTGGCTGTTCCCACGCCAAAGATCAGGACAAAGAACAGGGATGGACCTTTCGTATGGCTCCCCAAGAAAAAGTTTATTCCTAGAAAGGATCAGGGTCGAAAGGCACTGAACAAAGCCATACATCATTTATATACTGGGGAGATCTTAGGGGTGGGTACAATCTTTAACCAGTTGCAAGGCAGCTGAGGAGCAGTGCAAGGCAGGGAATACAATGTCTAGGCCAATAGGGAATAACAAGGGAGGACAGTTTGAGTAAACCAATGGGGTCTCAGGGGATACACAAATGACAGGGTGAGTTCTGGAAACAAAGGTGGGGTCATCCTGATAGACAAGGGAAAGGCAGGGTTACAATGATGGACATGGAAAGAGCTGGAACAGAGGACAGGTCTTTGGGAAGATGGACAAGGTAGGTGGGAGGATATAACTCAGGGGCAAACCATCTGCATAGGGCCACCAGAACAAACCACTACAAACTCGTAAAGAAAAAACACACCACCAGAACCCTGGACCCTCCTCTTTGTCTCTGGCCCCTAGACCCCTTCAGTGTTGGATTCTAATAAACATTTGCTGGAATTCCATGCCTGGACCCTCCCATGTCTTCACTTTTGAGTTGCTTTGTCAGCGTGTGTGTGTCTGTCCTGATGTTCTTGGGGAAAGTTGCATCCACCAACCACTGCAAACCGCAGCATGTGTCAAATGACTCCTCTCATTTCTTTTTCCTTTCAGTCTCTCTTTATAATGTGCGCGAGGGCGTACTTGGCCCTAATGTCCGGCTAGCAATGCGGGAGGGAGGTGGCCGACACCCCCGGCCATGTATTGCCAGCCCCCCTCGGCGTCGTGGCCTTGGGCTGAGCTGGATGCACGGCGTGGATGGAAAGCGCAGAGGGACGAAGAAAAGAGGTGTCCACTAGCTGGGGGCTAACTCCGATTTATTGAAGGGTCGGATGACACAGACCAGGAAGGAGACTGCCAACCAGCAAACGGCCTTGAACAAGGGAGAAAGCAAGTTTTTAAAGGGAAGGGGTGGAGAGAGGAGGGAAGCCCAACTAGCCAACCAGGGAGAGGTACAAACATAACTGACATAAGGAGCAAACCAATAAATACAACATAAAGGAGGGGCCCCGGGACCACAGCCAACCACAACCCCCAGAGAGGCGAAACTTCCAGAAAGCTGGGAGGAGTGGGGGGGTGATTGACTGGGCCCAGGGAGGAGGAGAAACTTACATATAAGGTGTACAGGGGAGGGGAAATTATATAACAGAGGGAGATTGGCAGTTGAGGGGGAAGGGGGTAACCAGGGAAACCAACTGTCAGGAGAGGCAGTGGCGGGAAAATCAGGGAAGGGAGGAACCATTTGTACATAAGCAGGGGGGGAAATACATAACATAGGGGAATAACTGGGGAAATTAAATAACACAACACAACAATAATGTTGAATGTAATTTTGAAGATTAGAATCAATTTCTAGGTGGAGCAGTGTCAATTTGCTGCTGAATTATAAAGCTTTTTCCCTACCAAGTCCCAAAAGTCCAGTGAATTTGTCTTGGGCTCAGCAATATCTGTGAAATTTCCATGGATCCACTGAATTAATTTTTTTTTAAGTTCTTCTCAATTTTTTTGCCCCGTTTTGCCAATTTTAACTTAAATTTTTGGTAAATGTCTTGATCTCTGCTACGGGTGACATCCTCACACCCATTAAAAAAAAAAAATAGAATGCCAACTGAGAGGAAATTAATGGGACGGATGTCTGCCCTTCTCTTATCTTCTCCTCAAAGGTAGGTGATGAAGCAGCGTCCACCTCGCTCCTTATCCGGCAAAGTTCTCCCAGGTTTTGCCCCGTTGCTGGCATATGTGAGAAAGGCAATGTCCTATGACCCACTCCTGGAGGCAGGGTGGGTTCCCAACAGGTCTCCTGAATGTCAGGGGTCCCTATTTGGGTGCCAGACGTTGCAATCCAGCCTGGGCCCGGATAGCTTTGGAGTATCTCTCTCCCCAGGCTAGTGGCTCAGGAACTACACACTTTAATAAATGGAAAATAACTAAGTGGAAGGCAAACAAACTACATGGGAGCAAACTAGAAGAGACTAGCCAAAGCCTGGGGTCCAGGGTAAAGCAGGGGTACATATAGGTTAGGGTTTAGGATGGAGTCAAGGCAGGATCGGAGGGACAGGTCCAACAGGAAAAGATATGAAAAACAACGCAGAGGTTCATTGACCAATCAGTGGTAATGAGGTAACTGGGAACAAATCAAACTGGGGAAAGCAGAGAACTTTCTAGCACAATCTGCATATAACAACTGGGGGAATTCTGGGACTGGCCTTTTTGACTCCCTGTGAGTCTGAGAGGCTTTCCCACAACCTCCCAGACACGGGAATTCCCAGCTGGAATCGCAACAGATTCCCAGCTCATCTTCTTCATCTTGGGCCGAGTCAATCCTAATACCCCCTCATGTTTCCCCCAGTTTTCCACTCTCATGTTCTGCTTCTTTTCATCCACTGGTTCTTGTCAGTGACTGTTTTTCTCCAGTTGTTTATGGGCTTTGCTTTTATTCTGCAATTCTGCCTTCCATGGGTACTGGAGCAGCAGCCCAAGAAGCCCTTGCCTGCATGTCTGCATGTTGCTGGAACAGAAAGTCTGTGCTGCACCTGAAGAATCTCGTTATGAAGCACGTGACTGATGGAAGAAATAGGTGTTAATTTCTTCACAAACAGCTAGATCTGAAAGAAACAATCAGGTTCTGGAAGAACGGGTGTGCGGGTCTTTACAAACATCAAAAGCCCCTTTGTTGCAGGACCCAGTACAGCCTGAACTTTACTTTAGAGAAAAATGCGCGCGCTTAATAGATTTATGAATATTAACTTGTCCGCCCAGGGTGCGCTTAGGATTGACTTTAATGGTTTGACAATGTAAGGTAGAGACCAGAATACATGTTAAAAAGAGAACATGTAGTTGGCGGTTTAGGAAGGCTATTCCTCCCTCGTCTCTCAGTAACATGCAGCCAGCAGTTTAGGGTAAAAGGAGACTGCATCCTCCAGAAACTTTAGAGAGTATGGTAGGGCTATGGGTTGGTGAGCTTTAGCATGTTATTATAAGTTGGTCCAGGCAGGACTCCATCTGCCTTTTGGACATTGATCTTACATAGCGTTATTTTCACACAAGATTAAAAATACAGCCAGCTGAGATTACAAACTGGCTTGTCTCTGTGTGCACAGAGCAAAGGTGAATTTGCCCAGCACAATGGGTGAATCAGCTGGGTGTCTGCTAATGTCCCTCACAGAGGGCGGCTGAAAGTCGGGGTTCAGTCTGCTCCAGGGCCAGAAGGGAACCAAGCATACTGGAAGGTGTGACCTCGGCCCTGCTGCCATTTTGTGCATGGCACCCTCAGCTCTGGCCGCCATTTTGTACAAGGCATCCTCAGCCCCAGCTGCCATTTTGTGCATGGTGCACTCAGCTCTGGCCGCCATTTCGTACATGGCATCCTCAGCCTCAGTTGCCATTTTGTGCATGGCACCCTCAGCCCTGGCTGCCATTTTGTACATGGCATCCTCAGCCCCAGCTGCCATTTTGTGCATGGTGCCCTCAGCCCTGGCCATGATTTCATGCATGGCACCATCAACCCCAGTCACAGAGCGCAGGAGGTGCTTCCCAGTACTTCTCCAGACTTTTTTCTTCCTATACTAGGATTTGTAAATGTTTTTTTCTTTCCTAAGTTAAAACTTTTCCTTCTTTGCACATAAGACAAATTGCTGTCTTAATTTATGCTAATAAATGAGTGTAAGAGGGGCAGCTTCAGCCCATTATCAACTGCCTCAGCTTTGCTTTTTCAGCCTTTTCTCTCCCACTGCAACAGGCCCTGCTTGGCTTTCCAAGCTTTCCATAGGATAGCCTACCCTGACATCTCACATTCAAGAGGAGCAGATTCCTGCCTACATTCCTTGATGAAAACAAATCAACTCTGAGGGTTGATTCAGCCCCCCAAACACCCCCTTAGAAATCCACCTGCGTTGGGGGGCTAATTCAGCACCCCTCAGACCCCAACAACCCCCCAAATTTAACTGCACCCTGAGACTTCATCAGCACTACAAAACCACCAGTGCGTCCCCAAACAGCCTTGAACAAATGCAATGAGTGAGCACCCCAAAAGCTGCAGCACTGACCCAAGCCCCCCTGCCAGTACCTGACAGTCAAGGGAAGTTTCTCCCTTGCTCTTGGTTTGGCTGTGGAAGGTCCATCTCTACTTAGCAATTGGTTTTGCTGTCTTTAACGTAATTGTAATTGTGTGTTAATATTGTTTCAAAAAGAGAGGCCTGGACTTGTACTTGGATGCTGTAGTAAAAAGTTCCAGTTAAGGCTGCTACATCAGACCGCGATAGTTACTGTAATCAGTTGAAATAAGTAATTTATAACTAGAGGAGTCATAGAGAACAATAATAGACAAATGTGTCCTTACAAATGGAGTCTTGTAGATAAGGCCAGACACTTGGATATAACGAAACAATGAGAGTACCCATTACATTAGCAAACTTTATTAGTTGGATATAGACTACTGCTTGGTTAAAGTCATGCTAAAGTGCTGGGAACAGGAACTAAGACTTAACAGGTTTATGAGTATTAAGTTTTGCACCAGGGTAGAATTAAAATTCCATGGAAGGGAGGTCTATACTAAGAACGGATATGTAGTAGGTGGATTGGGAAGTCTGCACCTTCCAAATACCACAACCACTGGAGGAAAAAAGAGGGTGCAATGCTGCAAGGAAATTAAGGTAATAGAGGCATTTCTATTGATTTAATAATCTGATCATAACAAGAGTTTGCCAGCCTTAGTCGTATGGGACAGGGTGGTATCCATGCTGAATGACACCTGTATGATCTTGCAAACATAAACCACCCTGCCTGCCCCAGGCTGCTGCTGTCACAGTGGCAGCAGCACAGCACCCAAGGGAGCGTCCTGGTCTGTGCTGCTTCCCTGGGCTCCTCAGGATCCGGGCATGGTGGGATCGAGGTGCACCTGCAGGGGCTGGAGGGCTGTGACCCAAACAAACAGAGTCCAGATCAGCCCCCGTGTTCGCAGAGCTGCCCGTGGCCCTCGCTCTGCACTCAGCTGCAGATCGGAGTCGGCTTCTCCTGAGCCCGGCCCCTCGGTTCGGTGCGGCCATCCCGGGGCACGGAGCTCCGTCAGCTCCCGCAGCTGCCCCGGCCCTGCCCGCAGCTCCCCCGGCCCTGCCCGCAGTTCCCCCAGCACTGCTCTCGCCCCTCAGCGGGGCTGGCCCCGGTGAGCCGCAGCAGCAGCAATAGCAGCAATTGCAGCAATTGCAGCAGCAGCAGCAGCAATTGCAGCAGCAGCAGCAGCGCTAGCCAGGGCGCGGCGCTGGCCGAGGTGCCCGCCGAGCCCGGCTGTGAGGGCAGGAGGGGCAGGGAGAGCCCGAGGCCCTGCCCGGGGCGTCCCCTGGGCTTGGGGGGACGGAGCCAAGCTGCCCAAGAGGGACTCCCGGAGCCCCTCGCCAGCGGGGGCAGAGGGGCTCCGGACAGTGCAGAGGGGCTCCGGACGGGGCACAGGGGCTCTGGACGGCGCAGAGGGGCTCCGGAGCCCGCGGGGGTTGTGCTGTCGAGGGCAGAACCGAGGGCGCGGCTCTGCGGGGCCCGGCCGCAGGGCCGGAGGGAAGGAGCAGCCCCGGCCCAGCCTGGCCCTGGGGTTCATCCCCGCCGATTCCCCGCGGCTGCTGCAGGAGCTCCGTTTCCTTCCACCTGAGGAGCCCGGCAGCACCAAGGAGGGATTCCCTGGAGAGCTGCGGCACAGCAGAGGCTGGGAGACGGCAGCAGGGCCCAGCGAAGGAGAGCTCGGGGCTTTGCTGTGGGGCGATCCCGCCCTTACGGATCCCGGCTGGGCTGTGCTCCCACCCAAGTGTCTGGGGCTCTCTTGGGCACAGGGACTGAGGATCAAAGCCCCGACCTCCCACACCGGTGGGGACAGCGGGGAAGCCTCTGGGGACACCCGTGTGCAGCCTCTGTGGCCGGGGGCTGCTGCCAGGCCCTGCTGGAGCAGGCAGGGCAGGTGCTGGAAATGGCCGTGCCAGCTTCTCTGCCCCTGCTCCATCTGCAGGGACCCTTCCCTCAGACTGGGCTGTGCTTTCACAAAAAATACAAACACCCCCAGGGCTTGCTGCAGCTCTCATATAGTCTCTGAAATTTAAACATGTTTTGGGATGGAAAGATGTGCTAGTTTGAAAGTGAGCCAGCAGGAGAAATGAACCCCACTGAACTACCTTAGGAAAGATTTCAGTTGAGAGTTACAGTTTACTGGAGACATTACTATAAATGCAATTATACAGAGGAAACTGGTTTAGACTGACAAAGTCAGACTGCAGCCCGGCATGCTGTTGGTCACAGTTCCATCAGGTAGTGTTTGCAGTCCTTGTTCAAGTGATGGTGGCATTCTTGTATAAAGTGGTGGTCCTGTGGAAGGTCCAGTTCCCTTGAAGGAGTGGTGGTGTTCTCCTAAGTCCAAAAATTATGTATGTTTAGGTGGGAATGCTCAGTACCTCCCCCAGGGCAGCGAGAGTTTTGCAGTGGAATCATAAAATACTGTGAGTCATGGGATATTTTGGGAATCCTTGGTCTAAGTCACTGCAGCTGCCCATTCTGCTGGTGCTGTTGCCTGGAATCAGGAGACAAAACTTTTCCAAACAATACTGAAGTGGTAACATAAAAGGCAATCTTTAAATGATAGCTTTCAAGGTGGACAAAATATAGCAATGCACATATTTAGTATAGGATTTCTGCAGTTTAAAAATAGTGTATGTAGCTCACACATCCCCTGCAGCGACCCACCCTTGGGCCTGTCCATATTAAATAAAAATCTATGAATTTTTTGGCATCAACATTTAATTTTGTTTCATTTTAATCTCCTTTTTGGTAATACTTTGAACCTTCAAAGTTCTTTTGAGTTTATACACAGAGGCTTTAATTTTCTTTGCTCTTCTGGGTTTAAACTGGACTGTAACACCCCTGCCAGGGTCTGACTATCTGAGGGGTTTCTGGAGAGCAGCAGGAGCAGCCCAGAGCCTGGTGGCAGAGGCTGTCCTCACCCCAGCAGTATCACAGGGCTTGCAAGGGTTTTTCAGGGTGAAGAGAGACGTGAGAATGTTGACCTCATGTTCAGAAGGCTTGATTTATTATTTTATGATATATATTACATTGTTACTATAGTAAAAGAAAGTTCTCAGAGGCTAGCTAAGCTAAGAATAGAAAAAGAATGAATAAACAAAGGTCTGTGGCTCAGCAGAGAGCGAGACCCAGCTCTGCCGTGAGTGGTCAGTAAATCCAAACATCCACAGGACACCAATCACGGATGCACCTGTTGCATTCCACAGCAGCAGATAACCATTGTTTACATCTTGTTGCTGAGGCCACAACTTCTCAGAAGGGAGAAAAATCCTAAAGAAAAGATTTTTCACAAAAGATGTCTGTGACACAGCAGTGCCTGGAGGCATCTCCCCAGGGACACAGCCCTTGGATGCCCAGCAGCACAGCTTTTTTTCTGTCCATGTGCTGTTAACTCTGCAGCCCTTCTGCTGCTTTTCCACTTGACATCAAATGCAGTTAAATCACATTTATAGCCCACACTTCAGAAATAAAACTACACAGTTGTCACAGTGTTGAGGCGTTCTTATTTCAAAATTAAATCAGTCCCTCATGTGACAAGTACCTCACTTTAGATGCAACTGAGAGAGGACAAACTCCTCAAAACAGGGGAAAAAAAAGCCCCGATTTTCGACGATCAGTCAGCACAGCCTGACGCGTGCCCCGCCTCGCAGAAGAGAACAAACTCAGCCCTTATCAAAATGGCAGCTTTTTAAACCTTTTCCTGCCAGGGGCGATCCCTGTCCCTATTCCCATTGGAGTACTCGGGAACTTCCCTCCTCTCCCGAGCGCCTACCCTTCTGTCCCCTCCCCTCTCGCCTTTTTTTGGTCGTATCTTCCACCCTCCTCCTCTCCTGGCTCCCAGCAACGCCTAAGTGCAATGAGCAGAGTAAGCAAACCACAATCTAAACCGCAGGTAATAAACAATTAATTAACAAGAATTCGCAGAATTAATTAAAAGAACATTTCCTTCTTTGACTCCATAATCTTTGTGCGCTGCAGCAAAATGTTTTTTCATCCCTCACGCTCAGAATGACAACACCTTTCAGGCCTCTGTACCTGGCAGAGGCACCTTTCTGTCTTTCTACTGCAGTTATTGGACATCAGCTAAAACTGAATATACTCCCAAAATACCTGAATGAAATTGGTGCATGTATATATTAATATAGCTATATACTTATACAAAAGGAAAAAAAAACCCAAAAAACAAACCTGGATATGACTACCGGTCCTGATAAAAACCCCAACCCTAAAAATGTCTGTTTTCACCACAAGGGGTGTCTCTGTAATGGTAAAGTAATAGCGAAGTGCCACAATTCTGATCTAAAGAAGGACCAAAAGGAGGAACATGAGATTTAAATGGTTTTCCCAGTCCTTTTTATATTTCTCTAGTACATTTTCCCCTGTTTTACCATCCAAGCTAGCCACCTGTTTCATTAATTTCCTTATTACCCAATTCAAGGGAGTAGTTAAATTTCTTATGCTTTTTAGTGTATATTTTTTTCACTTTCTGTGTTGGAAGAGAGGCTGTGCTTTTACTGGAGATCAGCTGAACACCATATTGAGTACTCCATACAGTTCAGAGCATTCAGAATTAGATTGTCATTTTACTGTATTTTTATTCAGATTCTCCCTGCTGCATAAGAAAATAACTCTTTCTGGTTTTTTATGTTTCCCATTTCCCAAGATTCCAGGTGCAGCTTCTTATTCTAAATACCAATGCTAGCTCATACCATGAAATTTCAAGGATGTTTTTTATGGGAATGCGGAGCTATTTAACAATTCCATAGCCGAAAAATATTGTTATCTTCAAGGAAGTTCTATTTGATTGTAAGAATTTGTATTCTTGTCTTCCTGTATTCTAATTGACAGTCATCTTTCAAATGCAGTAGGGTCATAAACATATTTTGTCTGTGTTACTCCATGATTCATCAGAAACTGAATTTGCAACATTAATAAAAAGAGTAGGTTTTGAGTCACTCTATTTATGTCACATTTTGTGCATATAGCCTCATAAATAGTTTTTTATTGTTGCTCAGCACAAAGGCAATTGAATTCTTGATACTCTGAGCTGGTAAAGAGCGGAAGCATCAAACTAGTAGTAAAATCAGTACTTAAATGGGTTCTCAGATACAAAAGATTGATCTTCTTGGGCCTTTGACCCATGCAAAAAAGCCCCTATTTATGTCAAGCTGACCTAGTGCAGTTTAGTGCAAAGCAGATATTAAACAAAAGATGAAAAATTATATCCTAGATGATCTTTTAAAATTCCTTTTAGTTCAAGCTAAATGGAGTTGATGGATTTATGAAAATTTTTCAGTAATGCCTTCAGTAAGATCCCTTTGAAACACCAAAGAAGCAAAGCTCAGAATTGGTAGAGAACAGGACTAATTGATCTAAACCAAATCCTATTTTAGCAAAGTCTTGGAGAAAAAAAAAATAAAATAAAAAAAGAAAATTATTCTACAGCTAGCCCACTTTGCAAAAACCTGATCCAGGTTAAGAACAGATAAGCATAATTTACCTGTCATTTCAGTCTTCTGGACCACCAACTGTGCAAGTGTAATTTTGTAATTTTAGTAGTCATAAAATAGGTTATATAACTTCTGTGTTTTGTCTTAGGCAAGACACACAACTAATATCTGAATAACTTTTGAAAATATCTTCATAGAACATTCCAGTTCTATGTAACTTTAATTAAAAATCAAAAGTCTAAAACTGAAACTCTGAAAAGAAAATGTAATTCTTAGTTTCAAAGTCATACTTTATTTCTAATTCACATAATTAATTAATTGTCTTTGCACCTTTAAAATGCAGAATGTGTTATATAATGAAACAAAATGTATTTGCTTGGTTAGTTTAACTGGTTAAATTATTTTTTCTTCCAAGGAAATGCTGGAAAAAGTGGATTATTGAATCTAGAAAAGAGAAAACTGTAGAAAGAATAGAATTGAAGAGTGCTGACTAGATTTCAACAATCAGAAGAGAGAAGGGTCATTTTTTCCCCAATTTTCCATTGAAAAATAACGCAAGGTGTAAATTCAAGAAGGAAAACACAAGTGTAAGTCTTCTCCCTAAGTGTGGGGAGAAGAAAAATCTTAGATTACTCATTGGCATGAAGATTTAGCAGAGAAAGTACATTTTCCAGAGTTTGTAGCTTAGGAAACTTGAGGTTTTAAAGAGTTTAGCCACATGTCAACATTGACTCAAACAGTTGAACGGAAAAACTTCTGTTTTTCCGTGTTTCACTTAAAAAAGTGGTGACAGGAATGCTAAACCAGGTGAAAGACAAGCTTTATGGGGAACTGGGCTATCTGAGTGTAAACCTCATGGGTGCACAGCAGGTTTTATTTCCACGTAGATGAGGTGACGCAGCTCAGCCGTGACTGGGTTCTGCAGGATGGAATGGCAGTGCTGTGTGCCGTAACGACTGAGCCGCACCTGCTCCTCCCCTTCCTTCCTGGCAGTAAAACTCGCCTTTGGAAAACGCCTGTGGAACACAGGCAGGGAATGCAAACGGTGTTTCTGCTCAAAGTGTGCTTTCAAGGTGTTGGGCATAAGTTTCTGCTCTGATTTTTGGCGGCACCGCCCTGGTTGGGACGCGACGCTCAGAGCGTTTGGGTTGGAAACCACCGGGAGAGACACCCAGGGAAATTCTTTTTATAGATAATTGGGCACGCCTGTTTGAATGTTTTGATTTAAAGAGTCCCAGATTTATCCAAAGTATTGAAAGGTAGGGATGGCTGCTGGCCTCTCTTTTTTGTCTCAAAAGCTACGGGAAGATGATGGGACTGTTTCAGCTTTTATCACACGTCATGACTGAGTGGAGATGACACATAATCAATGGTGGTTTTAGATTAATGAGCTGTATTGTTTTACCTTTATACCAGAGATAAATAATTAATCTTATTAATAAAATGTCCTGGAAGATAATGGAGTTTAGGAAGCACATGCTCAGGTTTTTCATCAAGAAAATGATGATTATCTATTTGTTTTCTCCTTTGTTTTGTAATTATGCTCAGTAACACTGACAATTCCTGAAAATACCATTGCTTATTGGTGTGAAAAAGTATAATATGTTTAATTCAATTAAGAATTTGGCTACCAATATATATCAGCCATGGAAGTGCTTGTCTTCTGCTTGTAACTACATAACTTTTCTGTCTTCATAAATTTCCAGTGTGTCACTACTGTATTATAGGATGCTGGTGGTTGCATAACAGTTTTTTATTTCCTGTTTTTGCTATTCTTTACAATAACAGGTGTGAGGAGAAGATCATGGACAGCTGAAACTTGCTCAGGAAAGGTCTCAAAAGCAATGGTTTGCACAGGGCCTTAAATCTCAGATAAAATTGTTCAACTCCTGAAGTAAAGAAATTCCAAATCATCCACATATTTTTTAAAAAACATTCTGCTAAATGTTGTACAGTATGTGGGTGTCACCCATCACTGAGGGGACACAGTGATTCCTTCTGTCGTGGTGACTGTGAGATCACAGTGACAAATAAATTTTTAACAGGATATAATAATTACTATAGCACGTGATTTATTATTAAAATGGTACAGGACCTCTGCAAGCAAGGGTAATGTGAAGTTGAGACTATGTTATCACATAAGTTTTTCCTCATACCAGGTTGAACACCTCATGGGAACACAACTGATCTATGCTTTCTGCTCATTTCCTTCCTTCACCTTATAAACTGAATAGTTCAGGTTTGGAAAGGAAGTGTTTCCCTGCTGCTCCTGGGAAGGAAGCATCTTCCCATCTTTTTCCACTTTTGTAGAACTTCCTCTGACTAACCAACTGATGTGTTGGGTTTTCAGGTCTATGGGAAGGTTAAAGATCAGCAAAGAAATCTAAGAAGGGTCAAGATTTTGCAGGCAGTTGGAGGATGGAAAACACATGATATAACCAGAATATTAGGGTTTGGTTTGTTTTTTTTTCCTCTTCCCTGCTAATCTATCTAGAAACAAGTTTGGAGCTGACTTTAATCTGAGTTTGCTCAGAATACATACGTCTTTCTGTTGACAGAGAGCAGCCTTGAAAAACTCTCAACAGGAACAGGAGGAAAAGATTCAGAATAAAACCTACTGAAGGATATTCTCCATTGCCTTTGAATGATCTTTATTCCTATGGATTTGAGGCTAATAGATCCAGATTTATTACCATGAAGGAAAGAGAGAACCATCACACAAGCCGCCTTGATTATTGTTGATTGCTGAAACAGGGAGGTTTCCTTCCAGAGAGGAAGATGCTTTCCAGTGTATGACCTGTGGGAATCCAAAAATCCCTTTGTCCTGGCTCTCATTTTTTCTCATTTTAATGTTTCTCAGTGTTGCACACCATATTTTATTCATTTCAGCTAGATGTGATGATGAGCTTGGAGAGCGTTTATTTTAATTAGGTCTTAGCATGGCTCATCCACATCACTAGGCTGCAAAATTAGAAATGTTTGTTTTGTTTGTTTTCTGTGAGCTTGGAGCAACCTAATTAAAAACTGTAAAGTGCTCAGACTCATAGGACAAAGAGTGGAAAGAGTTTGTTTCTTTAATTTCATTTACCATGTAATTCATTATCTAAATCTAACCCAATAAGATTTCTCAGCTCTGTGCTGTATTTTTAGCTATTCATAAAAATTGCCAAATGCTGACACTCTGTTGTCTGCTTGGTCCTTGCTCTCTCTGCATGGGGTTGGGGATGGCTTTGCAATGCCAAGTCTTGTGCAGGTGTGTCAGGAAGGAAGTTTGCAGAGCAGCATTCAGGTGTCTTGGAAGTTTTGTCAGCAGATGGTTGATTTCTTGAGTTTTTCACTCATATGTCCACCTTGGTAAGAATAGTGTATAATATGTACTTTTTTTTTCCAAAATTCCCCCAGTTTCTTGCTCAAATATTGGCTATCGAAATAAACTTCTATGTGCAATCTAGAATAATCTTATTTAGCCTCTTTGTCTTCTCCAAAATCTCTCTGCTGAAGTGGGTTATATTGATTTAATTTTTCTTTAAATCTAATCTACTTTAAAAATTTTTTGTTTGTTTTTTAACTAAAAGTATTCTGACCTACATATGCTCCTTTCACTTGCCTTTGAGTTGTTCTTTTCAGGAAGACTTAGCAAGGGAATAGTGTATTAATTCATCCAGTTCATTACCCAATGCACCATTTCCCTCCTCACACCACTTATATTTCTAGCAAGGACAACATTTTGTGGCTCTGCAACTCATGAAAAACACACATCTTCAGCAATATTTGTTATATTGGTGTTTGCCAGCAATCACCTTTCTTGCATTCAAGATATAAGTAGTTTTGAGAAAAAAAGAATGTTCAAAGTACAGTGATTTCTTCCTCATCACTCTAAGAATAATTAATTTTCCAGCTTTTATTTTGACTCAGGAAGTGCATTATATTCTACAGCATTATACGCTTTGTCAGGTCCTTATTCTATATCTCATAGCTGGTTTTAAAAATGCCTTAATATGGAATTTATATGGGTGAAGTCATCACAGAGCTCTACAAGACAGGCTCTGAACTGGGGATACCTTATGTTTATTTTATTTCCTACAGCAATTCTTTTCTTTCTCCACTGCTCTGGTAGCCTAGCATATGGAATCATAAATACAGCAAGTGAAAAAAGTGGCTGAAACTGGTGAGATCTATGGCATCACTTCCATCAGCCACAAAACCATTTGTTTCTTGTGATTTCCTCATTATTATTATTTTTAAGGTAAAGTGTGGAACTTCTTCCGTTACATATGGAGGTGTTTTCTCCAGTAGGTGTGCTCTGACTTGCCTTAATGTGTGAATTACATCCTCATTTCAAGAAGGAGGCAGATCCTTTGGTGCTTCCTAGTGACGTTAATTTTAAAGCCAGTCCCTTGGTTTGAAAAGACTGCTAAGGAAGGCACAAACTTCCCTTGAAATGGAAAATGCAAACCCCCTCCCTCTGAATTATTATAATTTAGAAATTAAGGGGCTCTTAGGCAAAGATATAGGAGTAGGAATAACAGTTCTTTAATAGGAAAATTAAAAATAAAAATGTGATAGTACAAACCAAAAAACAAACCAGTGCCAGACTGAGACAGTCACATTCTAACTAACTTGAAAATACATTATTTTAATGGAGTTGAAATTAAGTCACTGGACAGCATAAATTCCTTTCCTGAAGTGCTTGTCCAGATCTGTAGTGATGAAATTCGAGCACGTGATAAATTCATTCCTAAACCCATTCATTTGCAAGAAGTGCTTTAAAAAATAAATTATTGAAAAGAAAAAAGGCGAAAAGGAAAGAGGAAAAATAAAAGAAAAGAAACAAAAAAGGAAGGGAAGGGAAGGGAAGGGAAGGGAAGGGAAGGGAAGGGAAGGGAAGGGAAGGGAAGGGAAGGGAAGGGAAGGGAAGGGAAGGGAAGGGAAGGGAAGGGAAGGGAAGGGAAGGGAAGGGAAGGGAAGGGAAGGGAAGGGAAGGGAAGGGAAGGGAAGGGAAGGGAAGGGGAAAGGAAAACAGGAAGGGGAGAGGGAAGTTCAGGGAAGGGAAAGGAAAAGGGGAAAAGGGAAAGGAAATAAAGCTATTTTTAATATACTTTTTGTCTTCATCATCCACTCTGTGGAGTACCACTAGATGCCACTGTGCCCTAAGGAAGAACCACAGCTTCACAGCCTGCTTCAAATCCAGAGCATAAACAGTTTCAGAAAGCCAGTGTTGATTCAAACACTGCAATTTCTTTAAGTGTCTTTGCGACCAGACAGAGCCAGACTGCTGATAAGCATGATTCCCTGAAGCAGGGAATGCAGTTCAAGAGGGTTCAAACACTTTGAGGCGTCCCAGCTGTTTTGCAGAACTGGTGCAGAGAGCCAGCAGAGTTTTCAGACAAGGCAGGAGCATCCCCTAGCAGCATCCCTGCTCCCTGTGGGATGGAAGCTGCTGCTTCCTCACTCTCCCTTTCTCACAAAAGAGTGGGCTCGCAGGTGCTGAGGTTCCATTTTCCTGGAGCAACACAAAGTAGTCAATACTGGAATGCTTAGGAGGAGAAAAACTATCTTCCAGGAGGAGGAGCTGGATAACCTGGTGCTGCTTTTGTGGCTCTAACAGTTGTATTGGGAATAATAAAAAATAGTTAGAATAGCTCAGCATATTGGCTCTGAATTCATAATCATGAAATTACAGTGCATAACTGCAAAATGGATACTGTATTTTTTTTTCACCCGACTTAAAATATCTGATTTTTGTATTTTCTTAGTATCCTGGTCCTATAGGAGGAAATATTTTGTCCAGCAGTGCGGAACAGCCATAATTTTATCTCAAAAGTCACCTATCATTTTACTCTGTTAAAGAGGACATGCCCATTAAATTCACTGGTACTTTAATGAGGTTTGTAGACACAGTAATAACTTCCCACCAATATCTGTGTCTTAAAACCTTTCTCCCACTCTGTTTTAAAGAAATTCCTATTTAAAAAACAAACAAACAAAATCGAACAAAAAAATTCCCCAAACCCCCCAAAACCCAACACCAAACCCCAACTTCTCCCTCAATTTTAACATGCTGCAATTTTCTGAGAGAAAAAAAAATGGAAAATTGAGTAAAATACTCCCTCCAGTGAGGTAAACCCTTCTGTTGCCACAGTGAGGCACAGCTCTGTCAGAAACGATGGCAGAAGAATTCAGCAGAGGAGGAGAGGAGCTAGGTTACATGATCCCACCTTTCTTCCTGTGTTTCTATCAGTGCCACAGCTGTCCCTGTGAGCTGGTCTGCATTTTTTTTTTGCCTCAATACAGCTGTATGAATATGTAATCCATTTTGAAACGCACTTACTTTACACCCTGCGGAACGAAAAAAAAAAAAAAAAAGAAAATAAAAAAAAGTCATTGGTATTAAAACATCTTTTACTTTCAGAGACATTTCCTCAAAGGTGGGTGGGTGTATTTCTGCCCCTGTCTGGCTGCTGGAACATTTTGATGCAGGCTTCTCTGATCTTTTTATCGCATCCAGTTGGCGCTGAGCTGAATTCCAATTATACATGGTGTTTTTTTCTCCTCCAAATTTTCCTGACTCTGTGAGCAACCTGCATGAGAAGGCAATCAGTAAAGCCCTGAAACACTGAGAGTGCTCTATCATAAACCACAGGTAGGCTGAATCTGAGTTTCACCAGTGGGGGTGTGCAGACTTTCCCCCGTATCACCAGTGGTAAAAAAATAGTAAAGATTGAGCAGGGAAGGAAAGGAAAAAGGAAAATGCCACAAAAAGGAAAACACCTACTTTTGTGCCTCCTTATGCAAAGCCAGCAATGAACATTCTCCATGTTCTTGTCATTGATCTGTGATGAATTTTTTGGCCTACGGAAGGTGTCTTTCTCTGTGCCTTCATGTATTGCTCTGATTTGGTAGAGCTTTGCCTTCATTCCACTTGCTGATATTTTTTTTCCGTCATGGAAAACCAAAAAATGTTACTGAAATTTCCTTGTGGTCATTAGGAGGGAGGCTTCATGGATATCCTTAGGAACCAAACACACACACACTCACCTAAAGAAAAGTTTTGAAATAAGTGTGCTCTGTAAGAATGAAAAGCTTATTGTATGTTGGGATTCCACAAAAAAAAAAAAAAAAATTCATATAAATGTAGCCATGATATTTTCTGAAAAATCCTTTCCTTAGGATTTTTCCTCCTGAGAAGCTGGGAGGCCTCAGGAACAAAATGCAAACAATGGTTATCTGCTGCTGTGGAATGCAACAGGTGCATCTGGGATTGGGCTCATGTGGTTGTTTCTAATTAATGGCCAATCACAGTCAGCTGGCTCGGACAGAGAGTCAAGGCACAAACCTTTGTTATCATTCTTTTTTTTTCTATTCCTAGCCAGCCTTCTGATGAAATCCTTTCTTCTATTCTTTTAGTATAGTTTTAATGTAATATATACCATAAAGTAATAAATCAGCCTTCTGAAACGTGGAGTCAGATCCTCATCTCTTCCATCATCCTCAGACCCCTGTGAACACCATCACATATATAAAAAAAAATATATTTAAAAAATACCCAAAACCAAACCCAAAACTGAAAAAACAGATAAAAATGGGAGAATCCTGCAGTGAGATGAAATCTGTACCTGGGTTTTTCAACACTGGCACACATTTTTCTCCTGTCCTTTGCTGGTCCCTCTGTCAATTTGTAGTGAATTGCTTCTGCTGTCAAGACATTGTAATGAAATTTAAAACTGTGACCCTGGTGCTATTCAGCCACAGACTGCTCACCCCGTTCCTAAGCCAAAAATGCTTTTTTGTCCTTATTTTTTTTCCTTTTCATGAAGTTAAAGATGCAAATGACATCCCAGAGGTTGACATGCTATGAGAAATAAACCCCAAACTGCACCTTTCCAAACTTTGTGTGTCCAGAACTAAATAAAAATACAGTGTGAGCAGAGGTGTTATATTTGCATTGCCCTTCCTCCTCACAATGTCTGGCACAATTGTAAAGTCTGTTGAGTTTCTGAAAATATTGTAGATTATTTTAGGTGGACCTTGGAAAGAACTTGGGTGTGCTGAACAGAGTTGCTGTGTAACATTTTAGAATTTTATTAGTTGTAACTACAGAATCAAATCACCCCAAATTCTCAACCTCACCATATACTAAGGAAAAAAAAAAAAAGCTGCACAAAGTGGGATTATGTTTATAAAAATAATTTCCCAGGCACCTACTAGGGCAATGAACTAAAGAAACCAAAGCATTTACGGAAATAATGAAATTCTAAACACTGGCCAAAAAAGAAAAAGAAAGAAAAAAAGACAAAATCCAGCAATATGTTTAATTACTCTTCAAGTATTAAACTAAATTGGCTTCATATTTCAGGGGATTTTTTTGCTGTTTGATGGTATTTAACATATTTGCTATTTTTAATTTTATTTGCTAATAGTTTTTTTCTGCAAATCCAGCTAGGCTATTAGCCCAATATATTGACCAATTAATTAGCACTTTTAGTCCAAACGTGGAAAACTTGTAATGAAAGATCTTGGGGCTTGATTCATTATTTTGGGTGTGGATTTGTTTGCTTTGGGTAAATGCAGTTGCAATAAATTATCTTAGAACAACACAAAATGGTGGCATAGGTAAATATAGTGATATTATTACATGATATGGTATAGATAATACAATATAAAATAGTAGTAATAGAATATAATAATAGAATGTACATATTGATACGTGGGTTGAAAATGGGAGATCAGGAACTTCTGGTCTCCTAAACCAAATTGATGATGGGCACATTTACTGTGATAATAAAGAAATTTACAACACTGTTTCACACAGGAGGCTGTGACAAAACATCACAGGTCCACAAAATCACTTCAGAATATTTAGCAAAGATTTTGTTCTGTTGAGATTAATTTAGTGGAAGTCATGTCATGGATTTTGGCAGTGTTGGAGCCAGGGTTTCACAGAGGTCAGGAGGAATTCTTCTGTGATCAGCAGATTGTTCCCATTTCCATGAAAACAGTCACTTTTGGAGACACCACACCAGGCTGGATTGTCTTGGGTTTGGTCCAAGTGGGAAATCCCAATATTTCCCATTGGACATGCAGCTGAAATGCTGAATAAACGCCTTGTCGCATCACTGCAGAAGGGAATGGAGAAATGAGATTTACAGGGTGGGGATTATGCACAGAAATAAAGAAACTAAATTGTTCTACAGCCTGCCTGCTGCAGCAGTTTAATTTAAGAAAGCAGCTTTTACTCAAGCAGGGTAGCAGCCAGATTTATAGGTGGTATGAACTATTCTCAGCCAAGATTAGAAAGACATTCAAAGTTCATGGGGACAATCCCCTACAGCTTTTTCTCATGCAAAAGTGCAGCTGACTTGAAAAAAGTGTTTTGGTAGGGAAAGTAACTTTTGTTCAGAGTCTATGTTTAACAATAAAGAAGAAATAGCTTTAGGCAGATCATATAGGCAAGGAAAAAAGCCCCCAAACCAAATGTGTTACAACGATAAGAAATAGTTTTAAAATATACAATACTTCAATTAAAACCCAGAAGTTACATAAGAACTTTCTTGGAAAAGTACAGAAAAGCAAATAATGGTTGGAATCTTGGGGCAAGAAGTAGATTTCTGATACTATGAATTCTTCAACAGCTCAGTGATCCAGATGGTGATGCTCAAGTTTTGGGTTTTGTTATCAGTCCAGTTCCATACATGATAAAAGAAACCAAATTTATGTCTCTCTGCTAACCTCTGCCCTGAATACATTATACAACATTTTTTTGGCTGTTTTGCATGGGAATGAGTGAAAATTAATTCTCACAATGATTAAAAAGTGTTTTGAGGTGTTCAGAAGTCACAATTAGATTTGAAAGGGTCCTTTAATTTCATGGTTTTTGGTACCTAGAGGTGGAGTTTCAGGGTCAGGGCCATCTAAATTGCTCACATAATACCAGAAGAAGTGAAAGAGAAAAGGTGAAAGACTCTTGTAGATTGGCAATAGGGAAACTATCTTTCATTTTGTACACACCCACCCACCCCAGTTTCTGGCAACTGCATGAAATGGAGAACTGGCTTTAGAAACAGTCTCAGCAAACCTCAATAACTATAAACTGTAATCTGAAAAACTTCTGTTCTGCTCTTCTGTATCCCATTTTGCCATTGTGTGTAGGATTCCATTAGCAGATAAGAAGATATATTTGAGTCCAGCAACAATAATACATGAAATAGTGCATTCTGAGTCCAATTGTGTGCTACAAAAAGGTAATGTGGTAATTTGTGGGCTTTTTTTTTTTTTTTTTTTTTTTTTTTTTTTTTTTTTTTTGTTGAAAATCCTTTGAAAGCATTTTAGCTTTTTGCTTCTTTTCAGTTTTCATTTTCTTCCTTCATAAGTGTATTCTGGCTGTGCTTCTGTTCTTCCAAGCTATGGTCCTGGTTCCTGGTGATAAGGCTGGTATCAACCTCACCATGTCTTCCAGAGCCCCAGGAGGGGAGGTGGTGTTTGCCAGAGCAAAACCAAATTCTGCACATCCCTGGAACTCCTGGTGCCTGGCTGAGCTGAAAGCAGTGCCATTCATCCTTTCACCCTTTGATGGCCACTTCCTCGTTCTCTTTGCTAGTGCATGAAAACTGATGGAATTATCAGGAGCTGTGCAGGAAAGGGGGCTGCATGGCAATTTGTTTTTATGTAAATATGCACACACAGACACACAAACACACGCTGCCTGCTTTGTTTGCAGTGCCAGGCTGAGCCTGTGAGCAGAAGGCACATCTCAAGTGTTTCCCAAACTCCATGGCTGCGTTGTTTCTGAACAGCATGTTTCATTTAATTAAGACACAAATGATGTTGTGCCAAAGCTGTTGTGACTGCTAAAAAAAACTACATAAAGCCCACAGAAGCAAGGACTGCAAAGTCACATTTCCAGGCGTAGTCATATATTCCTTCATCTGCAGACAGTTCACTGTTCACAGAGGTACCAGCACACAGGGTGCTCCTCAGGCAAACTTCCTGCACATTCCTGCCCCTTTTTCCTCCTAAAATGCCAAATATATCTGACCCCAGCTTCCCCCCAGATTCAATGTGTTTTGCTAGGTGGACAAAAATGACACGTGGCATAAAGTGCCCAGTTGGGGCAGTCTGAAAATGAGAGAGAAGAGAAAGACACAAACACAGAACCTTGTTGAAGCTGAGAGAACAAATAAATCAGTGTGAGGAAGTGCCTTTGGACAAGGCTCTGAGCGTGGTGCTGCAGCAGCCTGGTGTGTTCCCATCTGGGAGAGTTCAAACGGGCTGTAAATCCCAGGCCCTCCAGGCTGTGGGAAGCTGGCTTGGATGATTCCTTGTTTTCTTTCTTGGGAGGTAAAGCAGAGACTGGCCAGCTGATGCTGCGAGCATTCCCTGCTGGCTGATCAACATCAGACACAAGAATTTTCTTAACCTCCAGCCAAAGATAAGGGCAGACAGTTTACAAGAGAGAGAGAGCAAGAGTTTGCTGAAATAAAGGACAGGGCTGACAGAGAAAAATCATGCTAGTTAGAGAGGACAACACCCAAGGGCAGAAGGACAAGGATTTTAATCTTTTTAGGTTGTGTTACACTGAGCACTGAAAGTCCTCAGACCCAATTTCAAAGGGACTTCATCATTTCAGTGAGACAGACACACTGAAAACCTTCCTGTGGGTTCTGCTCTGGCTAAAAAATCCAATTGAGCCATTCCATGAGAGAGCTGGGCATCAAGATGAAATGAGCGGGGAACTGTGACGCTGTTCACAGGAGTCTGAGGATGAGGGAAGAGATGAGGATCTGACTCCACGTTTCAGAAGGCTGATTTATGATTTTATGATATATATGTGACATTAAAACGATACTAAAAGAATAGAAGAAAGGATTTAATCAGAAGGCTAAGAATAGAATAGGAAAGAATTAATAACAAAGGTTTCTGGCTTGGACTCTGTCTGAGCCAGCTGACTGTGATTGGCCATTAATTAGAAACAACAACATGAGACCAATCACAGATGCACCTGTTGCATTCCACAGCAGCAGATAATCAATGTTTGCATTTTGTTCCTGAGCCCTCTCAGCTTCTCAGGAGGAACAATCCTAAGGAAAGGATTTTTCATAAAAGATGTCTACAACAAGGAACCTTAGGCAGTCTTGAGGGGTGTTGAGGGTGATTGTTCCTGGTGACTGAAAAGGCAGTGTAGATCCATGCTGGTCTATTCAGGTGGCATAAATCACATCTGACTCTGCCTAAGGACAGCTGGCAGAAAGTACGAAGCATTGGAATGTACCTAAACTCCTGCAAACCATTAATTTCATTCCCATGTCAGAGCCCAGAACAGAGCACTATTTGGCACTAGTGCACTGGGGGTATCCTTTTTGGAGTAACCAGAGGCCAGTGGAGCTGGAGAGCTCTCATACAGCTGCTCCTGCTCAGAATATTTGGAACTGGGGGATGTTCTCTGGGGGCTTTCTGTTCTAGAGCCAAGGAAAGCCCTGTCCTCCAGAGGTAGCCTTAACCACCAGCTGCAGGGAGGCTTGTGCAAGGCTTACCTTCCTTGTGAAATTTGGGCATTGCCTGCATTCCATTCAGGAATTGAGGAGCCCATGAGTTAGGCATGGTATGAGCATCTCTGTCAGGCTGGGGCTCTGATCTGCATACCAAGGTTTGGATGCCCTTCCAAACATGCTGATAAGGTACCCACCCTTGGAGAGTGGGTACTCAGCTCCTGAAATGAGAAAGAGCCAGAGCACACGTGGAAATCTAACCTTGGCTGTAGGAAATGCTGCCATTCAAAATTCACTCTGTTCTTGCAGGCAGCTGTCAGGCCTGGTGGTTATTGGCAAAAGGAAATTCTGAACTTCATTTGGATTTGGATGCCAATAACCATTGAAAGGTCTCCTTTTATTCTACATCCCATTCAATGTGTGTTTCCTGAATTCACTTAATTTCTGTATCTTGCAGCTCATCTTAAGTTCTTCCAGTTCCCATCAGAAATCAGCACCTGGAGTTTGAAGCTGTTGTAATCCTGATACTGTGACCCAGCCCTCATTTTCTTTCCTCTGTCAGCTCCAACTTTGCACTGGGATAGGAAAATTAACCTCACATGTGGATAAAAGTTTCTGGAAAGTCAGTGTCTATTTTCTCCCTTGGCTGTCAAATCTTCCAGGAATGTAGCCATCATCTGTTAAAGATGAAACGCTTTTCTCCACAGGAGGGAAAATCAAGCAGTGCAGTGTGAGGCAGAGTCCTTCCCAATGCACCAGAGATCCTCACCCAGGTCCAGCTTTCATGTGAGTGCTTTTTTCTGCCCACTCATTTCCCACTGTGAGAGCTGCACATCAGGAGGACCTGGGGAAAAGCAGAGGGACCAGGAGGGGCTCAGGCAGGGACGCTGTCTGTGTGTGACAGCTTTATGGGCATCAGTCGCTCTGGGACCAGGAAAACCTGTACAGCACCAGCAGACAACTGATTTTGGTCCAAAGGACCAATAAAGGGGAGGATGTGAACGGAAAGAAAACGTTTTCTGTGACTTCCAGATTTGCAGCAAATTTTTCTGTGTCCTTGTGTTAAAGTGACAGCACCTCACTGGAACTGATTGGGAAGGACACGACACCCAGTGAAGTACCAACAATGCAAAAAGAGATTGGATGGGATGAGCCACAGTGGCCCTGGCTGTTTCAGGAAAAGGATTGTTCTGAGAGGCTTGGGCTGCTCGCAGGGAAGCACTGAAATAAAATGAGATTTTCAGTCAACATCCCAGCATCGCCCACTCTGTTTACACAGCACTGTAGAGGACAGCACACGGCTGACCCAGTGCTGTGTTTTCGCCTCTGTGTTTTTATCAATGGTTTTCAGATAAAACCAGCTAGTGGAAATGAAATAGAAACACTAAGAGTAGTTCTGGCACAGGCAGTCTAGTGAGGGTGGTTTGTTGTGAGCAGCATCATTTGGTGCTAATACAGAAATGATGTTTTCAGCTACAACAACGGAACAGAGCTGTAATCTCATTAGGAAAAAGAGATTGGACTGAGGGCTTTTGCAGCCCAGGCTGGCTAGTAAGATCAAATCACCTGAACAATGTCCAACACCATCCACAAGAGTTTAACTATTTAATCTGAGACGTGGGTGGGATTTTTGTGCCAGCCTAAAACTGAGATCACAGGATCCCAGATTGGTTGGAAGGCACCACACTGGGTCATCTGGTCCAACCTCTTGGTCCAGGCAAGGTCATCCCAGAGCACATGGCACTGGATTGTGTCCAGATTGAATATTCCCCAGGGAGAGAGATCCTCAGAACTCCTGCTTGTGTTATAGACACAGCTAAATCCAGCAAAGATTTCTGTTTGCCTGATCCTGACAGAGCTTTGAGCACACAATGCTTCATTTCTAGGTGCACCTTGCTGAGTTTCTCTCATGACAGCACAGAGCAGTTCCCTTTCAAAGTGCCTCCAGAATCCACATGTTATCCATTGCTGCGCCTGTGGGAGATGGTTTGTGGGGCTGAGGCTGGCACCTGTGAAATCCTGGTAGCTTTTATTCATCACAAACAAAACTGGCTGCTCTGCCTCAGGTCTAGCCTTTGGTAGCAGGTCCAACCCTTACTGAGCAGGCTGAATTTCTTCTCCCTGTGAGACAGATGGAGGATTCTCTTGTAAATTTAATCAGGCAGGGATTTTGGAGGCCAGACATGCCAGACGTGCCCACCAAACCAAAACAACAGAGCAGCAGCCACTGACAGGCAGGGAGTGGGGATCTCTTGTTAAAAGATCCACAGCATTGGCAGGGTATAAATCCTGCTCGGGTTCCATTCTCCCAGGTGCAGGCAATCCTGGGAGCAGGAGCTGGTGCTTGCACCACAGAGAGCCAGAAACCATCCTTGCCTGCATGGACTTGGTTGGTCCCTTCCCATCCCACTCAGAATATTCTGTGATTGTTTGGGAGCAGTTTAAGAACTGTAAGACATTCACAAGTAAGTGAATGTCTATTTTACCCTGCTATCAACATTCATACAGCTTGTTATGGGAAAAAAGAGAACACACCACAGACATAAAGCCAATAATTATTATTATGACTTATAACAATAACATCTTTATTGTCTTAATGGTAATTCTAAAAGATTTTCATGAGCCTAGGTTAAATCATTACAGAAAAATAAAGGAAATTAAGGATATTATTGTGTAAAAAGCTCAGTTACACAAAACAGAGGTACTGCTTCAATAGGATGAGCTTTATTTTTCCTCCTTGCCATTCTGATTATTTTGATTCACCTTGGGGGAGCAATTTTTTTCCATTTTCCAGCATTCAGCCTCTGCCATGCCTCATACCCACCCCAAGACTTCCCCTGTGTCACCACTGCTCTCCCTCCACGCCTGTGCTGCTCTGCACCATTCCATGCACTCAGAAATCCTTACACTGGAGTAATAAATACCTGATTCTCCACAAAATGACTCCCTCCTACTGCCACCCTGCCCAGGAACTGTGGTTACGCTGCACAGAGATGGTCAAAAGCAAGACAGATTGGCCACAGCCAGCTGGCCACTGGGAAAAAAGATCACTGTTAGGGCTAAAACAAGTTAAAACAAAGCTCCAGGCAGGTCAGGATGAAGTGGAACAAAGGAAATGTTGATGTGGCTCTGTTGTGTGGCCTCCCGAGAGCAGAACAAAGTCTGGTGGCTGCTGCTGTTGATAGCAACGCTGCATTTCCTGGCCTACAGGCCTGCAATAAATATAATTTCGGAAAGGGACAGCGCTGTCAGTAGTAGAGGCTAAGTTTGCAGAAGGTTCTGAAGCTTATAATAAATCTTTTAATGTTAGGGCTTTTTTCCCTCATTTCAAGCTGCAAGCGCTGTCTGTTAACACAGCTGGTAAATAATTCCATTTTTCATTATTAACTTGGAAGTATTTATAGCCTGTGATCATGTATCTCATGTGGATGTGCTCTGTTTATACAGTAAATAAATTTAAAGCCCTTAATCTCTGCTCAGACAATTTGTTTGTGTCATTTTTCTTCCCCTTGTTATATATAATTCGGGCGTTTGTTGTGAAAAGCACATAACTGCCATCATTTTTGGTTTTGCTTCTTTCAACAGCTTCGTAACCTCAGGAATATTTATAATTTAGCAGCTTGCTAAGAGGAAACCACTGATGTGAACAGATTGGCAGCAGCCTTTTCACTGCCCCTGCATTCAGGTAATAATAACCTCCCTGTATCTTCCCTTTCTGCTGCGCGGACACCTCCATGCCCATTTCAATTATTTCTCCTCTTACAATGTGCTGAAAAAATGACGTTTCAGCATCATTTCCACTGCACCCTGGTGTCCTTCCTCTCCCTGCTCCACAGGGCAGGAGCTGCTGGCAGCCTGCGATGGCCAAAGCTGAGTTTGAGCTCCTCAACATTTCACTGCTCCCAGTCTTCCTTCCGTGCCTGACACAGAGTTGAGATCTTGCATCTCTCAGGCTGCCCTGGAACTTTCTGAAAAAGAAAAAAAAAAAAAAAAAAAAAGGAAAAAAAAAAAAAAGAAAAAACGAAAACAAAAGTTTGTGGTTTTTTTTTTTTTTTTTTTTTTTTTTTGTTGTTGTTTTTTTGGTTTTTTGTTTTTTTAAGGCATGGGTGAAGAACTGCTCTACAAGGTGTCGCCGACACACTCGTCAATGCTGACCTGTTTGGGATCAAACTCCACTGGAAAAGCTTGTCCGTGAATGCTTTCTGAAAACGCTGTGGTTTTTAGTCAGTTCACAGATTTCTCTGTATTTGTAAAAGCTCGTTTTCCCCTCTGGGCTAAACAGCACCTGAATGAATTTAAAATTCTACGCCCCCATCCGATCATTAAGCTAATTAAAGCGAGGCGTTGGAGTTTTTAGGCAGTCTAATTGTTTGTGGTGGTGCTAATGGCAGCACATTAACAGGGTCCTGAGACCATTTTCTGTTTTTATTTTATGTCACTTTGCTGCCCTACAAAGTGCTGCTCAGGATGGGTAACTTATGTGTTTATCACAACAACATTTGTAAAAATTAAAGTAATTCTGTCAAAATCCTGATTTAATACCTGATTAATTTGCATTAATCGACTTAATCTGTATTTAAAATGCACGTGGACACGGAATTTTGTCACTGCTTTGAGCAGAAAATGTGAACATGTGGACTGGAGGCATCGTATCTGCCCAGCTGAATTCCCCTCCCTCCTTATGACATTGATAATTAATTGTAGAATAGGTGAGCAAATTATTGCAAATAAAAATACTGTAACCTCCAGGGTTCCTGCACGATAAGCCCTGATCCTCGAGTTACCTTGATCAAGGTGAGCCCTCAAACTCAGCATATCCACTGGGAAAAATGAGGGGCATAACAGAGGGGGAAAAAAAGTGGAAAACCTTTCCCCACGCTTTCCACCTGAGCACAAAAGTTTTAGAATTTATTTTCTGTTGAGCTGATTGATGAAATAATAATGACGATAATGATGATGATGATGATGATGATGATGATGATGATGATAATAATAGTATAGAAAGGTGACATTAGACATTTTTTGTGAGTGCTTGCAAGTACACCACAGTTGTTACAGACTGGGCTCAGATTTGGGGGCGGACATCACAGTGCATACCAAAGCCTGCTCCCTTCTCCTCTGGAAATCAGAATTTGCAGACTTAAGAGGGGTCATACACTGGCATGGCTCTTGTTCAGTTCAGCAGGACTTTGACAGTGCAGGCACAGAAATAAGGACTGAAAAAAAGGTGATAATTCACTGGCTGTACCCTGTCAGTAAACAGCCCTGCTGCTGCTCTCCCCTTTCTTCTCTTTAAACCTGCAGGTGAGGGGAGCCTGAGTTTGTTCCTGTCTTGACATTGTTGTGTGGATTTCCAGCTCTCCTAGGCAAAGAGAAAAGGAAAAACCTCTTCCAGCACCTTTTCTGACCTGGACTAAAATCACTGCAGCTCAGTGGAAAGGGAAACTTCGATTTTTTTCAGCTGCAAAAAGCATCAAATGCCACTAATGGTTCTGAAATAAAAGTAAACATGAAGCCTTCTAGAATATAACAAAGCTCAAAAGAACTCCCCTGTTTTGTGGCAGTGAAACCAGGGTGAGGTGTGATATGAAGAGCACTGCACTGATGTTTTTCCTTTATAGAGTTCTAACTGCAGACAAAACCAGTATTTTAGACAATTTGAGATGACGTGCTTGCACTTTAGACCTGCCAGCAGTTCCCAGCAAGGCAGGAGCGATGCTGCAGGAGTGCAGTTTTACTGCTTTTCCCTCCTCCCATAAACATTCTCTCTCACAAACTTCACTTGGCTTGCTTGCTCCTGAAAACATGTCAGCACTCCAGCCTGTAGTGTGTTGCTTGGAAAACATCAGATTTTGTGGAATTTGTAAGCTCTGCGCAGCTCGAGTCCCAGAAACCATCCTCTTGCTTCTGGGGAATGTCAAGAGTGTCAAATCACAGATCAAACCCTCCTAAAAAATTCAGCGCACAGAAGGAAAACGGCTTCAAACATAATAACAGAAATTCAGAACCTATAAAACTGCAGTAGTGATGGCTCAATTAATCAGCTGGGTAAAGCTGTTGTGTTGGGTGACAGGCGGTTGAAAACTGTGTGCAAGAATATAATATTCCCAAAAATCAGCTGCTCACCAACCAGATGTACAAAAAAACATTCACAAAAGTCCAGATGAGAGTTAGACAGTGAAATGAAAACCTGTCCTTAAAGCTAATTTGCTCTACTTGGAGGCAACAGTTATTGATATAAAGAGCTCTCAGCAGGATGCAAGCTGTTTAAAATTTATAATATAGGAAAACAAAATTTCCTGTATTAAAGAGTTATAATAAATCACATCAAATGGAATAAAAGATTAAAAACCTGTTTACATTGAGCTGCCTCACAAAATAATCTATATAAAATATGCCTTGCCTTTCAATTCATGTAAACTACATGCACATAATAGGCCTTTCAGAAACCACTCAATCATGTATTTTTGCTACTTAGAATAGAAGTGGTCTCAGGATTTTGTTCAAAGGTAATAGCTGGAAGTATTTACAAATAGTGAGAGTTTTTGACTTCATGGATGTCTAAGATTTTATCCAAATCGTTGTACATTGTGGGTACAACTTGTTTTTTCTTGGATTATTTTGTGCTCTGGTCCAGTTAGCAATATCCTTTGTGTCGTCCTCCACCCCATTTCTATGGCTTCTATCTATGTGGTAAAGGTTTCCCACTGCTGGAAAACCCAAGTCACAGCTATTTAAAGTGGGTTAACAGTGGTGAAGTCCTTAGAGGACCTGATGAAAATATTATCTTATCTTCAAGTTAAAGAAAGTTGCACCAGTAGGATTCCTTCAAACTAAAACCAAAAAAGCTCAAAAAAACCCTCAAAAAAAACCTCAAAAAAAAAAAAACCAACAAAACCAACCAACAAAACAAACCCCCCCCCCCAAACCCCCCCAAAACCTGTTCTGTTTATGGTTCAGAAGTTTACTGCGAAAAGAAAATATTTCCAGCATTGTCCAAAGGTCTTCCAGACTCAACTAATTTAATAATCACCTTTGTGAAATTGATTTTCTAATCAGACTCCTCAGCCCAAAAAGCTTTTCCCTTGTCCCTGCCAGGCTTCACTCTGAGCGGTGTGAATGCAGAAGAGAACAGCAGTAAAAGAGAACAGCAGTAAAAGCTGACAGGCCATGCATTACACATGGAGAAAAACGGAGCAGGAGGCTCCTCAATTCCAGTCTGAAACAACCTCTTTGGAGCAAACCTACCCTCCATCTCCAGCGGTTCTCAACCAGCCCGCCTGGAGCCAAGCTGTGTAGAGCCAGTACAGATGTGCAAATTCAGTGTGAATAATTAACAGCAGCAGATGATGGCTCTGTGTTGCAGCGGTTGTAGTCGCTGGGTGCAAAAGTTCACGGTAATAATTCAGAGGCAGTCTGGGGAAATGTGATTCCCTGCCAGAGCTGCACGCCGGGAGGAGAGCAGGCTCTCTGAAGTTTCTGAGTCAGGCACAGATCTGTAGAAATTGGGTTAATAAAGCTCTCAGAGCAGCGCTCTGAGGCATGGCCTGCTGTTCCTGAGACCTTGGCTCTGAGGGGTGTTAGAGGTAAACACATTTGATTTCTCTAGGAAAGAGCAGTTCTGCAGGGGTCAGCGAGGGCAGGAGGGACACGTCCTTCTCTGAGCTGAGTTTTGTCCCAAAGCAGCAGCACAAATGTGGTGAGATCCAGGTGGGAATTAGGAGATTAGGCTTCCCCCATTCCACTTCCCCAAAGCACTGGAGAGAGCCTGGAGAGACAAGCAGGACGAGGAGCCACAGACTGGTGAGCTCAGGGGGTGAAAAACCCACCGTAATTATCAAAAGCAGTTTGATATCAGTCAAATCCAAGCCAGCTGCTCAGCTCAGAGCTGTGTGTCCATAATGATAAATCCCAGGTGACTGGTGAGCATTAACAGGTGGCCGGGGGTGTCAAAGCTGTGTCAGAACACACCATGCAAAGCTGTACCGCTCATCTATTGTGCTACCAGCTTATTCGCACAAGCAAATGATTAATTAATATTTCCCCTTTGCATTGGGAAAATTCTTCACTTCACGTGCCCCAGATCTGAGAAGTTCTGGGGTGAGAATGTGAAGGCAGAAATGGTGAGGAGTTGAGAACAGCAGCGCATTTCCACCAAGAAAAGACACAGATCTTTTCTGTTATTGCCACCATTGTATGACTGTGGTGATTAAAATGCCAAACCATGTTTCTGTCCGTTCTTTATATATTTATCTTGCCATTATATTAGTAGTATGTACATAAAACCAGTGTATTTTATTGTAAGAACCACTGTCATTGTATTTTCATGAAAATTAAGGACTATTTCCCAATGACAGAAAAATCCAATAATATGTGTAGGAAGCTATGTCATTACAGGCAGGGGAGAACCAAAACTATTAATTATAAATTAAATAATTTTCTTGCTTTTCAAGTATTTTAAAAATCTTTCTGAATACATAGACAATTACAAAAATTGAGCTAATTTATTTTCTTTTTTTCCGTTTCTACACAACAAACCTACTATATAGTGGTCCTAAAGACATCACTTATGCACAGGTTATAAATTTGTGCAATAAGATATTTGAACCTAGATAAAGTAATTCCTGGTATTCAGACATTTGGAGACAAGAAGACAACTGTTTCCCCAAGTTAGCTTGCATACACATAAGTAGTATTAGATGTGAATGTGTGCTACTATTCTTTTCTTACTAAAATTTCCATGGCTAAAATGCATTTAAAATAATGTTGTGCTCACAAATGCAATTAAAAGTTTGTGTGAATGCTTTCCAACCTGTGAGTTTTGTTAATTATTGACTTTATTACGTCCTTGGTGATTTTCTGTTCAGCTGTTAAGTTTGTGAAACTAGTCACCAAAATTAGCTGTTGCCATAGGAACTGTCAATCTCTAACTGCTCATCTCTCAGGTATAAAATTTGAAGATGTGAGCATTAATGCATACTTTAAGTGTGGTTAAGTCCTTGGTAATTCACCTTTTAAGATTATGGATGGAATTGCATTGATTTTGATGAGGTTGCCAACACATAATAATGTGGAAATTTACTCCAGTGCTGAACTCTCTGTCCCAGAGTGAGGAAACACCAGGGGGATATTGCTACCTGTACTGAATTCTCTCCCAAGTGACATTTAAAGTACATCATACTAAACTGTGAAAAAAAAAATCCAACTCAGAAATGGTTATAATATTTTATTTATGAGCTGAGAAAGGTTTTCATGCACTAACCCCTGACTTGAATAGTTTTTACACTGGCTGGTGTAATTTGACCTCGTACATGAGATCACTTTAATGGCTTAGAGATTCTGCTGTGACAGAAAATGGCAAAGGCAGTGCTTGGGAAGTGAGAGTAAATGGAAAAAGTGCCCTGTGAGCTGATAAAGAGAAAGGGGGTAAAAGAGGAGGATGGGAAGGACAGTTGAAGAGAAGGGAGGAAATAATGTTAGGGAAATATTAGAGCCATAAACAGAGCATAGCTAGAGCTGTTAAAATAAACAGAAGTATTCATTCATGTTGGCAGTGAATCCCAGCCAAACCAAACAGCCTCCCAGACCTTTAATCTTGATCTCTGTGGCACCACCTTGTTCTCCTCTCCAGCTTACAACTGCAAAGCATCAAACCTCCCTGGAAATTCGCAGCTGCCCGGCCTTCATCCTTCCCTGCACAAACACTCCTTTCAAAAATCCAAAACACATCCAAGTTATCATCCAGGACCCTGAGAGCCTTCTTTGTTTGCCTGGGCTTGCTGGCAGATGTTGGGTGGTGTGCAGGGTGCTAGTTCTCATCCCCTGAAGATGCTCTGTGAAATGCAGAGCACACAACCCACCCCATTGTAGTCTGCTGTGAGCTGTGGCAAGGACCACATGAACACAGTTGGTTCTTTTATTTATATTTTTCCTGTGAAACATCCATATTAGACTTCAGGGGTTTTATTACTTTCCTTCTCACAGGTGTTCTTGGAATGAGAGGAAAAAAATTAATGTCCCTTTCTCTGGAAGTGCTGACTCTGGGATGATCAAATTTAGTGTACAGTCACTCACTGGGCATCAGTATCCACATCAACTCACAACCTGGGTACTCTGACTCCACAATTTGATTTTCACTGCAGTTGGTGCTACAGCGAGCATCAGAAATTCATGTGAGACTGAGAATCGAATTGGTGGCTGAATGGATTCTTTATTCTTCTGGTGAAGTTTCTTTTAGGCTTGGTAAGATTGCTCCAAAATCAGCAGATTTAATGTGGTTTAGATAATTTCAATGGCATTCTGTTGCCTCCAACTGTTGCATCATAAATTTCCCACATTGTCTAAGCCAGTCACGTTGTTATGTTCTAATTTCTCCAAATTTTTCACTCTGTGCTGTTGTTAACAAATTGATGTACACTGGTGAAAAAAATCAGTATTTAATGGTTTATTCCAAGTTTAGCTCTTTTAGTAATTATGAGAGAAAGCAATGTAGTGAAATGGGACTGAGGTCAAGCAGCACAGACTGCAATATGTCTGTTTCCTATGAAATAAATTTCATTGTTGATAATTCCTGAGCTCATGAGGGCTCCATCCAGACAATGTGCTGCCACACTGTCAAAACATTATTTTAAAAACAATTAAGAGCATATGTTTTACCTATATTTTCATTATATTTCTGTATTATGTTCAACTTCTCCTCCTTACACCGAAAGCATGACTTCTCTGCCTCTGCTTACTTTACTTCATTCTAATTAGAATTGAATCTGTGGTAGTTGTGCAGATTCAGTCTAATAGTTTACTGCCAAGTTTGAAAAAAAATTGCTTGGGTAGTTGTTTGGGGTTTTTGTTGTTGTTGCTGTTTTGTTTTGTCTTGTTTTGTTTGTTTGTTTGTTTGTTTGTTTGGTTTTCTCTCTACTGTGTTCTTAAAGTCAAGAAGCACAGGCAGTGTATGACCCACTTCCACAGCAAAGGGTATTCTCTTTTCCATGTACATTTATTTTTACTGGCATGGCCCAGGGTGGAAAGGATCCCAGGGCAACCAAGGAGGTGATGCAGATTTTCTGGTCCTACGTCAGGGTAGGTTGGAAATTTGGTCTGGGTCCAGCACCAAAACAGCAAAGCAAATTGCTCTGATTTTTCAGGTGTTTCCCTTGGAAATGATGACTGTTTGTGGACACTCCTTAGCCCCGAACAAAGCACCTGTAAATTTTATTCCTTCTTTTGTTTGTATCTAATAATTTAACCTGTTCAATGAAACCCTTTTTTTTTTTTTTTTTGCTGTGAAAACACGACTTTTTAGCAAGCAAGCACAATGGCCTTTTAACCAAATTTGGCAGGCAAGGAAAATGTAAAAACATAAACCCAGACACTTCTGAGCCACATGCATGGCTTGTGCTTCAGACTCTCTACTGAAATCCCAGTTTCTTTTTGCCTCTCCAAATGTGAATTCCACATTTGCATCTTCATTGAATTTTGGCTGTAAATGCAGAACTGAAAGCGGTGCACAGGCTGCATCCTGCAAATCCAGCCCTGAAAATGTGAAATTTCCAGAAATTTCTAGCATGAGAGAACATCACTAGCTGGAAACATTTGACAAGACCAAATGCCAACTACCGTGAAAATTAAATTATTTCACGACATATTTTGTGAAATTCTGTGAGTTCTGTGACATATTTTGTGGGGCATATAGTAAAAGCAGCATTTGTGGAAAGATCTGTAGATCCATAGCAATTTGGGAACTGAAAGGAAACCACCTCAGTGTCTTTATATCTCCCTCTAGAGAGAGTGAGATATAAAGATTAATGATATGTAATTAATAGTAAGTAAATTAATGTGCCTCTTTAGTCAAACTAAGCTGCTTTGCTTCCACTGGGACAACTGCAGATGCAATGGAGTGTCCCAGAAGAGGACTTTGAAGTCTGCTCTGGAGCTTTTAGGAAAAAAAGAAAAAATGGGAAAAAGTTGTTAATTAAGCAAAAATCCATGGAAAGATAACCCCACTTCACATGGTCACTATGGTCCTGTTTCCAGAACTTTGTTTCTTTCTGGATTGCTGTGCCGGCAGACACAGGTCCAGGCAGAGGAAAATCACTTTTCTGCATTCCCACTGCGCCAAATCCAACGTGTTAAACCCTGAGGAGATTAAAAATGCTCTTCTGAGGGCATATTGAGGGCTCTCCAGCTGCCCTCTTGCTTAGAAGGATAATTAATGCATTTCAAAAGGGAAGTGGCTCTCAAAGGCCCAGTTCTTATTTTTCTTATTTACTGCTGAGGTTAGTGCCTTATCACTCCAGGCTTTGCTTGTAGTTCTTTGTGACTTCTAATTGTGCATGTCAGTCTTCATGGGACAGGTCTCCTATGTGCCATTTCCTGTGAAATATCAGTGTGAAAATATAATTGCTCCAGCATATTGTCAAAGGTAGGCTTTTAAGGATTAGTTTTTAGTTACTTACACAGCTTTTTTTCTTTTTTTTTTTTTTAATGTTAATAATTTCCAATTTCAAATTCATGTTCGTTTTCGTAATTTAAAAAGAAATAATTAAAAGATTGAAAATGTTCCTGGAGAAACAGCTGCCAGATGGGCTGAAAATTGTCGGAGAGGATAATTTTTTCAAACATCTGCCTCAGTCTTGACCTTTGGAAGAGGAGAAAACACACTGCTGATAAGGATTGAAGTTGTTATGCTACATCACTTAATCAAATCAAGTAATTGGACACATTTGCAGACTATAGAGAAGAGCAAAATCCTGTGATGAATATGTGATTGTTAGGTTTTTTATTTCCCCAAATAACTTAATTAAAATGTTGGTTTCTTAGTAAGAAGGCTGGTAAGACAATTATTTGGAAAGTCCTATAAACCATGTTCAAAACATAGAAAATTCAGGTATCAATCCTCTATATCTTTCCTAGTTCAAAGTACATTTCAGCTTTTTATGGCTGAACATTTCAGACTTTTTAACAGACAGAGGAAAAAAGAATTACTTTTGGGTCTTACTCTATGGATTTCATGTCTTTTCACGAGAATTGAAAAAGTAGAGATTTAAGAGTCTCTGTAGGGCCCTGCATTTCACCAGATTCAGCCTGTGTGTTAAATAAAAACTGATTAAATCCCTGTGTGAACAGCCTCAATAAAGACACACGTGGTGTTAGATCTGTGCACTCAAATATCTCTTGTGCCTTCGTCGGATTTTTCCTGACTTTCTCACAATCTGCTCTGCAGAAGTGACCTATTTTTCCTTTCCTTTCTCACCACGGAACTTCTTTTTTTTTTTTTTTTTTTTTTTCCTTCTCATGATCCAGCTGTGAGCCAGCAGTAAAGGAGGTAATGGTGGTCAGGGGTTATGCATTTCACCTGTGTGCTGTGGATGCGCATGCCATAAATTCTGTGGTAAGACAAGAGGTTTGGGGATGGCCAAAGCTGATCTTTGACGGTGCAGGTTTTGTGTTTGCTGGGTTATCTCTGCCCTGTCCTAATATTCCAGGTGAATTCAGAAGGTAACACCCATGTGAAAAGCCAAGAAAGGAGTATCAGGTGTGGTGGTGTCTTTGTCTCTAAATGTCTCACTGAAATATGTGCAAGTGTGCCATCTCTCACAAATAATGGGAAAGTTTCTGGTTCAGATCAACCCATTCCTTTGCTTTGCTGCAGAAAATGTCACATCTTTCTGAGGAGGCCAGAGGGGTGGGAAATTTGTCTTCGTGGTTGGCATTCTGTCATACTGAAAGGCATTTCTGCTTTGCAAGAAAGCCACAGCAGGCTGAAAAGGTGCCTGAAGGTTCAAAGAGCTTCTCCCAGCCTTTTTCTGATGAGTTACTGCAAGCCTTAATTCAAAGCTTTTTGCTGCTAATGGCAGCTCTTTGGTGGACTTTAATGCATGCTGGGCTGACTTCACGGATTTTTCTGACATCACATGCCGAAATCTAAATCTCTCATGTCAATGATCATTTGTAATGATTAAAGTTGGGATATGGAGGATATGGAGCAATGCAAAGTGTAAATCGCTTAACACATTTTTTTTCTTTTATGGAGTCAAACAATCCTGGGATGGTTTGGGTTGGGAGGCACCCCAAAGCCCATCCAGTGTCACCCTGCCATGGCAGGGACCCCTCCCACTGTCCCAGTGTCCAGCCTGGCCTCGGGCACTGCCGGGGATGCAGGGGCAGCCCCAGCTGCTCTGGGCACCCTGTGCCGGGGCCTGCCCACCCTGCCAGGGAACAATTCCTCATTACCAAGATCCCAGCCAGCCCTGCCAGGCAGTTAGAGACATTCCCCCTTGTCCTGTTACTCCATCCATAAATTACTCTGTTGGAGAATTTTGCTCAGACATGGCTTAAAGAAAGAGGCCATGAAAATATACAGCTGATGGAAAAGTAAAAGGCAGCTGTAAAGCAGCAGTTCTCAAGCCCGTTTCTGTAAATAACTGGGTTCTCAGGCACATTTTATAAACAGCAGGATTCTCAGACTGTCTTCTCATAACAGGTAAACATTCCGTCCTTGGGAACAGACGTGGAGGTTGAGAACTTTTCCATATCGGGGTGAGAACACAAATCTTGGTTTCAATAAACAAACCACAGGTATTGAAAACAAAGGGAGGGGTTAATGTTTGCTCGGTAGCCTATTGTGAGCTCGAGTTTTGCAATATGTATGATCTTAATTAACACGGTTATAAAAACGTGCCTTTTGGATCAATAAATCGGGAGTCGATGCTGATCAACAAGGATGGGTCGTCTCCCTTCGCCCTCAACATTACTCCATCCATAAATTGCTCCATCCGTAAATGATTTCTCTCCATTTTTCCTGCAGCCCCTTCAGGTTAGCCCTGTCTTTATTTCCTTGGAAGTCTTGTTTCACCAAAGATAAATGAGAAACTCAGTGTCTCTGTTACCACCTCCTACTTCTATTGCATGTCTTTTGAATATTTTCAATTTACCTCAATCTTTGTGTTTGGTATAATATAAAAGTATGTCTGTGGTGAAGAGTGACCATATGTATAGCAAAGAAACACCTGCATTATTATCTTTCTCATCTGGATTAAAGGTTTTATTAAGAAATTATTTATTCTGCAGACTTGCTTTGGGAAAAATGCTTCCTACCAAGTCACAAATCCGTGATCTCCTGAACATATGTCCCAGAACACTCCCTGTAAATTCCATATGAACTTATATTACATCTTTTGAACAGTCTGAAGACAGTTTTCACCCTGAAGCAAGATTTTTTTTTTTGGTACCTAGTTTTAAAAATGGTCCTATGTTTAAGGAAGCATAAGCAGGACCAAAGGCTTATAGCCAAAACCAGTAATTCCTAAAATATATCTTAGGTATTTTTTTTTCTTTTTCCAAGCCTATAATTACAGTATTGAGCATACTGTTTAATGGATAGCACTAAAAAGAAAAAAGTGCAATTTAGACCTAGATAGGAAGCTCCAGGACATTTTTCCTTGCTTTTTCTGTGCTAATATTATTGCAATACTCATCTTAGCTGGGCTCTAAGTGGTTTATTTAAAATGAGAGTCCTTATGGAATAAAGCAGGAGTTTGCATGTTAGTGACTTCTGCTGGCTGTGCTTCCAACATATCCTTTGGATTTTGATTTGGTTCTGTCCCTGCCCAGATCAAGCTGCTCTCTGGTATGTAATCTGCCCATTTCTTAGCAAATGTCTGAATGCACTCCTAATTTTATTAATGTCAGTGTAAGGGGCTCCAGACATCCCCAAACATGGGAGGGCTTCACTGATGTAATGTTTAGCATTCCGTACCAGTGAGTTAGATTTCCCCACTCCAAGTGACAAAACAGGAGAATTATGGGCACCTCTTTGCTTATGGTCCTGCAGCTAGAATAGATTTATTCTCATTAAGACCCATTTAAGACTTAGAAGCAAATTTTTGTACCCCCAAACGAATCCAGACAGAAGTGGTGGAGAAAAGTGCTAACTTGCTGCTAGCAATGTTTGAGACTTTCTACTGCTTCTGTAAATGAAGCTATTGGTGGAAATCTGACAAATTTTGAAATGTCAGATTAGAAGCTGTGGTGCAATGCAGTAACACAAGTTCATTAGAACAGCAATGCATTGGTCATAAATGGCTCAATTTCACCCTGAATTAAGCAAGTCATGATTGAGAGGCAATTTTTTAGTTTCATTTTTGATGCATTAAAGACTGTTCAAGTGTGACCTTTTTCCTTCCCCCACAGCACTAACATCCTCATTTGTTTTAATGTTATACCTTTATCTTTTGCAAATGAAAGGCTGCCTTTACATGAAATTCTGCCTAAATGTGGCTTAACTCACAGAGGTAGGAGGGTTGAAATAAGAAACAAAATTATGTCAAACACTTTCACATCCTTTATCTTAACAAATGCCCAAGCAGTTTTATGTTTAACATGTGGACAAAAATCCGAAGCCCGTCCTTCAGAATTTTTGAGAAGTTCAAGTGCTTTGAAAGTCAGACAGCTTTGTTTAGTGTCTTCATTAAAGACTTCTCCTTGGAAATCAACTCCTGCACAGGGATGCAATTTCCGCAAATAGGTGGAGTCAACCAGCAGAGGAGGACAGAAGAGCTTGAGCCAGGAGCTTCTGGATGATACAATTCCTTGACACCTCCTTTTTGTCCCTCTACACTATCAAATATTCCCATGCCAATTAATAAAGACCTCTGTGGTGTGGATCAGCTGCTGTTACCTGGATCAGGATGGTGAAAAAGGGGTCACTGCCCTGATGCTGGTATCTGCTGATCCTGGTATTTCTTGTTGCTGGTTTAAATATGTTGCATTTTCATTATTTTAAACGTGCTGAAAATTCAAGAGAGCACACACGGACGTGGTTATAAAGTGTTCCATTAGAAATTATTTTTAGAGCAGCATCAGGCAAATGCTTAATAACTAATTGAACTGACTTCTAGTAGATATGCTAACATATATTCTAATACTGATTTAATGATGTAATCAGAAATATAACTGACCTTAAGTGTGTGGGGAATGTTTCTTATTAGTTCCAGGGAACTGTCTTTACTCTTGTGATGAGCATTCCAGGTTTTCCAACTACAGCTGGCCTGTGAAAGATTTCTTAACCAAGCAGTGCAGAAATTAGAGAGTCCATCACTGTACATTTAAAATCACAAACTAAAGTAAAATCTGTTGGAATTCAATTGTCTTGCTCTTCTTTTGTCAGATTTTCTCTCTAGTGCTATAATCTGTTTCTTAAACTACTGACTTTTATGTAAAATGTAGGTTAATTCTGAGAGGTAAGCAGGGCCCATTTGTTACCAAATGCAGTTCTTGGTCTGAACAGTTATTTTGGGTTCAGTTGTGAAGTTGTGTACCACTTTCATTAAACACATAATGTTAATTTCCTTTAATTTTCCTTCTTCTGGGTTAAATATTTTGATCTCCTTTATTTTATCCATTTGGCCTGTAGTTTCCAGAAAGAGCTGCACTGATATTCTGATAAACATAATTGTGACTCTATTTCATGTTAGGTTATATATGTAGTTTATATTATCTTAGGAACTGCTGGAGTTGGATCAGCTGAAACCTCTGAAAGATAAGAACTCTTCAGCAAATATTATTTAAATCTGAACTCTTACTGCAGCTGCATTTTCAAAGCTCTTGATTTTTTAAAAAGTTTGGCTAATCTGTAGAAATTATGTTTGTCAATCAGATCTTAATTCCTGATGAGTTCACAGCGGAGGTAAGAAATTAAACTCTTCAGGAACATGAGTCATAACATTTTTTCAAATATGTCAAGATACCAAGACATTTTACATCATGTTTTTTGGGTTTTTTTTGAGGGTGGGTAGTGAAACAAACACTGAACTTTCTTTGCTGTCTGATCTTCGGTCGCTGCAGTTTTGGACCAAAACACAGAGAAAATGGCTGGATGTGACTCAGGTAAAATTATGCAAAATAAACTCAGCAGTCCTGTGACTCAGAGGGATCTCTCCCAGATTTTCAAGGCAATGCAAGTAGGGTGCATTGCTGAATGGCTACTTTTCTGTGCGAGTGGTTTGGTTTTTCGGGGATTTTTTTTTAAAAACACTTTTAGGTAGCCTTAAAAACACTTGCAGACAGCATGAGCACTCCAGGTAGAGTTCCTGAAAGTGTTTAGGTGACTGTGACTTGTAGTTGTGAGGCTTTTCCAGTCAACTATGCCAAGCGATTGTCCCATTGTGACATCACTGGGCGGCCAAGGGCGACACGAACTGGTGCTGCATTCTGACATCACTGGGAGCTGGATTATGACCCTGGCCATGCAGGTTTTGCGTGGCAGAGCTGAAGCAAGGAGCAAGAAGGTGGCATGGCCAGTGGGAGGAGGGAGTGGAGCTGCCCCATCTGCTGCGAGGTGCCCGGGGACATCGCCCACGCCCTGCCCTGCCGCCACCAGTTCTGCCTGGGCTGCATCCTGCGCTGGCTGCGGGCCATCCGCACCTGCCCTCTCTGCAGGAGACTCATCTCCACCGTCAGCTTCTCGGAGCAGGAGGAGGACTGCCTGCAGTGCATCATCAGACACCCCAGAGAGGCCTCTGGAAGCGCTGGTGGCAGCAGGGATGAACAGAGCGCCCGCAGCCTTGTGACACCCCCTGCCTCTGCCTTGCTGTCCCCGGCGGAGCAGGGCGCGGCAGGGCTGCAGGATGCCGTGGGTGGCATCCTGCCCGAGCTCTGGGCAGAGCTTTTCCGGAGGAGATGGAACCTCCTGGATCCCGTGAGGGCCTGGCTGCAGCAGTGGCTGCAGAAGATCTACAGGGAGCGGTGGTGGCAGGTGAAGACTGCGGAGAGCAGCATCCTGCTGGCCCTGTGCATCTTCGGCCCCGACAGGGAGGTGCTGGTGCAGCGGCTGCAGCCTCGCCTGCGGCACTACACCGCGCTGCTGGTGCACGGCGTGCTCAGCATCATCGAGACGCAGTGCAGCCAGGAGGTGCGCAGGCTGTGGGGCTGCCATGCTGCCCCACAGGAGGCCGAGAGCTCCGGGGCCAGCTCGGATCCCTCAGCCTGCCCTGGAGGCGCTCCCGCCTCGTGTGGGCCGCCGGAATCCAGTGTGGAGCACGAGGCCGGCTCTTCGTCGGGGGAAGGCCTCGAAGGGAGCCCCAGCTCGTGTGGGAGCGTCCCTGCAGAGCCAAAGCAGCCCTAGGAGGGGCACGGGGAGGTGGTGGTGGCTGCAGGGCCCCGGGTCCCAGTCTGGGCAGGGACCCCTCAGCCATGGCATCGTGATGACCCCGAAAGCAGAGAGCCCTCAGGCCCCCTCAGGTGACATGAGCAGGATTTTCTTTAGTCCAAAAAGAGAAAATAAAAAGCTGCTTACTTGACATCGCCTCTGGGTGTTGCTTCTTCCTGAGGCCTTTTTCCTTTTTCTCTTTCCCCTCCCACAACACTGCTGGATGAGGGCCCCACAGCCCCAGGGCCAAGCTGGCCTCCCCCAGGAATTGCTCCTATGGAAAAGTTTCTGAAAGAGCATCACGGTTCACACTGGCTGAGGGCTGTGTACAAATCACAAACGGGACGGGGCTGCTGAGGAACTGCCTTGAGCTGTTTGATTTCCCAGCATCACTCTCATTACATGGGTGTGACAATGGGAAGATGCCAGCAGCTCACATCCCAGGCAGCAGACACAGAACTCAATGTCACAACTCACTTTATGAGTTTTTTGACCAATCACACAAAGCAAAAGCACACTGACAGTATTTATATCTGTATAGTGTATATTCTATATTGACAGTAGTTCTGTCCAACCACTGTAAGCACAGGCACCTTTGGTTAAACAATGTTTACTTATTTCAAACACAATACCTGCTTGTGAGCCTTAAAACAGAATGCACAGAGCTCCATTATTAAGCTTCAGACTTCCTAATATCTTGCTAGTTAAACTTTTCTGTAGCTTAGGGTGTTATTCTAGACAAGTGTTAATACACAGACCATTGTCCTATTTGTCCTTTCATTTCTACTTTTTAAATAATTTTTCTGCTGACCTATCTCATGGCTGCTGCTTTAGCTCTAATCACAGTCTCGCCGTCTCTGAGGCCTGCCTTTTGCAGCTTTCCCAAAACTCTCTAAATTTATAAATTCCCACAAGAGTGATGGGAAGAGGGGAGTCATGAGTCAAAGACCACATGTTCCTCAAGCAGGAAAAGGAATGCCTGGATAATGCCAAACACTGTTTCTGCCAAATGCTTCAGGGACGAATGTGCACCTCGTTTTTATGCAGAGAAGCATACAGGATGTTATTCAGAGACAGCAGAGGCATTTGCATCCTCATTTCTGCAGCTCTGCTGCTTGCCTGCTGATGAGAGTTGTTTCATGTGTCTTGATTATCCCTGTTAGCCACAGGTTAGGAGGGCCCAACACATAAGATGCTGTGTGGTGCATTTGAATCCCATAAAAAATTACGAGTTATAAATCTCATCTACAGCACTTTCCAAACTGTACATTTTATACAGTGTGGTAGGAGCAGTTTATGATTTCTGCACATTGCACCAAGACCTGCACCAGTTCCTTTGAAAATGTATTTTTTTCCATTTTCTTGATACTCTAGTTCCCTGTGTTTTTTTCTTTGCTGATCTGCTTACAAAATATCAACCTCATGGCTAAAGTCCTTCCCTTTAAAAATAAAAGTTTTACCTACATTCTAAATTGGGAGAAGTGGTTAAACTTAAGGAAATATTTAAAAGAACTCTAGCTTCTTTGAAGTTTAGCAACTAACTTCAAGAAAGATTAAATTACTGTCAATGAAAAGCAGCTTCTGTGATATGTTCTCACCGTGATAATGCAT